>NC_068565.1:51485311-51796788 GCF_025698545.1 Gossypium raimondii
AAATCCAACTAGCGAGCTCCAAGTGACAATACAACGATTTGTATGGTGGATCAACATCCATCGACGAGTAGAAGAACATATCTTAAATCCAAGTTGATTTGATGGTGAGTGTCAGAGATTGGAGAAAAAAGTTGTTTCGATTTTGGTTCGTATATTCATAATGTTCAAAGTTGTTTCATGAAAAAAAATTAAATTGTAAAAATGAAAGGGAATAAAAACTTTCAACCGTGATAATTTAATAACTATTTTGTAATTTTTTAAAGTTAAATGATTAAAATATAAATTTATTAATGGTTCAAAAACGTTGGACATAGTTTACTCGAATACAAATAAAATATGGAAGGCTGAGCAGATTCGAGAACAACTGAAACAAGATTAAGGGTGAGTTTGGATGGGCGGTGTGTTTACCTGCGGTTAGTATAAAAACAGCGGTGGCGGTGAAATTAGATACTGTAGTGATACTATAGCGTGAGACAAAAAGTAAACTAAACGCATCGCACCGCACCCAATCGCCCATCTAAACCCACCTAAGGAATAAAAGGAAAACCTGTCATTTCCATTGCAAACAACAAGATCTCATGTGAATCTTGAACTGCCACGACATCTCATTTTTCTGACAAAAGAAAATACAAGTTTTAGAAAAGATGTTTTATATCTCTGGGAAATTTTCAGGTGGGGGAAACTTCATTACAGTGTTGAAGCTTTTTTGATGTTTGGATATCAAAGTGGAATCTTCGTGGTGTGTATTTATAACGTTGAAGTAGGTGAATAAAATTGAATGGTTTAGGTCAAATTTGATTTTGGTCCTTCTACTATACTCAAATTGAGATTTAGTCCTAATATCCTTTTTTTTTATACAATATTTGTACTTATTAGTCAACAATGCTACCATGTTTTGTTCCTTAAAAACACCCCTAACGAGTTAGATGGGCATTTAAGAAAAAAAAATCCAAATTGGTATTCAATCAAAATAATTAACAGTGTTAAACCCTATGTTATGGTGAATTATTCACCCTTCCTAAAATTGCCTGGGTTTGTATTGTGGTAGTATTGCTTACTATGGTGTGTATAGCCAGTGATTTGCTCTTACCATTAATGGTTTTAGCTATTTAGAATAATTAATGAAATTATAAAAATATGATTTAATTGTCGATTGTGTCTTAGCTCAATTGACATAGGCATTGTTGCTAATGCAAAAAAAAAATGAGTTCGAGTGTGCTGAAAATCCTTCTATTTATGGGTTAGGGAGGGACTTTAGGTAATTCTAAATATTATGTCAAAAAGAACAGATTATTGTAGTAAATACATAAACTTGAACAATAAATTTTAACACTTTTACCCAATTCACCTAACTTCTCGGTTTTACCACTTTTTTTGACAAATTAAAGTTTGAATTTCCGTAAAGTAAATAAACCAAAACCACAAATAATTTTACAATTGGCATCAATGACGATAATTCCTATTGTCATGTTGCAGTACGTGTCGATTGGTTCATCGTCTTCGTTCTATTTCTCTCACTTAATCATTGGGGATGCTTTTGATTGATCACCAACGTTAGCGACTCGCCTCACCCACAAACTCAGGAGAAAACAAGCAGGGGTTGATATATTGTTTGGTACATGAATTTGGTTTCAAATTTCACTTCGGTACCTGAGTTTTTTTTATCACAATTAAGTACTTAAGTTTGACTTCAACATTCAGTTTGGCATCGAGTTTTTGTTTTTGTCTCAATTAAGTACTTATACTTTTTTACAAGAGCATACGTGTCAAACATTCATTAGGCAATAAGATGTTATTTGATTCGGTATCAAATTGAACATTAAAATCAAACTCATATATCAAATTGAGACCCAAAAAAAAAAAAAGGTTAGATGCTAGATTCAATATTAAAGCCAAACTCAGATGCTTAACTCGAAAAAAATCTTTTTGACCCGCATAACTTGAAAACTCCATATCTATGTAATCCAGGATATCTTATTGAAATTTCATAAAAAAATGTGAGGATCAAGAGATTAAATTTTTTATATAATTGTTGTATTAGCATTTTGGGTCAAAATCTGCTTTTAATGATGTTTTGTCACATATCTTACATTTTTCTTGACTTATCTCCAAATTCCCATGTGGCCATTTTTGCCATGTTGTCTGTACCATGCAAAAATTGAATCGGTTTAATAATTTTTTTAAAATTTTTATAAAATTTTAAATATTTATTTAATTATTGTTAGCAGTTGAACTGACCAAATAAATTGAATCGGGAATTAATAGTTTGATCAGTTCAATCATTAATCTGATTATTAGAACATTACACGTGACACCCTAAGATTCTATTATGTCACCATTTGAAAATTTATATAAAATTTTAAATTTCAAGTAATGATGTGATACAATCTCAAGTGTCACTTTGTCAAACTTTTATATTTTTAAAATTTAGGCACTAAAGTAGACGTAATTATTAAGTCCATAGCAAAAAATTATATTATTTTTAGTTTGTATTGAGTCTTTAATATTTTATAATACAAAATAAATATTTTATATTTGAGTAGATGAAAATAATTAAAATATTATAACGAATTATTTTTATAAAATAAAAAAATGAATCGGTCAATTCTATTATCTTTGGTACTCAACTTGATTTCATTTCAATTTTAAAACAATTCGAGTCTTATTATATGTAATTATTATACGTGTTTCAACTTCAATATGTGTTATTATCGTGCATGAACTTTGATCCGAGTTATTTCAATTATTAATTTGTTTATACTTAGTATCAATTTGATTTGATTTGATTTTGTAATAGCTCGAATATTTGTTTGTAGGCATAATAATAATAATTTGAGCCTAAACTTTTACATTTTCGTCAATTTAGTCTTTATTATTATTTTAGCTAAATGCAACTATTAACCTTTTAAAAGAGCCCAATCTTTTTTAAAACTAAAATGCCAACTAAAACATTAAATTTTTAATAATTTTGGTTTGGTATCCGTGTGACGGTTCACGTGTATTTCATGTTGACATGATACTATTTATCTTATATACTACGTCAACAAATAATTTAAAATTTCAAAAAATTTAAAAAATATAAAAATTTCGTAAAAGAAAAAACATAAAGTACACGTGGATTGCAATATGGGTTTCTGTATTTAAAATTTTTACGTTTTTGCCAGTAATTTCGTTAAAAAGCAACAAACTCTTTTTAAAAGGTTGATTATCAAATTTGACTTGTGTTAAAAGGTTGAAGTCAAATTTAGCTTAAAGAAAAAGAGAATAAAAGCTAAATTAACAAAATATGTAAATGTTAAGGGTTAGTTCGTAAATTTTCCAAAAAAATGTATTTATAAATAATAATTTTAATTTTTTTATTGTATTTTCACTTTTTTTTTCTTCCCGAAAACAGGACTATTTATAGAAGGTGGCAAACGTTGCCTTCATTCATCTTCTTCTCCAAGACCCATCTCTCTTCCACTGTTATACACTGAAACTCCCAATCCCAAATAAAAGAACTGAAAGCTCTGAGTTGATCAACTCGACTCAGCTTGACTCACTCACTTGCCTCCATGGATCCTTCTCGTGCTTTTGTCACAAATGTCAAGCGTCTCATTGTTAAGGTTTCTGTCCTTTTTTTAAAATCAATTTCTAATGATATTTTTAATTAATAAAAACTAATTTTGATTTCTGGGTTTTTGATTAAAAAACCCAAAAAGGTAGGAACAGCTGTGGTGACTCGAGGTGATGGAAGATTAGCGGTGGGTAGACTCGGTGCTTTATGTGAGCAGGTAAATAATTAAAGAAGACGAGGGCATAATGGGAAACATGGGATATTTTTTAGGGTAAAACTTTTCATTTAGGCTCTTTAAAAATTTAAATTAATAAAGATAAAATTACATTTTAATCCAATAAAAATGATAAAAATTTAATTTAATCATTTAAAATTATAATGATAGAAGCTATTAAAATGATGAAATTATATTTTATTTTCGTAAAAATTACAATTTAATTTCGCCCTCTAAAAAAGCCATTGTTTTTAGCCACTCTAGTGACAGCTTTTAAAAATGGTATAATAATAATCTTAACTCTCAATATTTATAAATTATGTAGTCTCTATTCTAAAAGAATTAACTCTCAACATTTAAACGTGTAATTTGATTTTTTTGAATTTGTGATTTTGAGGGTTAATTTGAAAAGAATGAGAAAATTTCAAAATTATTATATTAGATTTTTGAGTGTTTTTGTTTTTTTTTTGTGCGTAGTTTTCAATCAAATTTAACGGATAAAATTGCTTTTTTTAAACTTTTTAAGTGAAAAGGTAACAAATAAAAATAAAATTGAAAAAAAGAACAAATTACAAAATGGATAAATGTTGAGGGTTAGATTTTTAAAAAAAAATTAAGACTAAATTGATATAATGTATAAATGTTGAGGGTTAAAATTGCTATTACGCCAATTTTAAAAGCTGCCATTGTCTAGCCAACGACCAAAAAAGATAAAATTGAATAGTTGGGTGACTATTTTGTAACTTTTTATAGTTATGTAACAAAAACATTTACTAATAATCGAGTAATTACTAGGGGTAGTTTAGCTATTTTTTATTGAGACCAGTAGCTTGTTGGTGAAGCATGGGATTTTTTTATGTCTCTTATTTTTTATTGAATCGGTTACTTGCAGCTCAAGGAACTAAATTCTCAAGGTTATGAGATAGTGCTGGTCACTTCAGGTGCTGTTGGTATTGGTCTTCAAAGGCTTAGGTATAGAAAATTGGTCAACAGCAGGTAAGATTATCATCTATCAATCAATTTCCTGAATGCCTTTTTTTTTCTTTCATAAATTAAACAATTTAGTCCCTTTTCTTATTTGTATATTAGCTTGGCTGAGCTTCAAAATGCACAATTTGAACTTGATGGCAAAGCTTGTGCAGCTGTTGGGCAAAGCAGTTTAATGGCTCTATATGACACCTTGTTTAGCCAGGTTAGCTAGTCTTGCTTATAATTGAACCGGATTAATTGGTTAAATCGAAAATTGATTAGTCAGACAATGGTAAAAGTATCATAGTGGCACTTGTATTAGGAGTCGGATTGTGTTTTTCCCCTCTACTCAAGCAATAGGCAAATTAATCCCTATACGTCAGATCAAAGAGTAAATTATTGTTAAAAATTGATCCCTGTACATCACTATGAGGTCCACGTGGCACGCCACGTATCACTATGCAATCTTACTCTTAATACATGGACTTCATATTCAATTATGTAACTGTTTTACTTCTTTATGCAGCTTGATGTTACTTCTTCACAATATCTTGTAACCGACACTGAATTTAGGGACACTAGTTTCAGAAAACAGTTGTCTGAAACAGTGAAATCTTTGTTGTCTTTGAAAGTAATCCCTATTTTTAATGAGAATGATGCAGTCAGCACTCGAAGAGCGCCTTACGAGGTATCCCGTGGATCAAATTTTAAATATGTTTTATGTTAGATTTGAGTTGAAATTAGTAACCTGTTTGTTCGTTTTTAAGGATTCTTCGGGTATATTTTGGGACAATGATAGTCTTGCCGGTCTTTTAGCTATGGAACTAAAAGCTGATCTCCTCGTTATGCTGAGCGACGTGGAGGGGCTTTATAGCGGACCTCCAAGTGACCCAAACTCGAAACTGATTCATACGTATATAAAAGAGAAACATCAATGTGAAATTACGTTTGGAGATAAGTCTAGGCTTGGTAGGGGTGGTATGACTGCAAAGGTTAATGCAGCTGTCTGTGCAGCTTATGCCGGTATTCCTTCTGTTATTACGAGGTATGTTCTGGAACCGAACTCCTTAAATAGGTTATATCGGTGTCTCCTCTCTGTATTTTGATGTTACTTTTGGTTTTTGAAAGTGGCTATGCCACTGATAGCATTATAAAGGTACTTCAAGGGAAGTGTGTCGGGACTCTGTTTCATCGAGATGCACATTTATGGACTTTGGTTAAAGAACTCGGTGTACGCGAGATGGCGGTTACGGCACGAAAATGTTCGAGACAACTTCAGGCAATGAACTCTGAAGATCGGAGGAAGATTTTGCTCGACATTGCCGATGCCCTCGAGGCTAATGAGAGTCTAATTAAGATTGAAAATGAAGCTGATGTTACCGCTGCTCAGAATGATGGATACGAGAAGTCATTGATATCTCGTTTGTCATTGAAACCCGGAAAGGCAAGCATTTGTTGATTTTGGGGTCACATTAAGTCTTTTAGCACGAGTTTCATCCGACTTATTTCGTTTTTACAGATATCCAGTCTTGCGAAATCGATTCGTGTACTTGCCGACATGGAAGATCCTATTGCCCAAGTTTTAAAGAGAACAGAGGTTACAAAATCCTCGAAAAACGTTTTAAGGAATGCGTCGATATATGTCCTTAATTTGACACTTTCGACTGCCTTTGTCCCAGCTTGCAGATGGACTCATCTTGGAGAAAACATCTTCTCCTCTTGGTGTACTGTTGGTCATATTCGAGTCTCGACCCGATGCTCTTGTTCAGGTAATTGGAGAATTCACCTTAGACGTATCAATCTGGTATTGTTTTAGCATATAAGGATTTGTTGAGATTACAATTTGATGTTCAACAGATAGCTTCATTAGCCATTAGAAGTGGGAATGGCCTATTGCTCAAAGGTGGCAAAGAAGCTAAGAGGTCTAATGCAATCTTGCACAAGGTTCGATTCCCCATGTTCTCGAGAAATCGATCCGATTAACTGAAATCCGAACTTGGGTTCGGTTTGCTTTTTATATTTATATGAGATCATAACCCTTGTTGCCTTATCACTTTTGTTTCTCAGGTGATCACTTCGGCCATCCCGGAAAATATCGGAGAAAAACTCATTGGACTAGTGACTTCGAGAGAGGATATTCCTGATTTACTTAAGGTTATTTGTATGATTTTGAGTTGATATAATTTCTTTGTTATATATACATATATATAAAAGTATCATGGAGTCTCCAATATTAGGAATCAAATTACATTTTGTCCTTTCTACTTAAAAAAAAAAGCAAATTAGTCCCTAAACGTTAGCTAAAGAGAAAATTAATCTTTTTGTTAAAATTTCCATTCATTTCTACGGTTAAAAGCTGGTCTCTGTACATTAGTATGATGTACACATGGCATGTCATGTCTAGTTTCTATTAGCCATGCTAGTTTTTAACAGTACAATTGAATGGTATTTTTAACAGGAATGACCAATTTGCTCTTTGATCTAATATTCAACGACTAATTTATCCATTTTTTGAATAGAGAGAGTAAAATTCAATCTGACTCTTAATACAATAACATCCATAGTATTTTTACCCATCCATAGTACTTTTACCTATACATATATGATGGTTTTTTTAAAAGTCTGTATTTTGGCACAGCTTGATGATGTGATAGATCTTGTAATCCCCAGAGGCAGCAATAAACTTATTACTCAAATTAAGAATTCGACCAAAATCCCTGTTCTTGGTCATGCTGGTAAGAAAAAAACGTATGCATGTATGTATGTATGTATGTAAGTATTGATATTAGGACGTTTGTGTATAGATGGAATTTGCCATGTTTATGTGGACAAATCTGCTAAGGTGGATATGGCTAAACAGATTGTTCGTGATGCAAAGATAGATTATCCTGCAGCATGTAATGCTATGGTAAAATTTCATTTTAATCCAAATGATCCGACCCGAAACTGAAATGACCCGAAAATTTTAAACTCGAAACCCGTATTGATCCAACCCAGAATCAACTTAACCCGTTCAATTGATAGGTTTATTCGGTTCCCATCGGTTCTCAGGAAACTCTTCTACTACACAAGGACTTATCGAGTAACGGTTTGCTCAATGAACTCGTTTCGGATCTCCAACATGAAGGTGTTACAGTTTACGGTGGACCGAGAGCAAGTTCGTTGTTAAACATACCGGAGACTCATTCATTTCATCACGAATACAGCTCGATGGCTTGCACGATCGAGATCGTGGACGATGTCCAAGCTGCTATCAATCATATACATCAACATGGAAGGCATGCCATGAATATCCGAACTCAGAATTCGTTTTTCTTCAGCTTGGTAGTATGATTAAACTTACTTCTGTTTGCAGTTCTCACACTGATTGCATTATCACTGAAAATCATGAAGTTGCTGAAACTTTCTTACATGGAGTCGACAGGTTCGGGTTTTAGGGTTTAGAGTTTTCGTTTTTATTGTTCGGATTACTAGTTAAACATCTGTTAATTGTTACAGTGCTGCTGTATTTCATAATGCAAGCACTCGGTTTTGTGACGGAGCACGATTCGGACTCGGTGCCGAGGTATTTAATCTTTCCAAGTTCTTAATGTTATACAACATTGTTGATTGATGTTCTGCTTTTTGGATTACAGGTTGGAATAAGTACCAGTAGAATTCATGCCCGTGGTCCGGTGGGAGTCGAAGGATTGTTAACAAATCGATGGTATGCGAGTCCCGAACCGCATCTCTTATTATTTCAATTTAGAATGATTTTTTTTATGATAAAAAATGATCATCTTTCGTATTTTTTTGTTCGTAATTTTTTTATAGGATTTTGAGAGGCAGTGGGCAGGTAGTAAATGGTGACAAAGGGGTTATTTACACTCACAAGGATCTTCCCCTTCAAACTCCATTATAGATTTAAAAGGATATGTTTTTTAACCCTTTGATTATTGTAAGATTATGCACGTTAAGTAAGGGTTTGAGTCGAGCTTTGTGGATGAAAAAAATAATGGTAATTCGACTCAAGGTTTCTAAAATTAGATCAGTGATCAATTTGGTCAAACCTTGGTTCTTAATCTGATTGGTTTGGCCCGTTCAATTGAATAAATTATTAAAAAAATAAAGAAAATTGCTTCAACCGATTCACGAGTTAACTACTTTAACATCTTATTCTGAATTGGTATCCTAATCAATTCTTGATCTAACCTGTCCATTTCGATTCTGAAAACAGATGTAGTGACTAGGGATATTCAAATGGTCAATCGAACCGAATTAGTATTAACCGAATTTTTAATCCTTTAACCGTTAATTGAACCGATATTTCAGTTAATCAAAATTTATATGTTTTTGTTTTTTTTGGGGGGTTAAAACAAGTATAAAACATATAAAAAGATAAACTGATAATGTTCATTTGTCCGAATTAAAACTACATATAATTTGTATTATTAATTATTAAGTTCAGTTAATTCGATTAATTACCCGATCTCAAACCGAATTAACCGAACTGAACTTCTAAAAATTTATTAATCGACCTCCGATTGAATTAGATCAATTAACTGAATTAGATCGATTCAATCGATTTTAACCAAAATTTACAGACTTGCTACCAAATTCTAACCAATATTTCAATATTTCATCCTTAATTAGTAGTAGAGAAAAAAGGTTGACTATTTCAATATTTCTAATAATTATTTCTTTAGAGTTGACAATAAAATTCTAACCAATTTTGTACATAACCTGTTTCAAGCAAAGGTAACTTTCACGTTATTTCTTTCGAAGTTAAATGTCTTTCTCAGACACTATTTTTTAAATGTTTTTTTTTAAAACTTATCCATGTTTAAGAAAATGACTGCTTAACTATCTCAATACCAAAAATTTCAATTTTTAAAAATGTTTTCAGCAATTTAGTCCTACTATTCGAAAGAAAAAAAAATAGTGGACTGAACTTATTTAATTAAAAACTTATTCTCGTCTTAGTTAGATATTTAAGTTGGCATTTAAAAGCTACTGTCGCATAGGTTTGCCGTTAGGGAGGTAATGGAGTTTAACGGCAAAGTGATCACTTCGTAACAAGACAATAACGTAAGTGACTAAAATGTAATCTGAGGCAAACAAAAGTGACTATTTTTATCGTTTACCCTTAAGTTATATTTTTTTAGATTTTCAGTTGTGAGTTTGTTGGACAATCAAAGTTGTTTTAAATTCACGTGTTGAAATCTTGCATAATAAGAAAACATATTCAGATACATTGCAGCCGGCTGTTCTTATTTGACAAATTGAAAAAGGTCTAATTTTGATTTTCATCCTTTTACTTAATAAAAATGGATAATTTACTCCTCCCTACTTCAATTTGTTAGAATTTGAATCTCATAAACGCATCAACTTGAGCCATTCCAAGCTTTATGTACCCTGTTGGATTAGTTTCTCAGTTTTCATAAAATACGAACACAAACTTTTGACAATTTAAAATGGAGGGATTAACTTCTCAAATTTGTAAAATAGAGGGATGGAATCTGAAATTATACCAATTTAAAAGTATGACCAGGAAACAGTAACCCCACTCACCAACTCCAGAAACCACACACCCACTTTCACAACAATTCAAAGGAACAAAAAACATCCCAAAACACAAATTATTCTTAATTACTACATTTAATTCAACAATTAACATGACATAACGAGAAGCCCCTTCTTTGTCTTTACAAAGCATTAATTCTATTACATTTCTTTACACTATAACAAGAACAAAAAGTTCATAGGGATCAATCCCCTTTGGTTCTGTCCCTATACATCCTTGAAACTTTTTGTTCACAACACAAATCACTTATTAATAAGCTTATCGAGGGAAGGTCGTCTTAGACCTTCAAACAGTGAAAGTATTGTGTTTTAAGTGTCTATGTTCGATTTTATCAAGGGAGCGTCTTACCACTAATGCCATACAAGCATGGACACTCCATGTGAACCCGATTGGATTGGATTGGATTGGATTCAGAGTCAAGAAATAAAATCAAGCATGGACACACCGGACACAATATCTCCGCTGTTTAAGGATCCGTCCCTCGACCGAATTGATTAAAAAGAAAAAGAAAACACCATATGTATTGTAAGTGGCACACCTTCAGCTTCCTTCAGACATGTCACTGCATTCGATGTAATAATTATGAAACGACACGGCGAGAGGTGATGAAACGACGACAGAGAGGTGAAGAGGAAGTGGTGGTGGTGGCAGAAGAGACAGGTGAAGAGGTTGAAAAATTGACACAATCTGATTGAAACAGTTGTTGTGTATCAGATGTTTGAAACCGACCAGAATCACCAGTTGGGAGTCTCATGTAAGAAGCTGAAGGTGAGTCATTGAACCATGTTGCTAAAACATGATGGCCCTGTCTTCCGTTTTTGTATCGGATTATTGCTCTATAAACAAAAGGAATAAGACCCTCCATTGGAATTATCCGACAGACACAGAGAGAGATTTGGGGTTTGGTCTGAAATTTGATTATGATTTGAGCTTTGAAGGAAGGAATGTATGGGGGGAGATTGGTTTTTAATAAAGGAAGGTTGGTGACGTGGAGTAATGGGTTGGATTCTGTCTTTGAAAGGGATGGCTAAACTGTAATAAATACAAAACGGGAGGTCCTCCCTTTTAAGTCACCAATTAAGCAAATATTAAGGGTTGATTTCACCAAACATTGTCAAATAACTATCTAGATTTTAAATTAGTCCCTAAATTTTCAAACGTTTTAATTGAAATTAAAGTACGAGTGTTGTATCTTCAAAACTATTAAAACTAAATGTCGATAACGACAATATAGAACAATCGCAAAGCAATAAGAAAAGAAAAATAAAACACAAATTTTACGTAGAAACCCTTTCAGGAAAAAACCACTGGCAGAGAAGAAGAAATTCACTAATGTTTAAAATTGAATGATATAAGAGGAGTTTCGACTACATCTATTTAAAAGTTGAAAATATCTACACAGCTCTCACAATAACTTTTCATTAGCTTAATCGTCAATTTAAGTTTAAAAAACATGGATCGAATTATAAACACATAGATAACTTGAATCTAACGTATTAAAAATCAAACATTATCAATAAAATTTAGAAAGTACAATTTTTTAAAAACATTATATTCATATTTTCTATGTGGCAAATATCTACGCGTTTACAATTCGGTCCAAGTGTTTCATGTATGGGTATGAACAACAATTCAAGCCCCATATGTATAATTGTACAGAGTCAAAATTGATGTAACAAATCCAACATCAAACCAAAATTCATATATAAATTATAAAAATGGGCAGATAATAAACCTTGGTCATCCCTAATTGCAACCAGTCATTATAACTAATAGTGTCCCTTTGTTATTTAACAATATATGGTTGTTTGAACATGGTTTTAGAGTAATTTATTTGATTAAATTAAGTTGGTGGCACATCATTGGGTCAATTGTTTAATTGGTGTTGAGATCTTGGAAAAATTCTTGGTTTAGCATATAATATATATATCCCAATCCCAGAAGAAATCATATCATTATCATATGTTTCTGGATTATTTTGAATAAATAAATAAATTTTAAAAAATATGTGGTGGTTCCCCAAAATCTTTCATTCCATGATTTAAATCATCCATTTTCATTTATTTTTAAATATATATATATTTTCATGTTGATTCAATCCGCAAGGTATTATTGTCAATACAGGAGGACGTGCGTTCGAGTGTGCTGAAGCGCATTATTCTTCTATTTATGGGTTGAGGAGGGTTTATGGGTAGTTTTAGACATTATGTTAAAAATAATAGATATGATCAGAGCCAATAATACACATGACTACAATCCAAGTTACTTTCTGCTTTTTTTTTAAAAAAAATTATGAAATTTTTGTATATATATATTTGAATATTTTTATTTTTAAATTATTTGTTGACGTGGTATATAAGACAAATAGTATCATGCCAACATGAAATACACATGAACTGCCACACAGGTTGCCACTCCAACGTTGTTAAACAAAAACTATCTGACTCTTTTTAAAAGGTTAATAGCCAAATCTAGCTAAAATAAAAAGAAAAATAAGGGCCAAATTGATAAAAAAAATTGTAAACATTGAGGGCTAAATTTATCATTACGCCTTTTTAAAATTAGTCCTATTACTTTTAATTCAAGGAATTCAATCCCTCTATTTGTTTGATTTTAAAATTAAAGTCCAACTTATACCACATATTCAATTTATAATGGAGGTCAATTAACATGGTCTTTTAAATCGGATAATTAAAAGGATTAAATTCTTAAGATGAAAAGCAGACGAACTAAATTTCAAAAGCTCGAAGAGTGCTGGGACTAGGGCATAATTAGACCTTTTTAAGGACCCATTAGTGTATATGAAATAAATAAAGATATTGAGAATTTGGGTTTAACCATGTTAGGCAAATTTCCTTGTCTACTATACAACTTGATACTCCCTATTAAGACAATGTCTAATGTGGTCTTTTGTATTTTCTTCAACCAATTTTTGTCAGCATTGACCAATATTGTCTGTCTTTTTTTACCGACCACTTCTTTTAAGGTGGTTTTTTTCCCCAAATATCATCGTTGATTGAAAAATATGTATTTTTATCGATAAATATTTGGGCATATTGATAAATTTAGCTTTTAACGTTTACATTTTTTTTTTCAGTTTAGTTTTTAATTTTTTGGTTAAATTTGACACTCAACTTTTTAAAAAGTGTCAAATAGGTTTTTAACGAAAATGTTGATTCTAATATTAAATTTTTAACAATGTTGGCATGACAATTCACATAGCAGTTTCTGTGTACTTCATGTTGACATAATACCATTTGTTATATATGTTATGTTAACAAATAAATTAAAAATGATAAAATATTCAAAAAAGACATACAAATAATTCATAAAAAGTCCAAAAAATATCATGAAGTACCCGTAGATTGCCATACATGTTATTATGTTTAAAATTTTAACGCTAACACTTCAGACTTTCTAAAATGTTGATGGCCAAATTGACAAAAAGATCTAAACAATTAATAACTCCAATTATTTAGTTAAGTATAATTAGATAGCTATTTAAAATCGAAATAATTAACCAATATAGTTTGAAAATAATATTATTTAAAAATTTCATTATAGATTCTGATCAGATCTGTTTCTTTTTGACATAATATTTAAAACTATCCATAACCTATCCCCAACCAAAAAATAGGAGGATGATGCATTTCAGCATACTCGAATCCAAATTCTCCTGCATTGAAAATAATACTCATATTAATCGAATTAAAACACAACCCGCGTAATTTGATAATAATTAAATCTAAATTCTAGAAGGAAATTAATGAAAGATATAAATAAGAGTAAAAACCCAAATAAGATCCTCTCATCCAAATCTTCAAATTGTTGACATCTATTAGCTGTATTTCAATATCATATGATTTAAATAATAATTAAGAATTTGCAAATCAATCCTTTGGGTTGGCAGCACATAGGAATAATATATGGCTCAATTTTCTTACACCCTCACATGTAAATTTCTTTTAAATTGAAATATTTAAAATCTAAATTAATTAAATCTAATTATTAAAATTAAAAGTTGATACCCACTCTGTTGTCTTTAGTGTAGATGAAGTCATTGTTTGCATCATCGGACGGTTGGAAATTAATCTTATCTAATAAATAAAAGAGATAACCTCGACTTCGTAATTAGATCTATTGTGGTCTTTAAATTTGAATTTTGTCAAGATTTGATGATATAATTAGCGTTAAATCAATAACTGATTGATGTAAACAGTTCAAATAAAGCGGTTAAATTGGTTGGCTCGAAAGTTACTTGAAATTGGTAAAAATTGAAAATCAATAGTTGAATAGGTTAAATCGGTTAAATAAATTTTTTTTTAAAATTTTTATGAATATTTATTTATTTATTTATTATTAGTCCAATGGTCAAACCGATCGAACTGGTTAAATCAGGTTCTGGTGGCCTAACCTGTTCAACCATTGACCTGTTTGTTAAAGTACTGAATGTGACACTCTGAAATTGTACCTTATCATTAGTTGAAAATTTATATATATATTTTTTCAAATGATGATGTGGCACAATCTCAAAATGTCACATCATCAAATCTTTATATTTTTTAAATCAATTAAAAAAAGTACAAATATATAGTTACCACATTCAAGATGAATAATGTTCCTTACTTTTAAATAGACCTATTTATGGGCTAGGTTATCCGCCCAGGCCTAAAGGTCTGCCTGAAATTTAGGAGGGTTTGGGTAGAAAAATTAGGCTCGTTTAAAATATGGATCGGGCTTGGACCTGAATATTCAAGGCCTGAGCCCGAACTGCTTTAAGTTTATAATAATTTATATTATGTTATTTTATATATTATGTAATTTAGAATACATTAAAAAAATGAACCTATACTAAATATATAATACTATTCTAATGTAAACATTAAAATAATGTTAACATGACTATATAAAAATTTTCAATAAATAAAAAATGTATAAAATTACTAAATATTAAAACAAAATAATATAAATATATTTTTTTAAAAATTAAAAATAACATAGACGGGCCTAAATGGGTTTGGGTTAGTCTTTTAATTTATTTCGCACCCATTTAAGTTTTTATTGTTAATTAAATTGAGAAATTAATTCGTGTACGTATCACTAGTCACACCAACCTTTAACGTACATATGAATAAAATTTTCAATAAAAAAGAACACTTTTTTGAAATTTTAGTGTTAAAGCTAATCTAGTGTCGTCTGTTATTATCTCATAGCTGAAAGAGCCAGAACTTATAAAAGTGAACTGAAACAGCAATGAGGGTCATGACACAGAACTAAAGAGAGCCATGACCCTAAGCTATGAGTTGCCATGAAAAGCTAAGGTAGACATGAGAGTGACGACATTGAATGATCGCTAAATGTTAAGCAGAAAGGACACTTGCAAGAATCCACCTAAACATCATGAGACATCTCT
The DNA here is from genome assembly GCF_025698545.1 of Gossypium raimondii. Lineage (NCBI taxonomy): Eukaryota > Viridiplantae > Streptophyta > Magnoliopsida > Malvales > Malvaceae > Gossypium > Gossypium raimondii. The sequence goes on from NC_068565.1 coordinate 51,501,027, forward strand.
TAGCTAAGTTGTGACCTTCAATATTGTTTAAGAGGAAGACCAAAAAGTCTAAGTTGTACGTTGCGATGTAAGACTGAGATGAAGCTGTAACACGCTATACAAATTGTCAATGGAAGATGAGTCATCAATTGAGAGTCCTGTCGCTCTTTATGTCAAGTATTGACGTCGACTCAGATATTGGATGGTTACGGATGGGTAACTTAGGTACTTTTGGATGAGTGTTTATATCTCTAGTGCGGTGCGTTTAGCTTTCTTTTGATTTCACGTTATAGTATCTAATCTCATGCCACTGATGCTTTTACACTAACCGCAGGTAAATGCACCGCTCATCTAAAGCGGCTCTTAGTGAAAAATATGAGATAGAGTCATGATGTCGGTCTTGCAAAGTCGTGACCTCTACTGAAAATTGCAATTTCATTAAAAGTAGGTTTAGATAGTACAAAGTAACTGAAAGTGTAACTATTATGATAGCAATTACGCTCTCTTGCAATTACAACAATTACAAAGAATTTGTTGGTCTTTGACTAAGTTAATCATCATTTGAATTTGAATCTGCATCAGTGTAAGATTATCAAGATCGTCTTCTTCCATGTACACTTTAAATGGATTATTTCAATTCCACCTATAATTGAAGTAATGAAATATGTAACATGCTAGTACAATCTAACATTGCTTTTTATGCTATACTAAGGTGATGTTATTATGAGATATTTTTTTAGAATAACGCATGTCTTCTCAACCACATTTTGAAACCTTAAATGTCTAAAATTTAAAAGTTCATGAGCTGCCTATGTTGCTTGTGTCAAGCACAATTCTTTGAAATGGTCCCATGATATGGTGCAAGAAAACCTTTTCCATTTGCATAATTGGCATCGACCTTATAATATTTGCTTACACGGTCCACAACTCCGATCTGCGTCGTCCACCGTCGGATCAACTCCGTTTCAAATTATGGGCTTCTCGTCATTCAGATTATCAAGATCAAACTTGGAACCCGAAATCTTAAGTCAGGAGCAAATGGTGATGATTGGATGTAAGGATCAAGCAGGAAATCTCAAAGTTTAAAAACTTAGAGGGTCAAATTGTACTATTTGCGTAAATTAGAGGGGCCTTTTTGTAAAGCCCCCCATTTTCCATCTTTTTGGTTTTTTGTATTATTCTTGAAAATATTTCAACACAAAAAATTATACATTATTTTTTAAGAGAAAAATAGTATGCATTATTTTAATTTGACAAAAGTATGGAAATTAAGTATGTCGGCATTATTTTATTTTGTTTAAAAGAATGTCAACTTTAGACTGCAATTTTATTACTAAATTACATTAACTTGTATAAAAATATATTTAACCTCCAAAACAACAATTTAAATCTATTTGTCTTGTCTTATAACAAAATTTTATTTATCTTGTCAAAGTCTAATTTAAAAAAAAATGTATCTTGTCTAATAAAAAAAAACCTATTTGTCTTGTCTCAAGTTATAAAAACATCTAGCCACTTGTCAAAATCATGATGATATTGAAATTTTGATTGCTTAAATTTGAATTTACATATATAAATTCACATAATATTAGTAATTTTTTACCCTAAATTTGAATCTCGAATTTCAAATCCTAAATTTTAAACTCGAACTTCAAACCCGAACTTTGAACCCTGAATTTGGGTTTGGGGTTCGAGATTTAAGATTTAGGATTGGAGGTTCAAGGTTTGAGGTTTAGGGTTCAAGGTAAAAAAAATTATGCGTGGATGACAGGAAAATAATTACTGAAATGTCATTAAATAGATAAATTATTTTATGGACCCTTCCCATCACATCATCCATGGTGACTTTCCAATTACATAATGATATTTCAGCAATTTTTCCATGTCATTGACACATAATTTTGGTAAATTTTTTTTACCTCAAATTAACCTTGAACCTTGAACCCCGAACTCGAACCCTAAACTTAGAACCTTGAACCATAAACTCGAGTTTAGAGTTTGAGATTTGGGGATTCAAGTTTAGGGTTTGAAAGGGTTTCAGGTAAATTTTTTTATCAAAATTATGTGTCAATGACATGAAAAAATTGTTAAAATTTCACTAAATAATTGAAAAGAGACCATGGATGATGTGGTGAGAAGGATCTATAAAATAATTTCTCTATCTAAAGATATCTTAGCTAGGTTAAGTCTAATTTGTCATTTGTGCTTTGTAATGATTAATTACGTTTGTAGTGATAAAATGTATTAACTTTTTAATTACCAATTAATATGATTATACTTCTATCCCTTCTCAATAAAAACAAATGATGCATATGATTTTGTCATGTGTCGAAGAAGGAAGGTAAAATCGAGAGGAAATTTAATATTGTAATACTACGTAAAGTAGATGTTTTATAGTCGATCGAGTCTAGGTATGATATTATACACTTTATGCTTACTCAAATTCGGGTTGAAATATGACTTAAAATTTTGTCTAACCTTATTGATATTTGTCAATAGCTAATTCAAGCTCATTTTAGGTTAGCTCATATTCTTTAAAAAATTAAAAAATATTTATATTAATATTTAATAATTTTATTTATTAAAATATTATATATAGTCATGATCTTAACCTTTTAATATGTTATAAATTACATAATATGTTTAATTTTTATGTGTTATAAATCACGTAATATAAAACATTACAAACTTAAAAACAGATCAAGTCAAACTGAATTCAAATATCAAATCTGAAGTACGCCCGCATTTTAAACGAATTATATTAATAAATAAACACATGTACAATGTATCCAACTCCAAAAGGTCATCTTCACTCACACCATATTTAATATCTACTAGGTGTAATTAAAATATAAATGTAAGTATATATGTTCTCTTTTGAGATGACAAAGTCACACTAATTCTCATCCACTTATCAACTATTTTTTTTCAAACCATCACTTATCTTTATATTAAAATAGAAATCATTATGATTAATCAAACTTAAATGAATCAAAATTTATAAAATTTTTATTTTTGTTCATATCAGTTTCGACAGTCTCGATTACGACCGCTTGTAGCACTATTAAAAAAAAGAACAGTTCCAATCAATGAAATCCAATGGATTTCAACATCTCTTTCTTCTACCATCCCTTATCACAAAGCTCTCTTTTTCCTCTTGTTCTAGCTTCCATGTTTTAAGTTTTCAAGCTAAAGTTTGGGTTTTTAATGCACTGTTCATTTGAATATGCAAAATTGGAGATGGGTTTGGAGTTTTATGTTGTTTGATTGTTAGTAGTGAGAGATACCTCTGTGGTTTGTTGTTGTAGTTGTTGCTGCTGCTGCTGTTGTTGTTGTGTTGAAAAATGGCTGCACCTGGTTTAAGGCAGTTGTTGAAGAGTTTTTGCACCAATTCACCATGGAAATATGCTGTGCTTTGGAAGCTTGGGCACCAGAGCCCCATGTAAGTTTCTCGTTTAAACAATAATGGTTTCAACACATACTACTTTTGGAATAAATGAATATCTAATCAATAGTTAATTGATATCGTTCAAGTTCATGGTTTCACTAATCTTTTTAATTGGATGCCTTTGATTTAATTATGATTTTAGTTCCATTATGGTATGATTCGAGATTTAATCAATTTTATTTTAATTTGATATAATATAATTATTAATAGAACACTGTTAATAAGGTGAAGGCAGGATTTCAGTGTTGGGTCAAAATAAATATTTAAAATTTTGTGGTTAAAGGTTAAAAGAAGTTTTAAAAAAGCTTAAATTAAATGCTTAATAAAAGGGAGGGACTAAAACGGATAATATACCTTTTATTACCAGAAATAATCAAACATTTCCGATGTGGGATTGGTGATTTCAGGAGTTTGACGTGGGAAGATGAAAATTGTGTTTATCCAATACCAAGTGAATCAATGGAAAGTATCTCAAGTGATGTTTATTCTAATAGTGAGATTATCCCATCCCAATTTGAAACAAGCATGGACTTGGTGGTGGCTCATATGTCTCATTTGAAGTACACATTGGGGAAGGGGTAAGCAAATTTCGATCAAAACTTAAATTCATCAATTCTGATTCGAACTTGAAAATCCAATTTTTTGAATTTAAATTCAAACTCAACACAATTCAATTTAATCAGAAATCAACTATCTGAATCAGTTGAACCCAAACATGACCCCAAATGATTTGAACACCATAACCAGAAATTATACGAACCCAAGCTTTGAACTCAAAATGGATTGACCCATCTAACTTCACTTGACATTGTGTCTCCGCATTTTATCAGGGTTGTGGGTAAAGTGGCACATACAGGGAAGCATTATTGGGTTTCCTATGATGACATTTTCACTAGCAAAGCTAATTGGACGATGGTTGATGAGGTAAGTTTCTACATATGATGTTGTGATATTGCAAGTGATAGATGAATAAATTACTCTCTCCAAGCTTACAATTAGTGTTATTTTTTCAATCGCTAGTGTCCAGAGGAATGGCTATTTCAATTTGCATTAGGAATTAAGGTAATATAATCTTTGGTACAATTGATGGTGATGGTAGATTTACCACATTTTGATCTTCAAAATGGACGATTATATGTTAATTATTTGTGATGATCCACAGACAATTGTGTTGATACCTGTGCTTCCACATGGAGTAGTGCAACTTGCTTCATTGGAGATGGTGTGTATTTGTTTTGAACTTGACTTATTGTTGCTATAATAGTGTTATTGTTTGTAATAGATTCTTTGATATTGTAAAATTTTCAAGTCTTCTCATGTCTTTAGTAGGTTTCAAAGACATAGATATCTGCAAGTTGGATTGGTATCGGATGAGCTGAATACGAGGCTGATCGATTTGGATAATTTTAAATTCAAGTCAATTTGAAGTTCGGATCATTTGAGTCATTTTAAGTTTGAGGTCATTTTTATGTTTGAGACATTTCAAATTTTGTCATTTGAGTTGGACATGAATAATTTGGAGTTAATTGTTATAATAATTTCAAGATCGTGTCATTTTGGATTTGGGTAGAGGAGAATCCAAAGGGCTAAAAATGAAAATTTTCAATTCAATCTCTTTAGGAATAATAAAATTACAAATCTTTCTTTTTGGGTCGGGTCATTTTGAGTTTAATACTCAATTTTGGTCATTTTAGGTTGATTATTTAGTTCATTTCGGGTTTGGATAATTCTAGATTCAGATGTTTTTTGTTAAAGTTATTTTAATTATGTTATGATTCTTGTTATCACCGGCCCAAGACCCAAATGACTTCAGGTCGGATGGGCCGGTTTCCATCGAGTTCGTACATTGACCTCACAAATGAGCTTACAGGATGGGTACCTATGTTCTCCTGCGAAATCACGCATGAGACCATATAGACTCGTGTTAAGTTTAGGGTACTATACATGTTGATATACGTAGAACCTACCTAGTATGTCACATCAATAAACAATACGCATATCATATATATAGACAAACATCACCATCTGAGACAAAGAAAAATACTCAACAATTTCGTGTTCTTTTTATTTTTAAGTTAGTCAAATTCAGATTATTAACTTTTTATGATCAAATCGAATCTGATTAACTGGTCTGTCTACAAACACGTGAATCTTATCATATCAGGTTGCTGAAGATTCGTCCATTACAGCATACATCAAAGATAGATTTAAATGTAACAGCATTCACACCGAGTTACCTTCGTCACCAATATCAAGTCTCCCAGAGAACTTAGAAGAGTCTTCAACCACTGCATCGATGAACCCATTGAACTCCGAAGATCCAAACACTGTCGACACTGTCAACCACTACACGTTCCACGTTCCTGGAACATATTTATATGAGATTCTTGACATTGAATGTGAAAATAGGATCAATGTCAACAATGCCAGTTTCTTTAGCTTTCCCAAAGGTTGTGAATTACATAAAGCACTACTAGGACCACCTTTTCGAAGACAAAGCAATGAATTTTTGTGGGAGAATGAGGACCTTTTTAGCGGCCTCGAGCCGGACTCGATGTTAGCTGAAGGCAGTGAACCAGATTACCTGTTGGAAGCTGTGGTTGGTCATGTTTGCGAGGGTTCTTTCCATATGCCTAATCGATCAAATACACAACTTCCTACATCTTCTCAACCTCAAACCGTGGAGAGTGACTATTACGGAGAAACCCAAAAGGGACCAAAGCAGTCCAGCATCAAAGTAAGAAGGGCTAAACCGGGTGACAACCCAAAGGCTAGGCCAAGGGATAGACAGTTGATCCGAGATCGGCTTAAAGAGCTTCGAGAACTTGTTCCAAATGGTGCTAAGGTCAGTGCTAGCTTTGAATTTATGTTTCTTATATGCTTTGTCAAAGTAATCGATGTTACTTGTTTGCTAAATTCAGTATAGCATTGATGGTCTCTTGGATCAAACCATTAAACACATGGTGTATTTAAGGAGAGTGACCAACCAAGTTGAGAAATTGCAGCAATGGGCGCACCGCGAGGTATGTCGAGCTCGAGTTTGTTTCTCTAGCTTTGCCATTGTACTCTCTCGTGACACTTTTTTTAAATCGATCTTTCGTATAGCAGCAACAATACTAAACTAAGCCAATTGTAATGAGTTTGAACTTACAGGTGACCAGTCGTAAGAATATTAGATCATCTGAAACCAAAGAAAATTACCAACTCGAAACAAGCTGGGGTTTCGAGATTGGAGATGAACCGAATGTATACCCCATTGTAGTGGAAGATCTTCCATATCCAGGCCACTTACTCATAGAGGTATGTTTTGGGTATCATAACATGAACATATATATACATACACACACATGTACACACTGGTTATTAATCGCTAAATACTATCGCAGCAGATGCTTTGCAATGAACATGGTCTATTTCTCGAGATAGCTCAAGTGATCCGAAGTTTTAATCTAACAATCTTGAAGGGTGTAATGGAGAGTTATGCAAACAATAAATGGGCATATTTCATTGTTGAGGTATATCGGATATATAGCTATTTTAGAGGAATTTTCGATTCTTTTGGGAAAAATATTTGAAGTATCGTCTGTTTGGAGTTGACTCCTCAACATGTCTGGTATTATCCTAAGTCAAGATTTTGTCTCTACACTCCATCGAGAGCATTGGCGGATCTTTATGGGAGCCAAGGGGCCGTTGGCTGCCCATAATTTTGCAAAATTATCGTTAAGCTCTTCAAAATTTATGAAAATTTTAGCTAAGTCTTTCAAAAATTTTAGAAATTCTTATTAACCCCTTAAAGTTTTTGAAAAATTTTAATTAAACCACTAAAACTTTTGAAAATTGTCATTAAGTCCTCTAAAAGTTTTAAAATTTTTATTTAAACCCTTAATTTTTTTGAAATTTTAATTAGTACCCTAAAAAAACGTAACACCAAGTTTGTCACCCGTCAAGAGCCTAAGTCAAATCAAGCCATACATGCCCATTTGCCATTGATAGGGTTTGAACCCAAGCCCTTAATGGCATCTAAGGGCATAAATGTCACCAATGTGACGGTGTGCTACCTTTGAGACACTTTCAATTTGTGAACCTTGTTTTCATATTGTGTTCTCGATAGAATCAAGAAATAAAATTTAAATCTAGAATAATACCGAACATGTTAAGGGATCCGTAGACTTTGAACGAATATCACATTAAATATTTCTTCTGTAACGAATTGAAAATCTCTCAACAGGCTTAATTTCTGGTTTATATATGTGTGTGCGTGTGTGGTTTGAGTTTGAGCATATATTAATATTCATAATTTCCCATTTTGCAGGCATCAAGGAGCTTTCATAGATTGGATATTTTCTGGCCTCTGATGCAGCTTTTACAGCGTCAAAGGAACCCAATTTCAAGCAAAATTTAATATATCGTGTGTAACTGTTTGGTACTTTGTTAAACTAATTTACTTATTTTCTAAATAAATGAGATAAAATGTAATCTGACTCTTAATACAGGGTATCCGTAATACTTTTACCCTCAAATTAAACGTCTTTCGTCGTATGAATAATCTCAAATCATATAATGTTGTTAACCAATCTTGATTTATGACATAGATTAAGCGTGGGTTTGGATGAACAGTGCATTAAACTTTTTTTTGTCTTTCGTTATAGTATCTAATTTCACTGTCATTACTATTTTTACACTAACCAGAGGTAAACCCACTGTCCATCGATCCAAATCTATCCTAAAAATTTAACTAATTGGGTTAATATTGAATAAGTATTTAAGATTATAAAACATAAGTAGACGTTAAGACGACATAGATCGATGATGGAATCTGATTTTGATATTAAAAAGTAATCAATTTTAAATAGATGGTAGATGAGATATTCAGATACATTGCATGTGCAACTAACTATCATATTATTTAAGAATTGAATATATATATATATATAGGGTAAATTACACTCAGGTCATTAAACTATTGGTAAGTTTACATTTTAGTCATTAAACTTTAAAAAATTTACGAAATGATTAGTAAACTATTTGAGAGTTTTTATTTAAGTCATTGGGTTGTTGAAATTGTTGCTATACGACCTTTATTCGCATTGTCTACACCAATTGAAAGCTCTCATTCTCCTTTCCTACAATTCATTTTTTTTGTTCATGAAAAAATTTTGAACATCACAAATCTGCGAACCAAAATCCAAACAATGTTCTTCTTCAATCTCTGACAGTGATCATCAGATCAACTTGCATCTAAGATATGTTCTTCTGCTCATCGATGGTTATTAAAACTTTCAATGACTTAAATAAAAACTTTTAAATAATTTAGTGATCTTTGGGTGTAATTTTACCCATATATATGTATATGTATATGTATATGTACATATCACTACTAACGAAGTGCCTTTTTCAAGTAGTGTGCCATGCGTCGATATCCGACCTTATTATAAAATTATATCATTAAATGTCAAATCATCCATGTATCGTAATTTTATAATTCAAATTTGTTGGAACGAAATTTATAGTTAATTTTGATTAATTTCTTAATTAATTGCTTTTGATTAATTTGTATAAAATTTAATAGAGATAATATAAATTAATAAATAGAAAAGCTTTTATATAATAATAATTTAGCACAAAGTCGGTTCAATTTGGATCACATATTGAAATCTTAGAATTGAATAATATAATGTTATTTTGACTAGTAAAACATGTTTAATAAAGCCTCAATGGGGGGCAACTAAATTGGGTCTTGAAATCTTAAATTTATCAACTATACCCAATTATTCCATTTATAATAGAACCTTTTAAATGAAATTTGACATCATGTATGAAAATAGAAAATAAAAAGTATTGAACAATATTATTGTTAGAGATTGCGTGACCCGAATTTCGTCACTTGTTGAAAAAATAAATACAATAATAAAATAAGAGGATTTGTGGGGGCGAGAGGCCAAGGGCGCTATAAAACTATACTTCAACCCTTAAATAGATAAAGTTGAAACTCTTCTTGCATCATTCGTTTTTCAACTAGTGAATTTCTTCTCATCTGCTCATGATTTTTTCCCGAAACAATTTCCACGTACAATCTCTGTTCGCATGGTTTTTAACATAAATATTTTTCACTCATATTAATTTTAAATGTGAGCTCTTGAGTCAGACAATTTAGAAGGTTGTATTATAAATGACATGGCACGTTGTTAATGTATTAGACGGCTGCAAAATTAATTAAAAAGGTTAAAGGGAATAGTTGTTGAGGCCAATTCAACTTTAGTTAAATCTTTTGGGCATCCACTAATTAATAAAAATATCATATTTAAAGTTGGATTCGATGTCGATTGAATTTTAGCTCGATTAATATAGATATTATTGTCAATACAGGAAGACGTGAGTTCAAGTATGCTGAAGCACATTATTCTCCTATTTATAAGTTGGGGAGGGGCTGTTGGTAGTTCTAGATATTATATTAAAAAGAACAGATATGATTAGAACTTATAATGAGATTAATAAAAAAAAAGTTGGGATTCGACAAAATAAAATAAATGTCGGTTCTTCCATAACAGATATTAGTTTATAAGGTTTTACGTTAGATTTTTCAATTTTAGTATTATTTTGTTGTTTTAACATATTAGATATAAGATATTCTTACGATAAGTATGTATCTACAATTTAACCTCGTGTTTTAAAATATGATCCACATTACATTTGAATTGACGTTTAATGCTTAAGTTAATGTCTAAATTAATGTAAGGATTTAAATTCATACGATATTGATTCTTTAAGGATTTAATTAAATACTGTTATACGTAAATAGGGTAGATAGGGCCTTGGTCCCTAGTTGAAGGATATAATATCTTTTTTATCTCTTTGAAATTTAATTATTCAATATAATCATTTTTTCTTTTAAATTATATGTATAAATTGCATTTTAAATATTAATAATTCAATTTCAACCATTTAAACATAAATAATTTTAGCTTCGGTCTCTCCCAAAAAATTATAATTTTATTTTGACCCTCCTATACAAAGTTCTTAGCTTCGTTCTTGCTTATAACCATCCTACAAATAATAAGGTCAAAGAAAGAGGAGTCTTTTCAAGGTTTTCAGAACTGGATCGGAGGTTGTACCGATCAGAGTATTGATTCTTGATTTGATTGGTTTATCCAGTTTAATTGAATAAATTATCAAAAATAAAAAAAATGTTAAAAATAAAGAAAAATGATTCAACTTGTTCGACTAGCTGGTTCAATTAGTTTGTGGGTCAATCAGTCTAACCCCTTATTCTGAATCAATAACCTAACTAGTTCTCAATCTAATCAGCTGGTTTGATTCTGACAACAATGAGTCTCCTCTCCCACTTTTTCTTTCCTTCTCCGTAAGAGAGCCCTATAGCTCCATCATGCTTCCATCCCCATTCAATCTTACAGCTTTCCACTTCTCCTTACATTGGACCAAATTAATTGTAGAAGCTCTACACCCAAAACTTGTATCAACTATACATTTTAAAAATACTGACAAGGTAATTGGGTATGTTTAAATACTGATGGGTCCGTTAAAAATGCAACCAATTTTGATACAACAAGAGGAATGGTGCGAGACCAAAATGGAGGATGGATTCTCGACTTTAACAGATATTTAGGGAACTATTCCTTATTCGATGCTGAATTGTGTGGCATCTTGGATGAATTGACTCTTTTAATAGATCAAGGTCATGATAATGTGTTGATTCAAACTGATAATCTTGAGGCTGCTCAGGCCATCCAAGAGAGTTTTTCAGATGGTTCCAATTCTGCTTTGATTAGGAGAAATCATTGTCTTTTATCTCAGATGGAGCATTGGAGTATTTGGCACATCTCTAGAAAGGATAATTAAGATGTTGATAGTCTAGTCAAATTAGTTCGTGATAGAAGAGGTGGTCTACACTTGCATGACATCTCCCCATTTGGGGGTGACCTAGTCTATGTAGTTAGTTTGTTTATTTCTCTTTTACCAAAAAAAAAAATTAAAAACTGTAAACTAAATTATAATTTAAAGATATTTTGAAAAATATTTTTAATTCAATAATGTGATGCATTACATCACCAGCAATATATATAATCTCATGGGCAACTAACTTTTGCTTTTAAAATCGTCCCAAATACATAGGTTTTAAGTTGAATTTGTGATATTATTATTATATTTTGAATAATCTCGGTTTTGATCATATCTGTTCTTTTTGATAGAATGACTAGAACTACTTATATCCTCTCCACAAACCGTAAATAAGAGGATAATACGCTTATACGCATTCAAATCCACGTCCTCTTGTATTAACAACAATGTCCATACCAATCGAGCTAAGACTTAATCGATCAATTTGTGATGATATTAATCTCTTAATAATATACGTACTTATATTAATATAAAATTAACCCAAAGAAAAGGATTTAATTAATGTTGTTTTAGGATGTGCCCAACTTCATGGTTGGTATATAGGTATTATATATATCCCTTAGATTAGAGGGTGAACAGTATTTGTCGTCCAATAAATCATATATTAATTATACATACATATAGAATATAATAATTAGTTAGGTCAATTTGAATGATTGATCAACAAAAAATTAAGCATACTAATTATTCCACGTAGCCTAATTGAACATTTTTATCGTGTGATTTTGTAAATAAAGTATTATAATTTTTTAAATTTTATTGATTTATTTACAAAATAAACAAAACAAAAAAATTTAAAATACTTCCAATGGAAAAATAATATGTGTTCGAACTTTGAAGACAACATTATCAAAAAGGGAAATTACAAAATCAGAATATGGACCGCAAAGCAGACATAAACATAAAAAAAAATGTATAGAGATAAGTAGAGGTGATCATGGGCCGGGCCGGGTTCGGACCAGGCCCAGAAAAAACATTTTAGCCCACTTCCTAGGCCTGGGCCTGGCCCGGCCCTGGGAAAAATACTAAGCCCGGCCCGGCCCTTTTTTTATGATAGAAAAAAAATGATTTTACCATTTTAATAGCTTATATTTTTATAATTTTTAAAAGATTAAATTAACTTTTTTTTATCATTTGAGGGGCAAAGTGTAATTTTACCATTACTATTTTAAAATTTTATAAATTATAAAGGGTTAAAAAAGAATTTTTATTTTTATTTTAGAGTAGAACCCTTGCCCATGAAATATTGTATCAACAAATTTAACAATACTAATAATTAAAATTAAAATAAAAAAAGGGAGGAAGAAAGGGCTTAGGGATTTTTACGGGCTTAGGGAAATGGGAAATGGGAAATGGGGAGGGGAAATGAGAAATTTTTTTTTAAATATATATATCTTTATTATATTCGGTTTGGGCCCGGCCGGGTCCGGGCCAACAAAATTTTACCCGAGGCCCGGCTTTAAACGGACCTCATTTTTTGCCCAAACCCATATTTTGGGCCTATATTTTTACCTGAACCCTCCCATATTTCGGGCGGGCCACCGGGCCAGGCCGGGCTGCCCGACCCATGATCACCTCTAGAGATAAGCACACCCCAGGTGGCATTTGATAACAATTTAATACGGATATTTAATAAGATTCGGATATCCAACAGATAGTTTAATCAATTCAAATTCAAATTTTATATGGATAATAATTTTATATTTAAAAGAAATAGCATAATATTAAATTTAACTCTTAACCTTTACATTTTCTTGTCAATTTGGCTCTTTTTTTTTTTGGAACTAAATTTAAGTCTTAAACTTAAAAAAAAAAAATCAAATTTGACCATCTTGTTTTTAAAAAAGAGTCGAATTGATTTATTTTAACGGAATGGCCGACTAAAATGTTAACTTTTTAAATATGGAAACCTACATAGCGGTTCTTGTGCATTTTTATGTTTTTTTTTAAGAATTTTAATGAACTTTTGATTTTTTTATAATTTTTAATTATTTGAATAGCGCCATGTTAGCATGAAATGCACATGGATTGCCACATGGGCTACCAAGTCAACATCGTTAAAAAATTAATATTTTAGTCAACATTTCTATTAAAGAAAAGCAATGTGATTCATGTTTTTATGACCAACCGTTTACCTCTTCGGAGAGCAACCATGGCGAAGGGAATAGTCACTACTATTGACGGTGGAGACCCTGATTTCAATTTAAAAAACAATTTGATTCTTTATTAAAGAATAATAACTAAATTTCATTCCCAAAATATAAAGAGTTAACAGACGTTAAGGACTGAATTTATCATTATACCAAAACGAAATTGCATATTTAAATTATATAAAATTATAAATGTTGGACTCACTACCAGCACTAATCAATGCATATATAGATCATTTAAATATAATTAAATCCATCAATTAGTCATAAAACGTGACAGGTATTTTTGGTCAATGAGATGTTTATTCAGACATCCAAAATAAAACTAATGTTGTTCAATGTTCATGCATGTAAGGAGTACACCCTTTTAAGTACTTAATTAAAAACATTACAAATAAACCTAAAAGTTGACTCTCTTGTGCCCCCTCTCTTTCATCTCTTCCTCTCTTGTTTTCAAGCCTTAGAAATGGAGACAAAACACCCAAAACTTGAAAAACCAGACCAAATAGTTTGGTCCTTAGAAGAAGAAGATGTCTCAATTCATTCAAAGTCTTACACATGTTCTTTCTGCAAAAAAGGGTTCTCGAACGCTCAAGCTCTTGGTGGTCATATGAACATCCATAGGAAAGATAGGGCTAAACTTAGGGAATCTTTCGAAGAAAACGTACTAATTTCTTCAGATATAACACTCGGTCTAGTTCAAGTTCAAGATCGTTATCTAATTTCGGAAACCATATTAGAATCTAGTGGAGAGAAAAAAGTTCCTAGGGATGATGATAATGGCTCTGGTGCCAGCCCTAAGGGAAAAGATGGGGTCGGAGAGAATTCGAGATCGAGTCATGGTTCGTCGTCTCAGGTAGAATTGGATCTTGAGCTACGGTTAGGACCCGACTCTCGAGCCTCATGAGGGTCTTTATCTATGAAACGGATAATATCTTATCGCCGGCGTAATCCAACAATCCTTGCATCAATTGAAAAGCTCTTTCCGATTTATATGATCGATGATGATGCTTGATGGACATCCAAATAATAAAAAAGGTTTCTCCTTCTTTAGCTTTCTCTATTTTCAATTTCTCTTGTGAATTATGAAGATTCAAATTTGGGTTTTGTTCATGAAGCTGATATATTTAGTTTTTATCATAATCTGATCCTCGTATTTTGTTGACTTCATATGCTGATATATTCTAGAAATTAATCATATATACAATATAGATAAACTCTACATGAATTCTAATAATGTGTTCTAGTGATAGTGAAGGCAAAACATATTCATAGTTTTGACCTTATATTGAACATACATACATACATACACACATGCATGCATGCATGTACGATTTTCATGAAGTTAGCATTGCCCCTCCCCCACCCCAAGCTCATAAGAGTATGACAGTAAATCAAAGGATAATATGGGTTAAATGCGCTTAAATTTACGTCCTTTCACATGTTATAATATAATGATGTCGACCGAACCTTAATTCAATTGAACATACGTATTTATAATTCGATTTTTCGACTTCTGTAACTCCATTCCCTAATTGATGTATACCAAAATCTAGCTTTCCATTCCCTACGACTTTGAGTTACTCTTGTAAAAATTATGTATGTGTTTAATTTTAATTAAACTATTTAAATTAGTATTTGTAATGACTAATTCCAATAAAGATTGTGTGAACAATGTATCTCTGAAAGATTGTTTTATATATTGTTTAGTCCTCTTCTCAACAAAGTTGTATATATTGAAGCATAAAAATAAAAGTATGATTAATTTCAATGATTTTATTGATCGAGCTTTAGTTCAATTGGTATTATTACTATTATGACAATTAGGAAAACGTGAGTTCGAACGTATTTTAGTGTATTTTTCCTCTGATTTAAGAGTAGGGAGGAATTATAGATAAATGTAAGCTTTGTGTAAAAAAATTTCAAAAAAAAAATCCAACATAAATGACCTTTGACAAAGAAAATTAGACTTGTTTAAAATATAAGTCGAGCTTGAGCTCCAATACTAAAGGTTTGAGCCCGGCCCAACCTATTTCATACTTTTGTAATATATATATATTTATTTTATTTTTATATATTATGTAATTTATGTCACATAAAATTAAATATATAATATTATGATGTAACATTAAAAAATATGTTAAGTTGTTTATGTTTAAAATTTTAATAAAAAGAAAAAAATAAATTTATTAAATACTTAAAAATAATATAAGTGTTTTATAAATATGAGTAACTTTAGGTAGATTTTCAGACATTTATTTTTGGTCGGATCAACTTGAGAAAAATAAAATATGATGATATAATACATAAGCTTGGCCCATGAAAAGATGTATACAAAACTATTACAAACCTTAGTTAAATAATAATTAGGAAATTATCTAAAAAATTACCATAAGTGATTAAAATGTAGACCTGTTTATGGGTCGAGCTAAGTTCTGACAAAATTTCAGGTTCATTTGATAAACTCAGGCTCAGTCTGGGCCGTCCATATTAAATTTTTTATATTATTTTATATATATTTTTTAAAAATATATAATACATCAAAAACACTAAAAATGTTAAAATAAATGTTTCCCAACAAATTAAAAATAAATTTTAAAAAATCTTTATACTTAAATAACACTAAGATAAGTGCAGCTTAACAAGCAAATGCTCTAAAATAGTAGCAAAATTAACTATAAAATAATAGTTATACAATATCTAAACATAACAACAAAATAGTAGCAATATAATAATGAAATGGTAGCAAAACAGTGAAAAAACAACAACAAAACAGTGGGAAAATAGTAAGAAAACAATAGTTTTTTTTCTTATTGCAAATTCGGGCCCGGCCCAAGCCAAAAAAGCTTTACCTGAAGTCTAACTTGTTTTCTAAATAGCCCTTATTTTGTCCAGACTCATTTTTCGGATCTATATTTTTACCCAAATCCTCCCACTTTTCAGACGAACCGAGTGACCCGACCCATAAAGAAGGTGTATCATCATTAGACTTTAATTTCATGTTTAACAATTATTATTTTTATACAAGCAAATAAATAAAACTTCATAATACACCCATTTTCTTTTGTAATTTTCCCTCCCTTCTATGTTTCTCTTCTAAAGAAAACAAATAAAAAAAAAACCCCATGATTTATGTTTCTAATTTTCCATCTATGGGAAGGCAATGAAAAAGCTTAGAAATGTCCCTAAATCTCTATCATCTCCTCAAATCATCTCGAAATAATTTTATCCTTAAAACCCTAAACCAAACCAAACGGATTCCAACGTTGGGATCCCCAAAACAAAAACAACAACAACATTCTGGTCGTGTTGTCCATCCATGGCGTGGCGACCTGCAGGTAAAAATAAATCTTCAAACAAATCCCATGTTTCTCGCCACACAAAATCGTCGTCATCGTTATCATTATCATCATCATCATCATCATCATCATCATCCTGTTCTCCGACGCTTCAAATATTAGCTTTCGAGACAGCCAAATGTATGGTCCGTCTTGTCGCCCTTTACAAATCATTATCAGACGATGAATTCCATAGACTTCGTAATGGTATCATGAAATCCCCAGGCGTTGTCACTTTGAACTCCGATGACGAAACCTATCTCCTTAGCCTTGCATGTGAAGAGATGCTCGAGAATCTCGACCAAGCAGCCGCTACTGTCTCTCGTTTGGGCAAGAAATGTATCGATGTCGAACTCAGTAAGTTCGACACCGCTTATCATAACATGAAACAAGGGATCATTGATGCAAGAACCCTCGATTTTAACACCGAACATGTTGTGAAAACCATTGATCAAATGGAGAAATATGCATGTTCGACGTCTGTTTTATATGCATCTTTGGTAGGCGTCGATGAAATGGAGATATCGAAAAGAAAGAAATGGAGACAGAATAGTGGGTCCAAAATTGATTATTTCAACGAAGAAATATCTTCACGAAGAAAACAAGTTATTCATTTCCGAAAGATTTCTCTGTGGAATCAAACATTCGATAAAATCGTTGCATTAATGGCACAAATTGTAGCCGTCATTTTCGTTAGAATATGTACCGTTTTCGAACCTTTTGTTTCTAGCCTTCCTTGTATCACCGCCAAGAACCGAAATTTCAATAGGCTACATTATAATTCAAACCCAAAATCACCCAAAGGCGTAACTTTTCGTCTTTCATCCATCACAAAAATCGATAAATTCATCACCAAAATCAGATACATGGATGTAAACACTGAGAAGAACCAAATGCTTGTCCAATCGGCACCGGAGAACACGGTGGGAGCGGCGGGGCTTGCTCTTCGTTACGCTAACGTAATAATCATGGCAGAAGCCTATTTTTATTCCTCGAAGATGATCACCAACGATGCTAGGGAGTACATGTTCGAGATGTTACCGATGAATTTGAAGCAAATGTTGAGAGGTAAGCTTAAGAGCCATTGGCACAAAGATGCCGAAGCCCGTGAAGGGCAGCAAGGTGTAGCCGAAGGGTGGAAAGCAGCATTGGAAGAGATATTCGAGTGGTTGGCTCCGGTGGCGCACGATACATTGCAGTGGCAACAAGAGAGGAACTTAGAGCAACAAAACTTGGATGCGAAGCCGACGGTTTTGTTGCTGCAAACACTACATTTCTCGGATTTGGAGAGAACGGAGGCTGCCATTGTGGAGATTTTGGTAGGGTTGAGTTGTATATATAGATATGAGAATCGAGGAAAAAGAGGTGGCATTTGCTAGCATGATCGTTATTGGAAGATATGAAGGTCTTTAAACAATCGAGCAACACAGGATATAATCGAAGGACTTGAGCTTGAACTCAAGTTTGACTAAGCTCGTTTATCATTTTCATACTCATGCTCGAACTCCAACTCAGCTCAATTAAGCTTGTAAGTATTCAGGTTTTAACTCAACCCGATAGTTAAACTTAGAGTTAATGATATATATTAAGGACAATAATGTAATTTAATAATATTTTAAAAATGAAAGACTCATGAGTCGTTCGAGTCAAGTATTACCAAGATTGAATTCGACTCAACCAATAGCTCGAGTTGCTCAAGTTTAGGCTTCACTCAACAATTATTAGATCAAGTTCAAATTTTTTAGTCAAACTCGAGAAATTTGTGAGCACCAGTGTCTCGTTTTCACTCGAGTAAATTTTTTAGTCAAAATTAGTAGGTTTTGTTTTTCATGTCATTTTAGCACAAAAATGCTATGTTTGATACGAGTTATTTTCAGTGTGTTTTAGTATGAGTTAGCGGTAAACTAATATCAATTGATAATTTAGCCACTCACTCACGTGACTTATTTTTTAAAATAGAAGGAAATTATTTTTCTTATTTTGAAGAAGTCTTTTTTTTTTCGAGTGTTTTACTCATCTTTTGGATTTCATGTTCAAATTTGTACCAAACATTATTTATTTTATGTCTAACTATTGTAACACATATGTATTAAATAAATATTTTCCCATATTATTACACTAGTAACAAAACTAGGCAAAAAATAATATTATTATTACATATTAGTAAGTTCACGTTTTGGTCACTCAACTTCAAAAAGCTACAAAATAGTCACTGAACTATTCAAAAGTTTTCATTTAAGTCATTGGACTGTTAAAATCATTGCTATATAACCTTATCCGTTCACACCGCATGCACCAATCAAAAGCTCTCGTTCCCTTCTTTTCTAAAGTTCACTTTATTTTCAAGAAACAACTTTGAACACCATGAATCTGTGAACTAAAATCCAAAAAACTTTCTTCTTTGATCTTCGACACTTACCATCAGATTGATTTTGATCTAAGGTATGTTCTTCTACTCGTCAATGGGTACTGAACCATTATATCAATTGTCGAATTGTCACTTAGAACTCGCTAACCGGACTTTTTAAATAAAAATAACCCAGTGACTTAAATAAAAACTTTTGAATAATTCAATATTTTTTGAAATTGAATGATAAAAAGGTAAATTGTTCTTAAGCAAATTGGATGCATAAATCTCAGCTTATTATGGGAAATTTGGACTAGCATGGCTCATTTTTTTTAGTTCCCACATGGCCCAAGGTGATGTTTTTCAGTAGTGGTTGTCTGTACTATTTAATACTGAGAATACCATAAAACACAGCCAACAAGAGAAGCCATTTTGGATTCTTGTCATTTGTTTACAGCAAAATGGTTCATTGCTTTAATGAACCGACAAGGCAACACTGTTGATTGTCAGTATTGGTAGTAGTTAAATAACTGTTACATTATTTTTAAATATGAAGCACATGATCATTTGTCTGAAAAGCACACCATGAGTGCCCATGCATTGCACCAACTATTTGCTTTCCAATATTTTGTCTGTGAAAATTTCAACTTAATTTAAAGCCAATTTAGGGAAAGTTTCTTCTTATGACTTAGGGTTGCTCCAGCTAGTGATTAAACTAATTAATGAGAACAATGTTTTTAATTTTCGAGGCACATCTTGAAGATAAGGTTGATCTCCCATATCCCAAGCTCTTGGCAAGTATGATATTGTCAGTGATACTCCTTTCATCCACAAATGCAACTTCATACCTTGATATTAGGAAGATGAACTCTAGAGCTAGCTTCATTAGTCGAAAGAGAGTTTACCCGTACTCAATCTCGAACCCTTTTTTTTTTAAATCGACTTTTTATTTTAAGAAAAGATAAAAATGAGAGTCGCCACCAATCATTTTTAAGAGGCGTGATTAGGTCATCTCGTGATTTGATCGTTTTAATAAGAAGTTCGATTTATTAAAACAATGTTTTTCGGTCTACAAAAATCTAGAAAATGGGTTCGGGAGTCGGTTACACACGAGGAAGGATTAGCACCCTCGTTACGCCCAAAATTAGTACCTAATTGATTACTTGATGTCTTCAGTGTCAAAAATTAAAAAATTGAAAAGAGTTTAAAACACCATCCTTTTTTTATTTTTTATTAAGGCACTACCTAACTAAAATAATTTTCGTGAAAAGGGCTTATTTCAAGTTAAGCGAGAAAAAAAAAGATTATGTCCCGTAAGTTAGGACACAATATCTTAAATCCTCGAAAACGAGAATAAACGCCAATTAATCACTGCTTAATTCTCATTTTTTTTTATTTTAAAGTAGATATTCGACTATCTTGGTTTTAGAATGAAGCCATATTCCGTAAGTTATGAACACGATTTTTTCAATTCCAAAAATAATGAATATTACCTCAGTTTTGAATATTTTACATGTTATATAAAACGAAGATGACCCTTTTTCTTTTCTTTTTTAGAAAGATACGTATATTTTTTAAAAAACCGAATGAATAGGTTGTGACATAATGCACAAAATGATGATAGTAATACAACTATAATAATAATAATGAGAATACCAATTTTGTAGTAATAATATCAATTTTATAATAATAATATCGATTTTATAATAATTATGCTACTAATCATAGCATAGCTATTACTATATTAATAATATAGTTAATTACTACTCTAATATTAATTAAATAATAAAGGAAAAATAAATAATAATAATAATAATAACAACAATAATACAGTAAATGTGTGAGTCAAAAAAAACATAAACAATCTAATTTTCGAAAGTATAAAAAGTAGGATAATAATAACAATAAGAAAGGACTAAAATGAAACAAAAACAAAAATTAAATGGTAAAATTTTAAAAAGAAAAAGAAGCGAAATAGGACTCGATTGAAATATCATTAAAAAGTGGATGAAGGACCGAAATCATAAATAGACCATTAAAAAACACGCGGAACTGCTGGGTTGGATCGGGTCGGCCCCCGAAACGGCATCGTTTTGGGCCTTTTAGACCCTTTTAAAATGGTGCTGTTTTGGCACCCTACATAAGCAAAAAAAACTTCAAAAAAAAATCATTTCATCCCCATTTCTAAAAAAAATTCAGAAAACCTCTCCCCTCTCTTCGAGCCACTCTTCGGTCGGCCTTGGCTCCGGCAGGTTTAGGGTTTTTGACATTCTGAAATAGCTTGGCCCATTGGGCCTCTAAGTCTTTATTTTCAAGCCATTTGGGCCTATGAATGTAATTGGACTTTGGGATTTTTTATTTTTATTTTTGTTTCTGGTTGATGTTTAGGGCCCGAGCAAAATTGGGCCCTTACACTCAAGATCAGAGTTCGATTTAGAGGTTAACTTATGTGGTAGTGTAGTTTGTGCATGTCTGGTTAGCATTTAGATGTATGCAAGCCTTCCTTTTTGTTCCTACAAAACAATATGTTGTGCTTTAATTATTTCTTAAAGGTTGAATTTTACTATTAATCTTTGTACTTTGTAGAAGTTGTTTATTTAGTCTTTATACTTTAATTTGGTCATTTTTAGTCCTTATACTTTTCAATTTTTAAAACTTTAGTCCTTACCAAATGATAATGGTTAATTTTTGCTATTTTCCAAAATTTGATGCTAAACATATATATATTATCATATGTGTAATACCATGTCAACGTGTTATTTTTACAAATTACTCACTAAAAATTTAGTTTATGGGTTAACGATTGTCATTTGTGCCAAAATTGAAATTTCAAATTTTGAAATTTATAAGAATGTTAGAATGATTCAATTAGAGAATGTGGGCTAAATACGCATAACACATGACTAGTAATTGAATTTAACTACTATTATTTGGGTCAAGGTTAAAATTTTGAAATTGAATATAGGGACTAAAATTGATGAAAATTAAAGTAAAAAATTACATTCATAACTTTCATAAAATACAAAGACTAATACAGTAATTTAACCTTTATTAAGCCATCAAATCTAAATAAATATATACATATATAATTTTGGCTTTATTTTGATAATTTAATTTTAAAAAGTTACAAAATGGTTAATGAATTATTTAAAAGTTTTCATTTAAGTCATTGGGGGTGTAAAGTTTTTTTCTTTTTTCTTTTTAATATAGCCAATGAACTTCAAGCGACGATTTGATAACCGGTGCAGTGCATCAATACTCAATGATGAGTAGAATTACATATCTTGAATCCAAGTCGATCTGACAGTTAATGTTAGATATCGAAAAAAAAAACTATTTGAATTTTAGTTTACAGGTTTGTGACATTTAATAAAAAAATTGAACTGTACAAAATTGAACTTGTAATTGAAAAGTAAGACACAAAGCATGGTAGTGGTAATAATTAGACCTATCCATGGGCCGGGCGGCCCGGCCCGACGGCCCGCCCGAAATATGAGAGGGTTTGGGTAAAAATATAGGCTCGAAATATGGGATTGGGCAAAATTTTAGGCCCGTTTAAAAAATGGGTCGGGCCTCGGGTAAGATTTTTTTGGCCCGGGCCCGGCCCGGCCCGGCTCGAAAAATATTAAATATATATATTTTATTTTTAGAATATAATAGTTTTTTATTTTAAGTTTATTTACTTTCATTTCCTTGACTAGTGTTACAAAATAATAATAATAAAACATCAAGTTTGTTTTACTAATCAAATGTTAGATTTTGTTACAACAATTAATACAATTAATAATTTGATAAATTTACTAATCAAATGTTAGATTTTATTACAACAATTAATACAATTAACAATTAATAATTTGATAATTTTACTAACAATTAATTTTAATAACAATTAGTTTTAATTTTATTTAAAAAATAATTTTAATTTTAATTAAAAACGGGCCGGGCCGGACCGGGCCAGGCTCGGGCCCCATATTTTTTCTTCGGGCCAGTCCTGGGCAAAATATCATGCCCATATTTTGGGCCGGGGCGGGCCCGAGCCTAGTAAACGGGCTGAAAATTTTTTGTGGGCCCGGCCCGGCCCGGCCCATGGACAGGTCTAGTAATAATATCATTTGTCCTTTTAAGCCTTCAATTTTGAATAAAGAAATCTGTCTAAATAACCTTAATCACATGTTGTCGTTTCAAATGACATTACGTTAACTGTTGAAAGACAATCAAAAAAATTCAAAAAAAAAAAAAACCTCAAATTTTCAAAGTTTTGACTAAGAATTATGATTATTTTTTTAGCTTGATTATCAAAATTTAATTCTGTCTCAATCAATTGAGTAACTAATAAGGTGAAGACAGAAATTCAATATTGAGTGGAAATAAAATTTTAAAAATTTGAAGAGTTAAAAGTAAATATTTTGCTTAAACAAGGTTTAAAATGAAAATTTTGTAATTAGAAGGGACTGAAATTGTTATTATTCCATTTAGAAAGGGAGCAAAGGCTCTAACCTCATTCAATTTTGTTATATACATTAAATTTTTTCTTTTTTGAAATGAACCGGGGTGAAATTTATGATAAAATACTTCAAAGTACAAGTTAACCCATTGAAGATGGCTTACGAGAGTGAAGAAACAAACAGAATTAAAAACAAGAATCAAAATAATAAACAAAACGAAATTGAAAAAGAAAACAAATTAAAAGTCAGCCTAGATTTAGCTGGCACCCACTCTCCAAAAGTAAACCCTAGAAGCTTGTGTCGGTGCCAGATTCCTAAAAGGTAAATGCTCCCAAAAAACTGATCTTTTGCATTTCTTTGCCTTTCCTTCTCCCAAAACGTTCCCCTTTCTGCTATCAATCTAGTTCTCTTGGTCTGAGGAGCAAAGATCCCGCTCCAGTGTCGTTCATCGTTCCTAAATCCAAGTAACTTTCTTTCTCTGTTCTTAGACATTCTATCGCAAGGTAATGAGCGAAAATGTTTGCGGATCTAGGCACATAAGCAAACTTTTAGGGTAAATTACACTAGTTACCGTTATTAGTATTTTTTTATCAAAAAATTATGATTGAACTGCTCAATTTTGTCTTTTTATCACCAACAAAATAACATAAAAGTAAAAACACCAAAAAATCTAATATAGTTGGATGATTAAAAACGACAAAATTAAATAATTGAGTGAACGTTTTGTAACTTTTCATAATTGAATAATAAAAAATTTACTAATAATTGAGTGGCTACAAATGTATAATTTACTCAAATTTCTATTTAATTTAAGTTTTATAAACAATTAACAATAGTATCGATATTAAATAATATCACAAAAACATGTAATAAAACTCGAAAACTTATAAATATAATCACATACGATGAATCTCAAATTTAGATATTCAAAACCCGATTTTTATATCCTACTAAAATAGTCATCAATTGTATTAGATGCCCAAGTCCACTCCATAAAATAGTCATCAGTTTAGACTTTTCGAGTCTGGTTTGGGATGGCATGGCATGGTCAAGTCCACTCCATGCGGTGCGAAATCATAAAAGAATTTTAGGAATAGAAATTAAATTATAATTTTATAATAAAAAATATAATTTTATTATTTTAATAAATTATATATTTATAATTTTTAAAAGATTAAATCAAATTTCTATATTTTTAGGGAGGTTGAAGTGCAATATTACCTTTATTAATTTAAAATTTTAAAAATTTTAAAAGGATCATATGAAAAAAAATTCACTTTAGAGAGGTCGGGACCCCTGCGACCCCCTAGTTTCACCACTGCACTCCACTAATGTAGGATGAATAATTTCATTTACGTTTGTTTATTAAATTAAGTAATAATAATATTTTGGGATTCATTTATTAAACGAGTTCAACATAGTAGAGTATGTTAAATTATTTAATATTTATTTTTATAAAATATTTTTAGTCATTAAAAATTGATTTATTTTTATTTAAAAGTGGTGACGTTATCATTTGGTATTCGTGTTAAACACTCTTTTAATGTGGTACTTGATTATCATTTTAAAATTATTTATTTATGTGAACCCAATACTAATAATCTTAAAAATAAATAAATAAACCTTAACGTTGATTGACTCTTAGCTCAATTGGTATGAACATTATTATAAATGTAAAGGAGCTTGAGTTCAAGTGTACTGAACTGTATTATCATTTTATTTATGGGTTAGGAAGTAAATATGTCCATGAGTTGGGCCACTCAGGCTCAAAGGGTTACTCGAAAAGTGAGAAAATTTGGATATAAATATTACTTTTTAATTTATTTTCAATTTGTTAAAAAATATTTATTTAATATTTTTAATAATTTTCTATGTATTATACTTTTAAAAAAAGTAATACAAACGGACCAAATCAAACTCGATTTTTAACATTTTATCTGAGTTAATTATTGAAAATGAAAATATCTAAAATACTCTAGTATTCCACCGACCCTTTTCTGTCTCGATAAGGAGACCCCCCAAAGAAAAATGCTCAAACTCCCTTCAGACCTCACACAACATTCCTGTAGATTTCACAGTTTTTACTCTCCATTTATCTTTAGAAAATGCCTTATTTCCTCCTGGTTTTGCTTACTCTTATCCCCCTTTTAATCTCTTCTTCTTCCCAACCCACTGATACTCTCTTCTTCCCAGGTTTCAAACCCCCAAATCTCAGCACCAACTTAACACTAACAGGAAGTGCAGAGATTCAAGCCAATGGCATTCTAAAATTAACAAACGACACCAGTCGTTTACAGGGTCATGCCTTTTATAGCTCACCATTTAGATTCAAAAACTCCAGCAATGGCCAAGCTTTCTCCTTTTCAACCACCTTTGCAATGGCCATAGTCCCTGAGTACCCAAAGCTCGGTGGCCATGGTTTGGCTTTCACAATCGCCGCTTCTAAAGACCTCAAAGCACTGCCTAGTCAGTACTTAGGGATCCTCAATGCTACCGATGTGGGCAACTCGTCGGATTATCTCGTTGCGGTTGAGTTCGATACGGTTCAAGATTTTGAGTTCCAAGACATCAACGACAACCATGTTGGAATCGACATAAACAGCTTGAACTCAACTGCTTCGGTTCCTGCTGGTTATTACATCGATGGGGTTGGTTTGGTGAAGCAAAATGTTAGTCTCAAGAGTGGGAAACCGATTCTAGTTTGGATTGAGTATGACTCAGTTGAAAAACTGGTTAATGTAACGATTTCATCGAGTTCTAAAAAACCGAGTTTGCCGATCTTGCCGTTAAAGGTAGACCTTTCACCTTTTCTCCAAGAGTTTATGTATGTTGGGTTCTCAGCTTCAACTGGTTTACTTGCTAGTTCCCATTATATTCTAGGTTGGAGCTTTAAAATGAATGGAGAAGCTCAAGCTCTTGATCTATCTTCATTACCTTCACTTCCCCGACCACCGGCAAAACATACAGCTTTAAAAGTTGGTGTCTCGGTTTCATCTGTTGTTTTTGTTATAGCAGCTTTATCCGTTGCTGTTTATATCTTTATGAAGATCAAGAATGCTGATGTGATTGAAGATTGGGAATTGGAAATTGGGCCACAAAGATATGATTACCATGAACTCAAAAGAGCAACCAATGGTTTTAGTGACAAAGCTTTACTTGGTCATGGTGGTTTTGGCAAAGTTTATAAAGGAAAGCTTAAGGATTCTAAAACCCAAGTTGCTGTCAAGAGAGTCTCTCACGAATCGAAACAAGGGTTACGCGAGTTCGTATCGGAGATCGCGAGTATTGGGAGACTTCGACATCGGAACTTGGTTCAATTATTGGGATGGTGTAGGAGAAGAGGTGACCTTCTTCTTGTTTATGATTACATGGCTAATGGTAGCTTAGATAAGTTCTTGTTTGATGACCCTAAAATAGTACTTAATTGGGAACAAAGATTGAATATTATAAAGGGTGTTGCTTCAGGGCTTCTTTATTTACATGAAGGGTATGAACAAATTGTGATTCATAGAGATATTAAAGCTAGTAATGTGTTGTTAGATGATGAATTGAATGGAAAGTTAGGAGATTTCGGGTTGGCGAAACTGTATGAACACGGTTCGAATCCAGGGACAACTAGGGTTGTTGGTACACTAGGGTATCTAGCACCGGAGTTACCTAAGACAGGAAAGGCCACAACGAGCTCCGATGTTTATGCTTTCGGTGCTTTTTTGCTCGAGGTCGCATGCGGGCGGAGACCCATCGAGTCCAATGTATCACAAGAGGAACTAGTGTTGATTGATTGGGTTTGGGAGAAGTTTACACAAGGAAGGCTCTTCGATGTGGTAGACATTAGGCTTAATGACAAGTATAAAGAAGATGAAATGTTGGTGGTGCTTAAATTAGGCCTAATTTGCTCAAATGATGCACCTATGGCGCGACCTAACATGAGGCAAGCTGTGAGATATCTTGACGGAGAGGCTGAATTACCAGAAGTTTTGAAACCATCGAGGATATATGAGGGAGTTGGCGAAGGGTTTGACACTTTTCTGCATTCGTTCATGTCCTCAACATTTGATAATACGAGTTCGTATTCATTCACGGATCAACATGGCAATGGTGGTACTAGTATTGTTTCTCTTTGAGAAAGTAGACTACTTTTATATATATATATATATATATATATAACAAAAAATGGCAGATATTTCACATGTTATAGCATCATTTTTCAATGACAAAATTTTCAGTTCTCACATAGGAAGGCATTAATGAGGGATGAAATTGAATTCAAACTGAAATGGTAGCAGAGTACTTTTGGTTGTATTTGGCTAAAATTAATGAGAAAGTTGACAATGTTATGCTTTGGAGGGACCATATATATTTCTTTTGTACCAAAAACCATAGTAAATCAAAAGAAAGAGACAATAATAAAGTAATTGATTTAAACTTACTTTTTCAAAGTTCAAAAATATGCTTTCTACTCTACACAAATTTAAAATTTAGTCCCTATACTTTTATTTTTTAATAATTTAATTCCTTATAGTTTTTAGATTTCAAATCCAATCTCAATTATTAACACGGTTAAATTCTGTTTGATAAATTATATCCCAAGCTCTTGGCAAGTATGATATTGTCAGTGATACTCCTTTCATCCACAAATGCAAATTCATACCTTGATATTAGGAAGATGAACTCTAGAGCTAGCTTCATTAGTCGAAAGAGAGTTTACCCGTACTCAATGTCGAAGCCTCTTTTTTTAAAATCGACTTTTTATTTTAAGAAAAGACAAAAATGAGAGTCGCCACCAATCATTTTTAAGAGGCGTGATTAGGTCATCTCGTGATTTGGTCGTTTTAATAAGAAGTTTGATTTATTAAAATAATATTTTTCGGTCTACAAAGATCTAGAAAATGGGTTCGGGAGTCGGTTACACACGAGGAAGGATTAGCACCCTCGTTACGCCCAAAATTAGTACCTAATTGATTACTTGATGTCTTCAGTGTCAAAAATTAAAAATTTGGAAAGAGTTTAAAACACCATCCTTTTATTATTATTATTAAGGCACTACCTAACTAAAATAATTTTCGTGAAAAGGGCTTATTTCAAGTTAAGCGAGAAAAAAAAAGATTATGTCCCGTAAGTTAGGACACAATGTCTTAAATCCTCGAAAACGAGAATAAACGCCAATTGATCACTGCTTAAATCGCATTTTATTTATTTATTTTAAAGTAGATATTCAACTATCTTGGTTTTAGAATGAAGCCATATTCCGTAAGTTATGAACACAACTTTTCCAATTCCAAAAATAATGAATATCACCTCAGTTTTGAATATTTTACATGTTATATAAAACGAAGATGACCCTTTTTCTTTTCTTTTTTTAGAAAGATATGTATATATTTTTTTTAAAACCGAATGAATAGGTTGTGACATAATGCACAAAATGATGATAGTAATACAACTATAATAATAATGAGAATACCAATTTTGTAGTAATAATATCAATTTTTATAATAATAATATCGATTTTATAATAATTATGGTACTAATCATAGCATGGTTATTACTATATTAATAATATAGTTAATTACTATTCTAATATTAATTAAATAATAAAGGAAAAATAAATAATAATAATAATAATAACAATAATAATACAATAAATGTGTGAGTCAAAAAAACATAAACAATCTAATTTTCGAAAGTATAAAAAGTAGGATAATAATAACAATAAGAAAGGACTAAAATGAAACAAAAACAAAAATTAAATGGTAAAATTTTAAAAAGAAAAAGAAGCGAAATAGGACTCGATTGAAATTATCATTAAAAAGTGGATGAAGGACCGAAATCATAAATAGACCATTAAAAAAACACGCGGATCTGCTGGGTTGGATCGGGTCGGCCCCCGAAACGGCGTCGTTTTTGATACGAGCCAAGGAGGTGACACTCAAGGGGTTGTTTTTCCTAGTGGTCCAATCACTCGAAGCAAGACACGACAATTAAAATCAAAGATGAATACTTTTGTCCAAGACTTTGTTGCTACAAATTTAATTCATCATGTCCGTGACGTTGACAAATACGGGAATGCAATTCACTGGACCAATCTTAGAATAGTGAAAGCCCATAAATTGGTGGATTAATCTTTTATGTATCTTATTCTTATTATTTACTTAATTCTCATTGGTTGGGACACATCACTTATGAGTTTTAAGTAATTTTATTGGTTAAGTTATTATTTATTTATTTTCTTAGATAATTTTAAAGAGTTTTATTAGGGTTCAATTACTCTTGTATTTCGCCTATAAATAGGCTTGCTTTCTACACATTGAGGGGGATATAAAAAAAGAGTATTTGTTTTCTTCCAAATTTGTGTGAGGCAAATTTTTTAGAGTAGAGTGATTCTTCTCTTGCTATTTAGTTTGGAGTTTGTTACTTTGGAGGGTATTTCGGAGTTACAAATATTCAAATTTCTTTCCCGTTCATTGGTGTTTCTAGAGGTTCTTCTTCTAGGGGTTTCGTAGGGAGCCGCTTAATCATTGGCGTTTTTGGTTACAAGTTAACCAAGGGTTCCATAAGGCAAATCTATCCTTTATTATTATTATTTAACTAATTTTATTTATTCTCGTTTTTATTTCTAATTTATGTTTCTCTTGTGTCTAGATTCGGGATTCCGCATCAGTTGGTATCAGTTTCAGACCATTTGGTGTTATTTTTTAAGCTAAAATCATATCCGAAATTCTTAAAAAAAAAAGCAAAAAGCGCAAAAAAAAAGAGTTGAGAAAAGTCGTAAAAAAAAAAGAAAAAAAAAAGAGTTGAGAAAAATCGTAAAAAAAAAAGTTGCCTACCTCTTATACATAGGTTTCTTCTTTTCCTATTATTATTATTATTATTTTTCCCAAAATTGAATTTCTTTTCCTTCTTCTTTTCTTGACTCAGGTATAATTAAAGCTTCAATTTTTGAAAATTTTAAGACATCGAACATTTCCGATTTTTTTTTTTTTAAATTGGGTAGAGTTTTCTTAAGTTTTCTTCTTATTAAAGTTTTTCTTTGACTCTAGAGTTAGGGATCGTTGCAGGTCTACGTTTTTTGTTTCTCTTACGTTTTTTAACACTTTGTTTCTTCTTGTGTTAGCAGATATTAAAGGCACGCACAATTTCTTCATCCGTGTAGCCTCCATTACAAATTGCCTTGTCAAGTTTATTGGCCTCTTAGTGCAATTAGCGTCTTCATTGTTTCTTTGTTTACTAGTTGTTGTTTTTTTTTTGTTTTTTCTTTCTTGTTCCTGTTTGTTTGTTTGTGTTTCTCTTGTGTCTAGATCCGGGATTCCGCATCAGTTTTGGGGCCTTTCAAACCCTTCTAAAACGGTGCTGTTTTGGCACCCTATATAAGCAAAAAAAAACTTCAAAAAAATCATTTCATCCCCATTTCTAAAAAAATTTCAGAAAACCTCTCCCCTCTCTTCGAGCCACTTTCCGACCGGCCTTGGCTCCGGCGGGTTTAGGGTTTTTGGCATTCTGAAATAGCTTGGCCCATTGGGCCTCTAGGTCTTTATTTTCGGGCCATTTGGGCCTATGAATGTAATTGGACTTTTTATTTTTATTTTTGTTTCTGGTTGATGTTTAGGGCCCGAGCAAAATTGGGCCCTTACACTCAAGATCAGAGTTCGATTTAGAGGTTAACTTATGTGGTAGTGTAGTTTGTGCATGTCTGGTTAGCATTTAGATGTATGCAAGCCTTCCTTTTTGTTCCTACAAAACAATATGTTGTGCTTTAATTATTTCTTAAAGGTTGAATTTTACTATTAATCTTTGTACTTTGTAGAAGTTGTTTATTTAGTCTTTATACTTTAATTTGGTCATTTTAGTCCTTATACTTTTCAATTTTAAAACTTTAGTCCTTACCAAATGATAATGGTTAATTTTGCTATTTTCCAAAATTTGATGCTAAACATATATATATTATCATATGTGTAATACCATGTCAACGTGTTATTTTTACAAATTACTCACTAAAATTTAGTTTATGGGTTAACGATTGTCATTTGTGTCAAAACTGAAATTTCAAATTTTGAAATTTATAAGAATGTTAGAATGATTCAATTAGAGAATGTGGGCTAAATACGCATAACACATGACTAGTAATTGAATTTA
The DNA here is from genome assembly GCF_025698545.1 of Gossypium raimondii. Lineage (NCBI taxonomy): Eukaryota > Viridiplantae > Streptophyta > Magnoliopsida > Malvales > Malvaceae > Gossypium > Gossypium raimondii. The sequence continues at coordinate 51,532,781 of NC_068565.1, forward strand.
ACTACTATTATTTGGGTCAAGGTTAAAATTTTGAAATTGAATATAGGGACTAAAATTGATGAAAATTAAAGTAAAAAATTAAATCCATAACTTTCATAAAATACAAAGACTAATACAGTAATTTAACCTTTGTTAAGCCATCAAATCTAAATAAATATATACATATATAATTTTGGCTTTATTGTCCCATTCCTCACCTAAATAATAAAAGATATCTAGAGTATTATTAGTACTACTTATCCCATCAAGATGTAGGTTATATTACTAAACTATTAGTAAATTTATATTTTGATAATTTAATTTCAAAAAGTTACAAAATGATTAATGAATTATTCAAAAGTTTTCATTTAAGTCATTGGGGTATAAAGTTTTTTTTCTTTTTTTTAATCTAGCCAATAAACTTCAAGCAACGATTCGATAACCGGTGCGGTGCATCAATACTCATTGGTGAGTAGAATTACATATATTAGATCTAAGTCGATCTGACGGTTAATGTTAGAAATCGAAAAAGAAAACTATTTAAATTTTAATTCGTAGATTTGTGACATTTAAAATTGTTTAATAAAAAAAATTGAACTGCAAACAAATTTAACTTGTAATTGAAAAGTAAGACACAAAGCATGGTAGTGGTAATAATGTCATTTGTCCTTTTAAGCCTTCAATTTTGAATAAAGAAATCTGTCTAAATAACCTTGATCACATGTTGTCGTTTCAAATGACATTACGTTAACTGTTGAAAGACAACATCAACATTAATGTTTTATTTCAAGAATCAAAAAATTCAATATTGAGTGGAAATAAAATTTTAAAATTTGAAGAGTTAAAAGTAAATATTTTGCTTAAACAAGGTTTAAAATGAAAATTTTGTAACTAGAAGGGACTGAAATTGTTATTATTCCATTTAGAAAGGGAGCAAAGGCTCTAACCTCATTCAATTTTTTTATATACATTAATTTTATTTTATTTTGAAATGAACCGGGTTGAAATTTATGATAAAATAATTCAAAGTACAAGCTAACCCATTAAAGATGGCTTACGAGAGTGAAGCAACAAACATAATTAAAAACAAGAATCAAAATAATAAACAAAACGAAGTTGAAAAAGAAAACAAATTAAAAGCCAGCCTAGATTTAGCTGGCACCCACTCTCCAAAAGTAAACCCTAGAAGCTTGTGTCGGTGCCAGATTCCTAAAAGGTAAATGCTTCCAAGAAACTGATCTTTTGCATTTCTTTGCCTTTACTTCTACCAAAACGTTCCCCTTTCTGCTATCAATCTGGTTCTCTTGGTCTGAGGAGCAAAGATCCCGCTCCAGTGTCGTTCATCGTTCCTAAGTCCAAGTAACTTTCTTTCTCTATTCTTAGACATTCTATTGAAAGGTTATGAGCGAAAATGTTTGCGGATCTAGGCACATAAGCAAACTCTTTGGGTAAATTACACTAGTTACCGTTATTAGTATTTTTTTATCAAAAAATTATGATTGAACTGTTCAATTTTGTCTTTTTTATCACCAACAAACTAACATAAAAGTAAAAACACCAAAAAATCTAATATAGTTGGATGATCAAAAAAGACAAAATTAAATAATTGAGTGAATATTTTGTAACTTTTCATAATTGAATAATAAAAAAATTTACTAATAATTGAGTGGCTACAAATGTAATTTACTCAAATTTCTATTTAATTTAAAGTTTTATAAACAATTAAAAATAGTATCGATATTATATAATATCACAAAAACACATAATAAAACTCGAAAACTTATAAATATAATCACATACGATGAATCTCAAATTTAGATATTCAAAACACGATTTTTATATCGTAGTAAAATAGTCATCAATTGTATTAGATGACCAAGTCCACTCCATAAATGTGTCTTATTCTTCGAGCTATGCCCCATAAATGAAACCTTTACTTTTCTCGTCAACAGTTTAGACTTTTCGAGTCTGGTTTGGGATGGCATGGCATGGTCAAGTCCACTCCATGCGGTGCGAAATCATAAAAGAATTTTAGGAATAGAAATTAAATTATAATTTTTATAATAAAAAATATAATTTTATTATTTTAATAAATTGTATCTTTATAATTTTTAAAAGATTAAATCAAATTTCTATATTTTTAGGGAGGTTGAAGTGCAATATTACATTTATTAATTTAAAATTTTAAAAATTTTAAAGGGATCATATAAAAAAATTTTCATTTTAGAGAGGTCGGAACTTACGACCCCTAGTTTTATCACTGCACTCCACTAATGTAGGATGAATAATTTTATTTATATTTGTTTATTAAATTAAGTGATAATAATAATATTTTGAGATTCGTAGTAGAATATGTTAAATTATTTAATATTTAATTTTATAAAAATACTTATAGCCATTAAAAATTGGTTTATTTTTATTTAAAAGTTTTGACGTTATCATTTGGTATTCATGTTAAACACTCTTTTAATGTGGTACTTTGATTATAATTTTAAAATTATTTACTTATGTGAACCCAACACTAATAATCTTAAAAATAAATAAATAAACTTTAACGTTGATTGAGTCTTAATTTGATTGGTATGGACATTGTTATCAATGTAAGAGAACTTGAGTTCAAATGTACTGAAATACATTATTCTCCTATTTATGGGTTGGGGAGTAGACATGTCTATGAGTTGTATCACTCAGCTTGGCTTGAAGGGTTGCTCGAAAAATGGAAAAGTTTAGGTAAAATATTGGCCCGAAAAATAGCTTAGACAAAAAAATAAGGCCTATTTAGAAAAATATGCAACAAAAAATTTATTTTTACTGTTTTGTTATTATTTTATTTTTTCACTATTTTATTACCATTTTAATATTATGTTACTACTATTTGACTGTTTTGTTTGAATATTGTATAATTTTTTATTGTTAATTTTGTTACTATTTTTAAAGGGATTTTCTTGTTAAGTTACATTTATCTTAATATTATTTAAGTATATTTATTATTTTTAATTTATTAATATTTTAATAATTTTTATGTATTATAATTTTAAAAAATTAATACAAACAGACTGAATCAAACTAGATTTGTAACATTTTATCTGAATTAAACTTAAATAATATTTTAGACTTATTTTTGATACCAATAGAAAATAAAAATATCTAAGATACTCCCTCCTAGTATTCCACCCACCCTTTTCTGTCTAGATACTGAGACCGCCAAAGAAGAATGCTCCAACTTCCTTCAAACCTCACACAACAATCCTTTAGATTTCACTCTCCATTTATCTTTAGAAAATGCCTTATTTCCTCCCGGTTTTGCTTACTCTTATCCCCCTTTTAATCTCTTCTTCTTCCCAACCCACTGCTACTCTCTTCTTCCCAGGTTTCAAATCCCCAAATCTCAGCACCAACTTAACACTAACGGGAAGTGCAGAGATTCAAGCCAATGGCATTCTAAAATTAACAAAAGACACCGATGGTTTACAGGGTCATGCCTTTTATAGCTCACCATTTAGATTCAAAAACTCCAGCAATGGCCAAGCTTTCTCCTTTTCAACCACCTTTGCTATGGCCATAGTCCCTGAGTACACAAAGCTCGGTGGCCATGGTTTGGCTTTCACAATCGCCGCTTCTAAAGACCTCAAAGCACTGCCTCGTCAGTACTTAGGGATCCTCAATGCTACCAATATGGGAAACTCGTCGGATAATCTCGTTGCGGTTGAGTTCGATACGGTTCAAAATTTGGAGTTCCAAGACATCAACGACAACCATGTTGGAATCGACATAAACAGCTTGAACTCAACTGCTTCGGTTCCTGCTGGTTATTACATCGATGGGGTTGGTTTGGTGAAGCAAAATGTTAGTCTCAAGAGTGGGGAAACGATTCTAGTTTGGATCGAGTATGACTCAGTTGAAAAACTTGTTAATGTAACGATTTCATTGAGTTCTAAAAAACCGAGTTTGCCGATCTTGCAGCTTAAGGTAGATCTTTCACCTTTTCTCCAAGAGTTTATGTATGTTGGGTTCTCAGCTTCAACTGGTTTACTTGCTAGTTCCCATTATATTCTAGGTTGGAGCTTTAAAATGAATGGAGAAGCTCAAGCTCTTGATCTATCTTCATTACCTTCACTTCCCCGACCACCGGCAAAACATACAGCTTTAACAGTTGGTGTCTCGGTTTCATCTGTTGTTCTTGTAATAGCAGCTTTATCCGTTGCTGTTTATATCTTTATGAAGATGAAGAATGCTGATGTGATTGAAGATTGGGAATTGGAAATTGGGCCACAAAGATATGATTACCATGAACTCAAAAGAGCAACCAATGGTTTTAGTGACAAAGCTTTACTTGGTCATGGTGGTTTTGGCAAAGTTTATAAAGGAAAGCTTAAGGATTCTAAAACCCAAGTTGCTGTCAAGAGAGTCTCTCACGAATCGAAACAAGGGTTACGGGAGTTCGTGTCGGAGATCGCGAGTATTGGGAGACTTCGACATCGGAACCTGGTTCAATTATTGGGATGGTGTAGGAGAAGAGGTGACCTTCTTCTTGTTTATGATTACATGGCTAATGGTAGCTTAGATAAGTTCTTGTTTGATGGCCCTAAAATAGTACTTAATTGGGAACAAAGATTGAATATTATAAAGGGTGTTGCTTCAGGGCTTCTTTATTTACATGAAGGGTATGAACAAATTGTGATTCATAGAGATGTTAAAGCTAGTAATGTGTTGTTAGATGATGAATTGAATGGAAAGTTAGGAGATTTCGGGTTGGCGAAACTGTATGAACACGGTTCGAATCCAGGGACAACTAGGGTTGTTGGTACATTAGGGTATCTAGCACCGGAGTTACCTAAGACAGGAAAGGCCACAACGAGCTCCGATGTTTATGCTTTCGGTGCTTTTTTGCTCGAGGTCGCATGCGGGCGGAGACCCATCGAGTCCAATGTATCACAAGAGGAACTAGTGTTGATTGATTGGGTTTGGGAGAAGTTTACACAAGGGAGGCTCTTCGATGTGGTAGACATTAGGCTTAATGACAAGTATAAAGAAGATGAAATGTTGGTGGTGCTTAAATTAGGCCTAATTTGCTCAAATGATGCGCCTATGGCGCGACCTAACATGAGGCAAGCTGTGAGATATCTCGACGGAGAGGCTGAATTACCAGAAGTTTTGAAACCATCGAGGATATATGAGGGAGTTGGCGAAGGGTTTGACACTTTTCTGCATTCGTTCATGTCCTCAACATTTGATAATACGAGTTCGTATTCATTCACGGATCAACATGACAATGGTGGTACTAGTATTGTTTCTCTTTGAGAAAGTAGACTACTTTTATATATATATATATATATACATATATAACAAAAATGGCAGATATTTCACATGTTATAGCATCATTTTTCAACGACAAAATTTTCAGTTCTCACATAGGAAGGCATTAATGAGGGATGAAATTGAATTCAAACTGAAATGGTAGCAGAGTTTTGGTTGTATTTGGCTAAAATTAATGAGAAAGTTGACAATGTTATGCTTTGGAGGGACCATATATATTTCTTTTGTACCAAAAAGCATAGTAAATCAAAAGAAAGAGACAATATTAAAGTAATTGATTTAAACTGCTTTTTCAAAGTTCAAAAATATGCTTTCCACCCTACACAAATTTAAAATTTAGTCCCTGTACTTTTATTTTTTAATAATTTAATTCCTTATAGTTTTTAGATTTCAAATCCAATCTCAATTATTAGCACGGTTAAATTCTGTTTGCTGAATCTGTTGGTGCGACATTTTAAAATAAAAAATACTCGCTTGGTAGTAATGTAACAGAAAAATGATGTTATGAACCTGAACTTAACAGAATAATTTTAATAGTATTAACAGTTGGACTTAAATTTTGAAATCTGAAAAAGTAGAGAAACGAGGGCCTTGTTTGATAAAGTGTTGAAAAAATCCAATCAAAAAATTAATATTTTAGTAACTTAACGTTTTAAACACGTTCGATAACTCATAATATTTTTTTTGCTTTCGGGTGTTGATTCAATAACACTGCTTTAGTTTTCTAAGATGTAAAAGGAAAGCCCAAAGTAAAGATGGACCTAAATATATATACCCAATTCAAATAAAGGTTTTTATCGATGCCTGTCGAGTTAAGTTACGAAAAGTTTCAAGTTCAAATTCCATGAATGAAGAATATATCATTGAAAGAGTTTAATCTCCGTTTAAAAATCTAACCCAATTTGATTTAAGATTTTATTAAAATCTAATGTAATTACCGAATATCGAAAAATCTAGAATAAAAATTGCAAATCCCAATTCATATCAAAGCGACCATGATTAATTTCATGTACTAAATTGTAATTATCTTCATTTATTTTCTACTAAAAACTATAGGGTTTAATTTGTGATTATATGCATGGGACTAAACTTCCCTTGAATTATAGTTTCCACTAATGACATGATAATGTGTAACTAAGGGTTAATTGCGTTTTGATGTCATCAAACTATAATCTCAGTTTCAAATTGGTCCCAAATTTTATAATATTATAATTTAAGTCTTTAACAATTAGTAAATTTATTAATATCCTATCTATCAAACTATAATCCGAAAAATGGCTTTAGAGAATATGTTTTTTATAATATTTTCTTATATTTTCTCGAAAAAAAGTTTATCTAACGGAAAATGATTTATCAATCAATGTACATTTCCTTTTGAAAAGCATAAGACAATTTATAGAAAGAGCTCTCCTTTTTTTCTAAGAATGTAATCTATCAAAATAAATAAATTTTTATTTTTGAAAATATTAAAATATTGATATTGAATATTATAAATTTTAATATTATTAAATAGACATTTATATTTAATAACATAAAATAATTAGTATTTTTATTATTTTAATAAAATTACTTAATAATAAATTTTATTATTATTAATAATTTTAAATGCTAAAAATATTCTTAGTTTCATTTATCCATCGAACTAGTTTCGATGTACTGCTATCCACTTTCATGTATGTATCTTCAAATTTAAGTTTAATTTAAGCATCGGTAACTTTGAACTGATAAAAAATTAAAATTGAAAAAAATAGATTTTTATTATTTTAACAAAAGTTTGGAATTTTTTCATTATGTTATGAATTTTGTAGATAAAATTTCTTAACTTTCTAATTCTTATTTTTAAATTTTATACATTTTAAATTACCAAATTCAAACGTACCAAAATATAAAACAAAATTCTAACAGGGGCCAATTTGAAATTCAAAAGAAATGAAAGGGCTATTCGTGGAAAAAAAGAAGAAAGAACACTTCAATGGCACAGCATTTCGCACCATCTAGAGACCGCTCCAAATTAAAGCTCCAAAATTTCCCCGCAAACCAAAAAAATCCATTTTTTTTTAAAAAGGGAAAAAGATCCACCTCGAATTTCACCACCACCACCGGAGACGCCGTCGTTTGTCACGCCGGCGTTTCCGCCAATCTGTCCGAACATTACTTATATAAAAAAATTTACAACGAAAAGCCATGAAGCGAGGCTTCAGCTTTTCTGTAACCGTTGTCGTATCGGCCATCGTTTTCATTTACTTTTGTACGGTCTTCGTTTTCATTGATCGTTGGTTTGGTCTAATGACCTCACCTGGTATCATGAACGCCGTCGCTTTTACCGGTGTTGCCTTCATGTGTGTCTTAAATTACGCCTATGCCATCTTGGCGGATCCGGGTCGGGTCCCATCTTCTTTCATGCCCGACATTGAAGATCCTGAAGTTCCTATCCATGAGATCAAACGCAAGGTACGCTTAAAAAAAAGAAAGGAAAGAAAGATTGCAGATTTCTATTCTTTGCTATGTCTGCTAAGGTTTGATTTTTGGTTTTTTTTTTTTGGGTAATAATTTGGATGAATTTTGAATTTTTTAATGAAAATATTAATTTCTCCAATTTGGGTTTGTTAGAAATGAAGGGATTAATGTTGGGGTTCTTGCATTTTTCTCGATTATTGCATGCAAATTAGCAATTTTTTTTGCATATGGAGAGAAAAAAAAAAAAGGGATCTTTAGGGGTTGAATTATGCCTAGATTTGGTGAAAGTTTTGAAATATTGGATAATTGAGATCTGTATAATTAATCAATTCTTCATACTGTGTCAAAGATGCCAACAAAAAATAGATGAACAAAATGCATTGTCAAGTTCTAATCTATGATGAATTGATGATCTATTCGGAAAATCAAGTAAAAATAATCTGTTCATTAGTGTGTTTAAAAAAAGCATTGTAAAATTAATGCCCTTTAGCTGCACTGTATTCATAGTTAAGCGAATTTCATTGTCGCGTTATTGTACATTTGATCTATTGTCGTAATGAATTCTGTTATGTGTTATTTCATAGTTAATCATAACTGAGAGTGTTATTCTGGCACTGCGTCATTTGTGTAATGTTGACGCTCTGGCTATCATTGATTCTTCCTTAACTACGGTACTTTTATTGTCATAATCCGGGGAACAATTGTCATCTTCTGTCATGTTGTAATTCCTAATTTGTTGAAATGGATAACTTGAAAGCATACGGTGACGTAATTGTGCATCACATTTGATCTCACATTTTAACAATAACTTGGAACCAAAACAATTGATTTTGTCGTGTTTGGGAGGTCAATAGACTTATGTTTTTATTGCATAGCTTTTATCTTGTTCCATCTATTTCTAGGTTATGACCTTTGTTCAGGATGTTTTTCTAGGGAGGGGACTTGAGATTTTGCCAAAAGTGTTCTTGTTTTAAGCCTCCTCGTGCACATCACTGTCGTGTTTGCAAAAGATGCATTCTGAGAATGGTACGTGCAAATCTATTCTGTCGTTCTTTCATGTCTCGAATGCCCTCAATAATAACGTGCTAAAACCACTCTTCTTGATTTACAAGGATCACCATTGCAATTGGATAAATAATTGTGTCGGCCATGCCAACTACAAGGTTTTCTTTGTCTTCGTTGTATATGCCGTGATTGCTTGCATCTATTCCCTGGTATGCCATATCGAAATAAACATATTTATTTCCCCTTTGATCGAAACTGTTTGGTCCTTTTCTCATTTTGGTTCTCTTAAATTTCAGATTTTACTAGTGGGGAGCCTAACGAACGATTCCCAGAATGATAAGCAGCACAGTGCAGATACTTTCAGAATCGCATATGTAATGTCATTGGTTACCGACCTTTTAGAGCTAGAATTTACCGTATTAGTGTAATGCTTATCGCTTATCATTTTCAGGTTATTTCCGGACTGTTGCTAGTCCCCTTAAGTGTAGCTTTAAGTGTTCTCTTGGGTTGGCATATCTACCTTATTTTGCAAAATAAGACCACAATTGAGGTAATTAAAAACATTTATTCTGTATTTTGCTCATTGCTACTTGCCTTTCGCATTTAGAACGAATTGTTTACAGTAAAAGTATCATGGAAGCCCTTGTACTAGGAGTCAGATTGTATTTTGCCCCCTCTACTCAAAAAATGGGCAAATTAGTCCTTGTACATTAGAGCAAATTGGTCATTTCTATTAAAAATTTCATCCATTTGTATTGTTAAAAACTGGTCTGGCTGACAGAATAACCAAATAGAGACATGTAATGTGCTATGTATACCTCACACTGACGTACATGGATCAATTTTTAACCGTAGAAATGGATGAAATTTTTAATAGAAGGACTAGTTTGCTCTTTAATTTAATGACGGCTAATTTGCTCATTTTTTGAGTAGAGGAAGTAAAATGCAATCTGACTCTTAGTATAGGGGCCTCCGTGGTACTTTTACCATTTTTTTTAGTTTTCCTTGATTTTTTTAAAATTAAATCGGCAGTATCACGAAGGGGTGAGAGCTATGTGGCTCGCGGAGAAAGGAGGGACTGTCTATAAGCATCCGTATGATATTGGTGCCTACGAAAATCTAACAACGGTAATATCCATCATCTTGGTTCATTCGTTGCCTTATTCTGTTCTCATTAATTTTTATTGTTATAGCTCATATTTTCATCTGTTGCCATCTGAATTATTTAAGGTATTGGGTCCAAGTATCTTCTGCTGGATATGCCCATTTTCAAGACACATAGGTAACGGTCTTCGTTTTCGAACTGCTTACGATAGAGTATCTACTTCATCAACATCAAAATGACATATCACTTCTTCTTTTTTTTCCTTTACATTGCCTTGGCAATAACGAATCTTTCGATGCTTGAGGGATCGATAAATGCTTACCATATGATACCCTTTTTAAGTTATCCTACCACACAGATGCTGTCACCTTGCAAAAAAGACCATTACCATCGTTACAACAACCGATAATCGTCGAGGATGCAAAAAAAGGGTCCTGTAAGTTGACAGTTAAACCAGGCAAAGCGGTACTAAATTTAGAAATAGGATTTGGTGGGGTTTTACTCTTCTTTTTGTTTTGGTTTTTCCCTTCTCTTACCCTTTACCCTTTTTGGAGCTTATGGTTTGTGTAGGTGGTTTAATGGTAGGTTTTGTAATTTGACACCTTGTTCATAAAGAAGGCATCATTGTAGATGTGATCATATGCAAATCAATAGGCAACAAAGTGTATCAATCATGTAAAAGAACTGTAAAATCCTTTTTTAACACTAATAAAAGTTTCTCAAGGTGTTTTTTTTTTTTTTCTCAATAGAATTTCTCCTCTTCTTATCTATTCAATTCTCGGGTCATTTCGGGTTCGGGCTATTCTAGTTTTCCAGTTGGGTTTTTTTTATCATTCACCCTGGTTTTTTGAGTCGGGTTATTCAAGGTCTGGTTAGTAATTTCAAGTGATGATTTGATGATCAATACAATGATTTAATACTCATCGATGAATAGAAGAATATATATTAAATTCAACACGATTTGATGGATTATAGTTGCAATGATGCTTTGAACTTGCGGCGTCTCGTTTAGGAGCAAGAAATTACGTAACTTTTATTTGCAGCAAACAACTAATGATAACAGCTTAAACTTGATTATTACAAACAAAACATTATTAAAATTAAACCAAAGATAAATCCATCAGGTGTTTACACCTCAACCACTGTTTTATGCCCTCAAAACATAACAAAACAACCTAATCGATAGACTTAATGCTACAATGGCATGAAATTAAAGTTACAATGAAGAAATGTAGGCGACTCATAATTGATAAGACTCAAAAACGATGACCAAAAAGGGAATGACATGGTTACTTTGTATAGCTATAGAGCGATTCGGAACGGTAATGGTAGCGCGGAATCAATGTTGCGGAAGATCAGCAACGGTTACCCGATATCAACACTGTGGAAGATCGGACGGTGGTGGTTGCAGCTTCTGATTCGGTTCCGGACCGTCCAAGACTAGCCATGCCATTTTCAGTCCCCAGCTTGTATGAACATCTAAGTGACAGTGCATGAACCACACCCCTGTTTATAGTTTTTAACATGATTCCACAAATCAGAAGAAAAGAAGCAACAAATTTTTGCATGTTCATGAAATTATGTACATAAATAGAATTTTCAATTTTGATTTGAACTTAGAGGTAAAAGCTACAAATTATTTTAAGGGACTAGGAATGAGTAATAAAATTTTTAGAGAGTTAAAAGTGTAATTTTATTATTATATTAACTTATAATTTCATTACATTTGAAGGGACTATATAGCTAATTTACCATTTCTATTGAGGGGGCAAGGCAATTGCATGCCCTTCTCCTGTCTAAACTCAAATTCAACCCAAATCGATTTAATTATAAAAGGTTAATAACCCAAATCAATTCATCTGGAACTCAAATTAACTCAAATTCGAAATAATTTAAACCTAAAATAATTAGAACTCAAAATTATTAGAACTTGCAATATTTGAACCCGTAATAGCCCAACTCAAAAATTCAAGCTTTAAACCCAAATGATTGAACTTAAAATGTTCGGATATGAAACAACCCAAACTCAAATTTAAACTAATCAATTCAAACCTAAAACCTGAAATGACTTGATTTGGTCATAAAAATTTTGATCGAGCCATAAAATGATCAAACAAATAACGTAAAATGATCGAGCCATAAAATGATCAGGCTTGAAAAAGCTTGAATGACCAAATTTAAAATTATCTAAATCTACAATCTCGAAATAATCTAAACAACTGCCCCTAAACAAATAACATGAAAATTTTATAACCCGAATTGATTCGAAAACAAGTTATTTACCTGGGTTGTCTGCTAAGAACCGAATGGCTATCCAACCACCGGCAGGCACACCGGCCGTATTCCGTTCCATCGGGTCGACAAGATTGAACTTGGCCGGATCCTTAACCGGATCAAAGTTCCCAAACCCTTGTCCAACAACAAAGAAATTGAAACCATGAAGATGCAATGGATGACTCTCAGCACCAAGAATGCTTGTATCCTGCATCACTAGCTCTACACTCGTATTAAATGGCAACACCACCGTACGAGTCCCATTCATCACATTCGTATTATTCGGTGCAATCCCTGTATAATTAAACCGAACCATCGGTTCCACTGGAAAATCCGTCGTGTAAACACCATTCGATTGTCCAAAATAATAAGCTTGAAGAATTGCCACCGATGGTAACGTAAACGACACGTTGTTAACCGAAGCTGCAAACTTAGTTGAATTGGTAGGACCTTGACAAGTTGTGTTCTTAGGACAAGGACTTGTCCCAAGTCCAACAGTGAAAAAAAACCTCTTGTCCACTGTTTTAGGTACGTTTGCAGGGAATTCGTCATTGGCTAAGCTACGAAATTTCATTGTGAAATTTGAAACAAATTGTGTGTCGTTAATTTGTGGGAGATTTGGTTGAATTAAAGTGGGGTTTTTGGATGGTTTTTTAAATGGGTGTTCATATTCAAGGACGCCCATAGTGGTGGAGTTATCAAATGTGCCTTGACCGGTGGAGTATGGTCTAGCGGCTATGAGGAATGTGGCATTGGGGTATTCAGGTTTGGTTTTTAATAGAACGTTTGTGGTTTGGCCCGGGGTGATTAGGAGTTTATCGGTGTCGAACGGTTTTGTGTATATCGCGTCGCCTTCGACTACCGTTAATGTGTGGTTGGCTATGGTGAAGAAGAGCTCGTCGTTGAGTGCAGCGTTGATTAGTCGTAAGAGATATGTTTTCCCTGGCTTCACTTTTAGCTTGTATGTATCTGCAAATGATTATGTAGACACAATCATGTTAAACCTGTTACAAATTTACCTTAAATGTTGTTATAAACTTGCTAAACCTAGCTAGGACTCCAAGCCGTTTCGAGCTGTCACTCTCATCTAAGGCCTCTCAGGGAGATCCCTCGGCTAGCAACTTGTTTGACAGGGGCGAAGTTCGGATATTGCTTTGGAGCCAAAAATGAATAACAAATTTTGGGGAGTCAAAGTGAAAATTTCCCATTATATTAACTTATGATTTTATAAAAACTAAAGGGATTATAAAGCTAATTTACCATTTTTGGGGCTGTCTTGACCGGCAGACTCATTTATTAATCGTCTTATCCTGAACACATCTTAGCGCCACTCAACCTAGACTTGAGGATAGTGCTAGAGGGGTTAAAATGGGAAAATTCGTTTTTGACCCTTTAAAGTTTGTCATATTTTAAGTTACTATATGATAAAATTTATACTTTTACCCCTCCTTAAAATAATAAAATTTTAAGTTAGTCCTTTAAAAATTAAAAAGATATAAGTTATTAAAATGATAAATTTATATTTTAACTCTCATAAAAATACATAATTTAATTCTACTCTAGAAAATTTTTCTAACTTCTCCCCTACCTAAACCTATTATGTCATGCCACATACTTCTAATCCGCCAATGCTAACTCGACACGTAACACCTCGAGATAATAACAATCAACTTATATAAGGCCAAGAGCCGAAGGAGAGCACTAGGTTACTCGCTATCTTAATCTTTCTTGCCAAACCTAAATCTCTTTTTTTTCTCCTCAACCATTACTTTAACTGTCTATATCAACGACTCTCCACCCTATCCTAAACAAGGTGAACCGACCATCTCTGCCACCACTAGATGTATCATCAAAATTTATAATGCATTAAACTTATACCTTTAGAAGAACAATTGTAGAGTAGCCCAGGAAGGCCATTGATAGTATAAGCATCTGAAACATTGGGTCCACCTCCTGTTCTGAGTGCTTGGCTAATTATGGCTTCCGGGTCTTCATTGAACCACTCTCCTGAAACCCCAAATTCATACATATATATACATATATATATATATATATATATTAGTTTTAGAAAACATGAATACTTTTTAACTTAATATGCAAATTTATTTTCTTGTCGGCCTACCTAGTATGATGGTGACTTCTTTGTGGGGCTTTTGAAATGGGTAAGATTGATTAAGCTTTGGGAGGATGATAATAGGTCCATGGATTGTTGCTCTTAACCATGAAATGTGAGCATGCCATAAGAGGGTTCCTCTTTGTCCTGTGATTGTGAAATTGTATATGTATGATTGATTTGTTTGAATTGGACATTGTGTTACGTATGAAGGTCCATCTGACCATCCTGTCGTAAGTTGTCGAATTCCATGCCTGTTCCCATATAATAAAACAATACAGATCAATATTTTAAATCCGCTGATTTATTCGCCTAAACTTAAAAATCGATTTCATATTTAAATAAACTTAGATAAAAATATTTTATACAAATAATGAGCTTGAAAAAAAAAGACTTAATCTATTAATCCCTAATGTTCAAAGTTCGAGCTTAGCTGACATGTTTTTTTATATAAGGCAATACATATAATATGAAATTTCAGTACATTATACTATAATAATATACATATTAAAAGGTATGCTAAATTGTTTGTGTAGAAATTTTATAAAAGGAATATATTTATAACCATACATGGAATTGACCTAGTCTAGCTATGAAGACCACTATATATATATATATGATAATATGAAAGGTTACGTACCAATGAATGCTAACATTGTTTGCAACATGGTTAACCACTTTAACAATGACTCGATCACCTTCTCGAGCCACTAATGGTGGCCCTGGGTATCGTCGGTTCACACTCAGAATGGTCCTCGTATGACACAGTCTCGTAACATTATGATATCGAATCTTAACCATGCAAAAAAAAAAAAACCATCAGCTTCAAATTCAAAAATAATTATACATACATACATATATACATACATACATTGAATGTATAGTGCCTAGTTTCCCCTTCTGCATTTCCCATCAATACAACAAAGAATGAAATAAAAAGCATCGCCATTGAAGAAAGATGTGAAGTTTCTGCCATTTTTGGTTCAGCAGATGATTTGGTGACGGAACAGCTGCAAATGTGTAACAAAAAGGGCCAAATATATGTGTGTATATATAGGGTTATGATTATTGATTATTTATATTAGGTAGTAAATTAAGACTTTGATATATTTTCATGATTGATGAGTTCAAGATTGACCACAAGCAAATCAAAAATTGGTCAGCTTTGGTGTTGGTCGAGCTGAATTTTAGAGTGTTGATGAAGTAAGAATTTTCTCTTGAACCTTTTCTTATAGCGACTGTTTTACTTAACACATGAATTAAGGTGGTAACTGATAACGTGGATTGGTTCAGCTGGTTGAATACTAATTATTTTGATAAAGGTGAAGTTAAAAAAAAAAAATTCTTTTTGAGGGGTCGAAATTGAGTTATAAATTTTTACGGGAGACAAAATAAAATTTTATACCACTGTCAGTTTTTAGAAAGATTAAATCAAAATTGCATTATTTTTGAAAGACTAAAATACAATTTTACTATATATTAACATATACCACTACCATCTTAGAGAGTTGTCGCCACTAGGTTTAAGTTTCACCGGCAATTTCATTTGAGTATTACTTTTGGTCTTGTATAAAACGTGTGAGATGATTCAAAAAATTGATCATTTTGCTTATTGAGTCTTAGCTCGATTGGTATGGGAATTGTTGCCAATATAATAGGACGTGAGTTCAAGTGCACTAAAGCGCATTATCTTCCTATTTATGGGTTGGGAAAGGGTTATGAATAATTCTAGACATCGTGTAAAAAAAAAAAAAGAAAAAAGATATACTTGATCATTTTTGGAAAATTTTCATTTTAGTTCCTTTAAAAAAAATTTATACTATAAGATTACATTTTAATCCCGATAAAATTTCAATTTAATTTCTTTCTAAAATTTGAAATAATAAATTAAGATAATGATAAAAATTATATTTGACCCCCTTAAAAAATTAAAATTCAATTTTAGCCCCTAAAATAAGTTCGTGGTTTTGTCCCTAGTTCTTCACTTTAGTAATAAAGATATATGGGTATAGTTAAACATGTAATTTTTTTTCTCAAGATTTTCAAAACCGGACTGGTGGGCAAACTAGTTAGGCCACTAATCCAATTAATTCAATCGATCTGTCCTATTCAACTAAATAAATCATTAAAAATTCATAAATAATATTTTTTAAAAAAAGGTTTTTTTGTCTGCTTTAACCAATCCTTACCTATTCTTGAGTCAATCAGTCTAATATCTTTCTCCGAACCAATACCCTAATCGATTCCCGATCCAGCTAGTCCAACCAACCAATCCGGACAAGATTTTTGCTTTTTTTTTTTCAAAGCTTTTAATGCATAAATGAAACTTGAAAGCTACCAATTTCCTTAATGAATTCAATATCTATGACTTTTGCAACTTGATTATGTATTTTTTTTAATAACGTAAATAATAACCAAAGTAAGTTCTAGAGATTAATGAAAATTCAACCATGGCATTAACAAGCAATGGTATGTATTGGAGAAGCTCAATTAGTTGTAGGTATGGGTGCCCTTTGTTACCGTATTTTGAAGGTATTTCCTACTACTTCCCTTTGTTTCTAAATTTCTCTTTTAGACCCTCAAATTGGGCCGACCTCAACTATTTTGGCTTCCACACTAAGGCAAAATTATGTCCTCACCTTATTATTAAATGATTTCCATGTAAAGCAAGCTTTTGTTTAATTATATTGCTAAACATCAACTTCATTAGTTTTACACAACTAGGGTTTTATTAGAATAAATTAGATTAGGCTAAAAAATACGATATTTCAATTCGAGTGTGAATGTTAGATATAAATTCTAATCTTTTTAATGTAGTTAGAAGGGTAACATGATCCGAAATGTGTTAGGTATAGCCGGTGGCAGATCTTGGGATTATGTTTGGAGGACCTACTTAAAATTTTCAAAAAATTTAGGAGTGTAATGAGAATTCTTTAATAAAATTGGGGTCTATTTAGAATTTTTAAAAATATTGTAAGATTTGTGAGAGCTTAATTAAAATTTTTAAAAAATTAAAAGGTATATAATAAGAATTTCCAAAAATTTAGGCGCCTCCATTACGGTCCACCCTTGGATATAGACTTATCAATTTTTATATGATCTTGAAAACTTAACCCGGTTAATTGCATCAAATTCCAGATCAAATCCATCCAAATCAAATCTGAAAATGACATAAAGAAGTAATCCTAGATGACTTGAACTCAAGATGATCTGATCTGAAGGATCATATTGACAAACTTGAATGATAAAAACCCAAAGCAACTCAAACTCAAAATGACTCAAAAATTTTAAAACTCGAATTAAGTCAACCCAAATTTATCCAACCCAATCCACCTAATATTGATATATCTAGTAATACAAAAACATAACCCGATTAACTTGAATCCAAACAAACACAATCCAATTTGACAATAAAAAGTTATTAACCCGAATCCATCCAATCCAAATCCAAAAATAACTTTACTAGAAATAACATGAACACCAAATGACTTGAACTTAAAGTGACCCAAAGAAGTAATCTGAAAAGATTTAAACTCAAAATGACCCGAAATGAAAAACCATATTGGCATACTTGAATGATACGGGTCCTAAATGACCTAAACCCAAAACAATCCAAACATGAAATGACTCGACCTAAATTAACTCAATCCAAAATCAACCCAGTCCGTCCAATTCATAAATCTAGTAATACAATAACTTAGAAAAGTAAGAGTTGGATTATGCAAATAACTAGTTTTAAAGTTCCAATAAAGAAATTGAAGTTCCAACAGTCGAATAATCCAAAAAGAATCAAATTATAGAAACAAAAAAAGGTATGTTGAAAACCATGCCCTAAAAATACTTTCAAAAAAAGAAAATCAAGCCCTAAAAATTTGAAACAAAACAGACCATAAGACATATCAGTTCGATGTGTCAGTTTAATTGGTAAATGTTCCTTTCGATCAACTTGTTTGGAGACTACGATGTTCCATCATCCATGCCACATGATATTTTTTTTAAAAAGGGTAAATTACACCTAAGGTCACTAAACTATTAGTTTAGTCATTCTACTTCAAAAGGTTATAAAATGGTTACAAAGCTATTCGAAAGTTTTCATTTAAATTACTAGATTGTTAAAATCGTTGTTGTATGACCTTCTCTGTTTGCATCATTTGCACCAATCAAAAGTACTCATTCCCCTTCTCTTTTAGAGTTCAAATTTTTTTCATGAAATAGCTTTTAACATCATGAATCTACAAATCGAATTCCAAACAATTTTCTTATTCGATCTCCGACATTGATTGTCAGATTGATTTGGACCTAAGGTATGTTCTTCTGTTGGAAAAAATGAATATTTTGGATGCTTTGAGTCATATTCTCAATTAGTAAATGTGAAGATTTGAATCATAAAGCTATGGTTTTATATTATATTCTACTCCATGAGATCTTTATAACGGTATATCATATGCTCAAAATAGTTGAGTGATGAATGAGAAATTGATGCTCAAAGTAAGCCACTTGTGAAATATGTTGAGGAAAATAGAAAGCTTGATTAGTTTCATATTGGTTAGATATCAAGAGTGGAATATGTTTATATATGTGAACCAACAGGTAATTATTGAATGACTAAATTAATATTTTTCCTCATATGCAAGAGGGGTGCAAATCCAAACCCATCGGGGTTGTGGTACACTTGCACGATGTGGGTGACATGAAATGTTCGAACCGATTGGGCTTTCTAGGCCTGTAAATATTTTAGCCCAATATGTATCCTTAATTTTCCTCAACAGAGCTTATCTTTTTGGAATAAAAAAGGAGTTAATGCCTTTAATTAAAACATTAATTTAGGTTTAAATGTCTCACTGATTCACGGACACGTTTTGGCTCCTTTAGTCAAAGATTTCCAAAAATTCTTCCCTTAAATTTATTTTATAAACCAAATAATCTGGCAGGGAAGATACGCACTAAAACATTCAAAGTTTTAGAGATATATTTTCCCTGCATATTTTCCAATCTGTTTTCCAGTGATAAACGAAGGTAAGGCCACTGTTCGTCGACCGACATTTCTCCAACACCAAAGGAGCGGCCAAATCTAACTTAAGGAGACTGTCTAATCAGGCCTCAACTACCAGTATAATATTTCTATTTAATTTTTTTTTCTGTTTTCCAAATTATATGTATTAATACTGTTCTTGTTCGATCTTCTGATTAATATAGAAATTTTATATTACTGTTATTTTACTAACGCTTGTGCAACATCTTCTACTTGTTGATAGGTACTGATCCATCGTATTGATCATCGAATTGTCGCATGGAGTTAGCTAGCTAAACTTCTTTTAAAAAAAAAAACTTAACAACTTTATGACTTAAATAAAAACTCTTGAATAGTTTAGTGGCTTGAATGAAAACTTTTGAATAGTTCAGTGATTATTTTGTAACTTTTTTTATGTTGAGTGACCAACACGTAAACTTACTAATAGTTTAGTTATCTTAGGTGTAGTTTACTCTTTAAAAACGCATAAAATTTGGAAGTATTTGTATTGAATATTTGAATTCAAGAATTACAACATAATCTTTTAAATATATATATAATTTTTAAAAGAATTGAATATATTCGTATCAACACATATCCGAACCAACAATACTCGATTTCAGATAACTTAGATTGTAATGGTAGACTAATAGTGAGGTGAAATTAAGGGTCGTGATCGAAGAAGTTCAATTGCCTGCAACCTAAAAAACTTTTAATTCACTTGTTATTAACATTAGGGTTAAATTAAGGACCTAAATTTTGCAGCAATTTTCACATTGAGACTTCATTTTTTTGTTCAAGTTAGTCTTTGAACTTGGTAATTGTTACCATGTTCGGGCCTAAACTAGATAATTGTTCCCACATTGAGGCTTCAACTTTTTTTTGTCCAAGTTAACCCATAAACTTGACAATTGTTCCCACATTGGGGCTTGAACTTTAGGTTTTTTAAGAAAATACCAGGGACTAACTTGAATAAAAAAAAGTTTAGGCCCTGATATGGAAACGTTCAAGAACTAACTTGGACAAAAAATTTCAAACCCTAATATATAAATAATTGCCAAGTTCAAAACCCAAAAAGTGATTTAAACCTTAACATTAATAGACATTAGAGAAATCCCAATATGGTATAAGCAATATAGTATATATCTATGTATATTGTACTATATATCTATTTTTTATCTTAATAATTAATCTCTCTTCCACACTCAAATATTATTATAATTTATTAATATATTTAAAATATTATATATTTATATAAATTTCAATATATTCGTAATTTAATATTATATAATTTTAAAAATATTTTTCTGTTATTTTTATATCTTCATTTATAAATGAGTGCAATTAAATATGCTGAACTTTTGGGTCCCAAAGTTTAAACAAAAGTATTAGGTTAGATAAATGGTATTAACCAAAAAATTAAACTCACTTAAAATATTGGTCCGAGCAAAATTTGATATCTATATTTTAAGTCGGGTTGAACTTAGGCAAGAATGGAACATGCTAATGGCATACATAAGCGCAATATGAATCTATCTCAGCCCAACCCTTGAACATTTCTAATTTACGTAAGCTCTTGTGTTTTTTTTTAACCAAATAAGCCTTTATTCTTTGATATCTATTCATCGAAGTCCTTGAATATTGTACCTAAAAGTAACAATAGTTTGTAGTTTACAATTTTTTGTCCCAATAAAGAGTTGTGGGTCTAATCACAAATATAAAAATATAATCTGAAACCCACACTTCAAATAACTAAATTAACCTTTAGGTAGAGGTTACTCGGGTCGGGTTTGGGTAAAGTTTATGTATGGTATTAGTACTATATGTATTTGCTTAAGTTAGACTCAACTCGAAATATAGGTTTTAAATTTTGTCTAAACGAATCGTTATTTGTAAATGGTTAATTCAAACTCAATTAGATTTTAATATATCTATTGTTAATAGATCATATAAAGTACATAGCTAGATGGGTAGACAGTGTCCTTAGCCCCTTAGTTAAAGGGTATAATAACAATTTCAGTCCTTTTAATTATGAGATATTTAACTTAATTTCTTTTTATTTTCCTTAAACTTCAAAATTTTTATTTTGACCCAAAAATAAATTATGGCCTTAAATGCAATGACAACAAAAGATACCAACATTTTAGGATTATTTCTCATTGGTACCTTTTTTTAATAATAATAATCCAATAAATGGGCACATGAAAATGGCCCAAATAATGATGGGTTTAAAAGGGAAATGGGGCAAAAAAGTGTTTTTTTTTTTAAATCCATAAACCCATTTGGTTTATATTTTTAGTGGATCCCAAGAAGGAGTTGTGTATTAGCCTCTTACCACAAATAAAAAACCCTCAAACTCACTTAAAATGACAAAATCAACCTTGTTAAATTACAATTATTCAAAACAAGATTAATATTTATTTTTATATTTTCAAAACATTTTAAAATTTCGTTGGGTTGAGTCCTAGCTCAATTGGCATCGACATTGTTGCCAATCCAGGAGAACATGGGTTCGAGTGCTCTAAAGCACAGTATTCTCCTATTTAAGGGTTTGCGAGAGGCTATAATTATAAGTATTGTATCAAAGAAAAAAAATTTGTCCCTTTAATCCTTTGAGTACTTGCAAAATTTTAAATTAATTTAATGATTATATTGTATTTTAGTCCCTCTTAAATTTTGGAAAATTTTGCTCTTTCCAAAAACAAAAAAAAAAAAGTTTATAGTTTAATCCATTAAAAATTGTAAAATTTTACATTAATTAATGATGAAATTAAAATTTTAACTCTAACAAATTTATAATTCAAATTCAACCCTTCAAAAAAATCAACTTCACCCTTAATTATAGTTATTTAAATATATTTGTATTATCTTTGTATTAGTGAAACTTAAAAAAAACTAATGAAATTCAATTAAGTTATCGTCGATATTCTTTTCGATTTTAGTTAAAATAGTAAAATCGAAAGTGCAATTTATTCAAAATCGATCCGAATCGATATCACCCAAGCTAACACTTCAATCAATAAGGCTAAAAAGGTAAATTCATCATAAAAAGTAAGCAGCTCAATAACCGGACTCCGTTAAAAATCCCACACTTTTCCCATTTTCTTCCCTTCTTCAACCTCAACAATAAAAAATCAAAATCAGATTACAAGAAAGGGGAAAAAAAAAAAGAAATTTTCTCATCAGCCAAACAGAGCCCAGAAAGTATAAAAAATAAAAACAAAACAAAAAAACTCAACCTTTGAGTGTTAATTAACTTTTTTTGTTTTTGAATCGGTTTATGTGAACATCGTTGGTACTTTCACAATGATTTTCTCCAGAATCGGCCGCTCTCTCTCCCGCTCTTCTCGCTCTAATTTCCGAATAGTAATATTCTTCTCCTTCTCTGTATCCTGTTTTTTCTAATGCTTTATTTTTTATTGTTTTATAATGAAATGAATGCTCGTTTTGTAGAATGTTATATCGAGGAAACTGTTAAGATATGAATCGAATGTGCCAAGTCCTGTAACAAATACGTGCATTTCACGCGTTAATAAAGGGTTAGGGCTTGTAAGGGGTTATTTCGCACCGGCTGGAGTTGGGAAGCAGCTTAGTACCAATACACGGTTGTCGAATTTGGATTCCATTCTTGCAAACCCTAGGATCAGGCGGTTTTTTTGCAGTGAAGGGCCTAAGAAAAGAAGTGAGTTAATTTATAATTGTTACTGTTTTATGCTTTTTGTATAAATATTTGACATTTTTATTGATTTTTTTAATTGCATTGTTGTAGATTATGAAAATTACTTTCCCAAGAACAAGAAAGATATTCCTAAGGCTAATGAACAGAAATCTGGATCCAAAGGTACGTTTTTAAAGTTCTGATTAGGGGTTAATTAGAACTTTGATAGTAGGGGAAGTATTTTTGTCTGATTTAGTTGAAATATTGAGACCAGTAAAAGGTTTATTGGTAAATGCTGTTAACTAATTCGAGCTCTTTTCGTATTTATATAATATATATTTATATATGTGTGTGATTCTTCTCCAGAGGATTCAGGTGCTGGTGAGCCTGGGAATTCCCAGAACATTCAAAGGTTGGTGCAGAATATTGTTACCACTTTATTGTTGGTTGGTATTACGTATTCTTCGTTATCGGGTCCTCATGAACAGCAGGAGGTTAGCAGCTATTATCCCATGACTTTAGAAATTTCATAGACTGGTTTTAAAATGATCTATTGCATGTTACAAGGGGCCACCTTGATGATAACTTTTTTTATAGCATGCTTAAACTTGAGCTATCATTTCATTGTTCTTGTTATGAAGTTACTAAACATGAATTTAGATGAGTTATTATATTGAAGGATATAATATACTGATAATCTTCATGGTTGGTCTTAGTGCAATTTTTTGGACTTAGGCTGATCGCTTTATGCATATCCCTTATCTTGTTCAAGAATGTTATTCATACCCATGTAAGAAACTAAAGTTCAAGTAGACAAAGTGGATGAAACCAGAACTAGAAACTGTATGTTGAAGTCGATTGCCTTTTGTGTGTTTTATGGGATATATTGGGCAAAACATGGAACCTCTATCAGGGGAAAAAGAAATTTAATGCCTTCAGGCTATTTTTAAGCTTCTTTCCGATTCGAAAAGCAAATCCTAATCATTTTTTACCTTGTAACTGTTGTAATTTCCAGTTCTTTCTTTTCAGTTTTCCTCTAAGCTGTTTGGTGTTTTCTTCAGATTAGTTTCCAAGAGTTCAAAAACAAACTCCTGGAACCTGGCATGGTGGACAAAATTGTTGTTTCAAATAAATCGGTTGCAAAAGTGTATGTGAGGAGTTCACCACGCAACGCAAGTCAGACCACTGATGATCCTGTAGAAGCTCCAATGAATGGAGCCCCTGCCAGAACAAAAACAAGTCAATATAAGTACTACTTTAACATAGGGAGTGTTGAATCTTTTGAGGAGAAGTTAGAGGAAGCCCAAGAAGCGTTGGGGATAGATCCTCATAATCATGTTCCTGTAACCTATGTAAGTGAGGTAAACTGGTTCCAAGAGTTGATGCGCTTTGGACCCACACTCTTGATCTTAGGGTCCTTATGGTTTATGGGGAGAAAAATGCAAAGTGGTTTTGGAGTTGGTGGTCCTGGGGGACGAGGTGGTCGTGGACTATTCAATATGGGAAAGGCTCAAATAACCAAAATGGACAAGAATGCAAAGGACAAGGTAAACCATCATTAGGTGTTTTCTTTTGAACTTTTCAATGCTGTTATCATACATATATACATGAAGTGAGATTTAAAGGTCACCATCATAATAATTACTGCAATGGTTTTCTTGCTATCTCAGGTCTTCTTCAAAGATGTTGCTGGATGTGATGAGGCAAAGCAAGAAATTATGGAGTTTGTGCACTTCTTAAAGAACCCAAAGAAATATGAAGAATTAGGAGCTAAGATTCCCAGAGGTGCACTTCTTGTTGGTCCTCCTGGCACAGGGAAGACACTTCTTGCGAAGGCAACTGCTGGTGAATCTGGTGTGCCTTTCCTCTCTATGTCTGGATCCGATTTTATGGAAATGTTTGTTGGAGTTGGGCCGTCAAGAGTGAGAAGCTTATTTCAAGAGGCTAGGCAGTGTGCTCCTAGTATTGTATTCATTGATGAAATTGATGCAATAGGTAGAGCAAGGGGTCGTGGAGGCTTTTCTGGTGGCAATGATGAGCGGGAAAGTACACTTAATCAGTTGCTAGTAGAAATGGATGGATTTGGAACAACTTCTGGAGTTGTTGTGCTTGCTGGTACAAATAGGCCTGACATTTTAGATAGAGCTCTGCTAAGACCTGGTCGGTTTGATCGTCAAATTACAATAGACAAACCTGACATTAAGGGTCGTGACCAGATCTTCCAAATATACTTGAAGAAACTAAAACTTGATAATGAGCCATCGTATTACTCTCAGCGGCTTGCTGCTCTAACCCCAGGTTTTGCTGGAGCTGACATTGCGAATGTTTGCAATGAAGCAGCCTTGATTGCTGCAAGGAATGAAAGTGCAGTGATAACCATGGAACATTTTGAGGGAGCTATAGACAGAGTAATAGGTGGTTTAGAGAAGAAAAACAAGGTATGTTGTTCCTCATCATCTGCCTGTTTTGTTTACTTAGGCACTGCATTATATTATTGGGATTTCTATTCAATCATCTGTGGCTGGTTATGGTACTGGAGATGTATGGAGATGTATGTAGATGAGTGATTTGAATTTCCAAATTTCAAAATCCGGTTTCTGCTATAAAATGTCTTTTTGTTCTCTGTTTTATCTCCAGTTTTAGCGTCTCAAAGATCTATGATCTATATATTTTTTTTGTCCCGACTAGTTCCAGCTTCCAGTGTGCAATGAAGGTTTGTCTCATTTAAAATTTTTGTTCTGGCTTGCAGGTTATAAGCAAGTTGGAGAGGCGAACTGTTGCTTACCATGAATCAGGCCATGCTGTTGCTGGTTGGTTCTTGGAACATGCAGAACCATTGCTTAAAGTAACAATTGTTCCTCGTGGTACTGCAGCACTGGGATTTGCTCAGTATGTTCCCAATGAAAATCTTCTGATGACCAAAGAGCAGCTCTTTGATGTGACTTGTATGACACTAGGTGGTCGAGCTGCTGAGCAGGTGAGATTTCAGAACACTTTCTCAATGCTCATCTTTTGCTATCTCAATAATGTCTTCCTGAACTGGTGAACAAAGACTACTTTAGAACTTAGAAATCTGACTTTCAGCAATATCAGACGCTTGTTGTATCTAACTTGAATTACGAAGGCCTCCTTGGTGCTTGAACATATAGTTCCTAGGTTGAAACAGAAGCCTTTAGTATCAGGTAGACCTGTTAATTGGGCGGGTCAAGTCGGTTTTCGACCTGATCAATCTGGTCTAGATCATTACAGGTTTTAAAATCTTCTGGCGATTTGAGGTTTGGGTGTCTCATGCTCTGGTCATTTTTTATTTGGATAATTTTGAGTTCAGATCATTTCAGGTTGTCATTTTGGTTTGGCACTCGGGTTTGATATGTTTGTATAACATATCAAAATTGACAATGTATCTCATGCAAGTATGTACAACATGTTTTCGGGTTTGGGTTTGATATCCTGCAATGGATTACATATCTCATGTATGTCTCTGATATGTTTGTATCTCAAATTGAGATGAAATCTTAGATGGTATTTATGCCTGATGACTGCTCTCGTTTCATTGTAAGAAGAAACCAACATTTTGCATGTTTCAGTGCCATTCGTTATCTGTTTCGCATGATATATTTTTAACCATGTCATGCATGTTTTATGGAGACTAGGTTCTATTGGGGAAGATATCAACCGGAGCTCAGAATGACTTAGAGAAAGTAACCAAGATGACCTATGCCCAAGTAGCAGTCTATGGTTTCAGTGACAAGGTTGGTCTTCTTTCTTTCCCTCAAAGGGACGATGCATTCGAGATGACCAAGCCTTATAGCAGCAAGACTGGTGCAATCATCGATTCCGAAGTTAGAGAGTGGGTAGGCAAGGCATACAACCGAACAGTGCAGCTGATAGAGGAGCACAAGGAACACGTAGCTCAGATTGCAGAATTGCTTCTAGAGAAAGAGGTCCTTCACCAAGAGGACTTGGTCCGAGTACTTGGTGAACGCCCATTTAAGTCGAGTGAACCCACTAATTATGACAGGTTTAAGAAAGGGTTCCAAGAAGAAGATAAATCATCCAAGGACACATCAACAGAGAGCAAGACTGTCGATGATAATGGTTCAACACCCTTGGAACCTGAGGTAGTACCAGCATAGTTCTTGAACATATATTAGTCATTCTCTAAAATACAAGGGTTTTTTTTTTTCACATTAATTTGCTCATTTTGCCACCCCCACTTGTCCAAACTGAACTCTTAAGCTGTAAAAAGAACTAAAAACAGAATGCCTAATCTGAAAATGGAAGATTTTTACCATTACTGAGATGTTTTCATTTTTAGAATTGACTTATTGATTCTTGATATTGAAAAGTATGTTAATATGTATTTGAAGTTGCTATGAGGCCAAAATTGTTTTGAGAATTTGTAGTTGTTATATTAACATTTGTACATGATTAATGCACAATGATAGAAAAACTCCAAATAAAATAAGATGAGCAACATTCATATGATTGAAGCTAAAAGTATTATGAAGGTTTTTGTAATAAAAATTAGATTGTATTATGTATTTTTTACTGTTAAAATTAATCTCTTTTGTTAAAGATGTTATTCATTTTTAGGTTAAAAACTTGGCAGTTGCACGTTTTCTGTCACTTGTACCTCGTGTTGTTATACAGGGACAAGTTTTAGTAGTAAAAATGGATGAAATTTTTAACAAAAGTATCAGTTTACTATTTGATCTAATCTACAAATGTAATCTAACTCCTAGTATAAATACAAGATAATAGGAATTTGAAATATAACTTAAAATTAAGAAAACCAACCAATTAAACTAGATTAAAGGAAATATTATCACGTATTTTGTTATGCATATTAACGGTCTGTTTGATTCAATGAATTAATTTTCCGGAAAATCATTTCCAACTTTTTCAGCGTTTGATTGGCGGAAAACATTTTTCATTTGGAAAATGAACTCCAAAACAAGGGAAAATGGGTTACATTTTGGGGAAAATGTCTTACCCTTTCAATTTCCGTAAGACATTTTCCGTGTTCACCTCTCTATCGCCTCCTTCATTCCTTCCTTCATTTCCGGTAGAAAATTGCTTCTGTTTATTGATTTTCCAGTAATTTGTTTTTTTTAATTATTCAATACTTGTTTTTTTAACACAATTACAAATAATTTATTTGATATTAATTTTCAATTTATAACGATTAATATTGTAGCTTAATAATTGAGTATTATTATAAATAAATCATTGCAATATATGTAAAAATAATTTAAAATATAAAATTTATTAATATATATATCAATATATGTAAAACAATTTTTTCAAAAATATTTCGTGAAATCGCCAAACAAATTAAAAATATTTTACAGATTCAATCAAACACCAAAAATATTTTCCAGTAAATCATTTTACAGAAAAGTAAAACATTTTCCTGAAATCATTTTACGGAAAATACTTTACTGGCAATCAAACAGACCCTAAATGTAATTTTTTAAATCAATGTGGATTTGGGCTGATCAAAGAGTTGGAAGATGGCGACAACTGCAAAAGGTAGAAAGGATGAGTTATGAGGGTGTTGAAGTTCATATTCTTATCGTCATCTAATGTTTAAGTCAATTTGGGGTTCAAAGATAATAAGGTGAACATGAATAGGAATATATCACCTCTTGTCCTTTTATGCTTACCTCGTTCTTACCTTTCACATGTCAATCCTTTAGTTTTGAGCCTTGGGATCTGCTCCTCTTCGTCTATTTGGTCTGTGTGAGGATTTAATCATGTTAGTCTTTCGTTTGGTGTTAGCCCTTTGAGACGTCAAACTTTTGTCTTCTTGCCATTAGTCCTTTGATAGCTCAATTTTTTGCTTTCTCATTCTTAAGAGTTAAATTGTAGCTTAATAAGTGAGTTGAACTTAAATAACGACTTAAACAGTTAATTCATAATGAATTGCTCTCGTATAAGAACCTACAAATGTAAAAAAAACTTTCGAATTACATAATAAGTTCTTGTATGCGTTAGAATTAATTTTCTCTTTCTGTTATCCATTTAATTATAAATTAACTTATAATTGATAAATAACTCAACATATTACTGTTAGCGCATAAGACTCTACAAAATAATTTAACCCTTAATTACCATTAATAGTCATTAGAGAAATCCCAATATGGTATAAACAATATAGTATATATCTATGTACATTGTACTATATATCTATTTTTCATCTTAATAATTAATCTCTCCTTCACACTAAAATATTATTTTAGTTTTATTAATATGTTTAAAATATTATATTTATATAAACTTTTATATATTCATAATTTAATATTATATAAATTTTAAAACATCTTTTCATGTTATTTTTATATCTTGATTTATAAATTAGTGCAATATAATAGGTTGAACTTTTGGGTCCAAAGTTTAGATAAAAATATTAGGTTCGATAAATTATATTAACCAAAAACTTAAATTCATTTAAAATGTAGGTCAGATTTAAGCAAAATTTGATGTCTATATTTTGAGCTCGGGTTGAACTTAAGCAAGAAAGGAACATGCTAATAGCATACATGAGTTCAGATCATTTCAGTTGTCATTTTGGTTTGGCACTCAGGTTTGATATGTTTGTATAACATATCAAAATTGAAATCGTATCTCATGCAAGTATGTACAACATGTTTTCGGGTTTGGGTTTGGTTTGATATCCTGCAATGGATTACATATCTCATGCATGTCTCTGATATATTTGTATCTCAAATTGAGATGAAACCCTAGATGGTATTTATGCCTGATGAGTGCTCTCGTTTCGTGGTAAGAAGAAACCAACATTTTACATATTTCAATGCCATTCTTATCTGTTTCGCATGATATATTTTTAACCATGTCATGCATATTTTATGGGGACTAGGTTCTATTGGGGAAGATATCAACCGGAGCTCAGAACGACTTAGAGAAAGTAACCAAGATGACTTATGCCCAAGTAGCAGTCTATGGTTTCAGTGACAAGGCTGGTCTTCTTTCTTTCCCTCGAACTCACTATGCATTCGAGATGACCATGCCTTATAGCAGCACAACCGGTGCAATCATCGACTCCGAAGTTAGAGAGTGGGTAGGCAAGGCATACGACCGAACAGTGCAGCTGATAGAGGAGCACAAGGAACACGTAGCTCAGATTACAGAATTGCTTCTAGAGAAAGACATACTTCACCAAGAGGACTTGGTCCGAGTACTTGGTGAACGCCCGTTTAAGTCGAGTGAACCCACTAATTATGATAGGTTTAACTAGAAAGCATCCAAGGAGACATCAACAGAGAGCAAGACTGGATGGTAATGGTTCAACATCCTTGGAACCTGAGGTAGTACCAGCATATAGTTTTTTCACATTAATTTGCTCATTTTGCCTCCCTCACTTATCCAAACTGAACTCTTAAGCTGTAAAAAGAACTAAAAACAGAATGTCTAATCTGAAAATGGAAGATTTTTACCATTTCTGAGATGTTTTCATTTTTAGAATTAACTTATTGAATCTTGATATTGAAAAGCATGCCAATGTGTATTTGAAGTTGCAAATTAACATTTGTACATGATTAATGCACAATGACTGAAAAACTCCAAATAAGCTAAGCGACAATTGAACCATTTAGACATGTCAATTTTGGATATAAACGTAATTAACATAGCATGTTTGATATGTGTAATACATGTTAAAATTAGTAATTAACATGGATATAAACTCTAATACGTGTAGTAATTTGGTTGTATATCGTTTTTATTTTATTTTTTTACTGTTAAAATTAGTGGTATTTGTTAAAGATTTTATCCATTTTTATCATTAAAAATTGGAGTAATCGTCAGATAACTTGATAGTTGCACGTGGTATGTCACTTGTACCTTATGTTGTCATACAAGGACAAATTTTAGTAGTAGAAATGGATGAAATTTTTAACAAAAGCACTCTTTGATCTAACGTACAAGAACTAAGTTACTTTTTTTTTAAACAGTGGAAGCGAAATGTAATCTGACTCCGAGTATAAATACAAGATAATAAGAATTTGAGTTACGAGGGTGTTGGAGTTGATACTCTAATTGTTATCTAATGCTTAAGTCAATTTTGGGTTCAAAGAAAATAGAACAGTTAAGATAATAAGGTGAACATGTATAGGAAGATATCACCCCATGTCCTTTTATGCTTACCTCATTCTTACCTTTCACATGTCAATCCCTTAGCCTTGAGCTTTGGGATCGACTCCTTCTCTCGTCTATTTGCTCTGTGCGAGCATCTGATCATGTTAGTCCTTTGTGTTCTTGTCATTAGTCCTTTCAAAGCTCAATTTTTTGTTTTCTCATTTTTAAGAGTGAAATTGTAAGCTTAAACAGTAGTTCATAATGCATTACTCTCGTATAAGTAAAAAAAGGCTTTCGAGTTATATTACAAATTTTTGTGTGCATTATAATTGTTTTTTTATTTCGATTATCTCTTCAATTATAAAGTAATTTATAACCGACAGATAACATATCACAGCTAGCGCATAAGACCTAAAATAATATAGCTAAAGCCTTGACATTTGACACTATGGTAGGTAGCTGAAAACTTTATTGCTTTAAATCCAAGCTTTAACCAAGAGGGTGGAAAGTGTGTTCATATGTCTTGATTGGCTTCTTTGGACATTTATACTTTAGATAGAACTCCCAAAATAATAATACACATACATTTCATGAGGGGTATATGATAATGGGATGGTTTTCTGGCATTTGTGGGCTTACAAGAACTGAAGAAGTAGACAAAATTTCTTTTTAATGTTGCTTGACAGCATGGAAAAGACTTGATATAGAAAGAAAGCTTTACAACTAATTCTTAAAAGGATCAAAACACATTATTCAATTGCCTCCTTTGTTGGAAAAGCAAATGCTACATCTTACCATGCTCTCCAGCAGGACTAATAATTCAATCCATCTCCAATCATTTGTAGCCGGTGAGTCGCGTTTGTCGTTTGAGTTTTATCTTGTTATTATAATTCATAAGAAAAAAATTTCACAAAATTAATTATACTGTTATGAAGGTGTTTTTATCTTTTTATATTTTATGCGAAATCAATAAAAAAACTACAAATGATGAGATCTGAACCCAAAACATTATGATTTTCAGACTTTTAACTTTACCAATTCAACTTCTATACAAAAAAATTTTCACCCACGATAGGTTTTTAAGTTCAACTCTACAATGTATGAATTTGAGGTTTAAATTTAAATAATTATTGAGTTTAATTATTCAATTTAGTGTTGACTAATTATGATATATATACTTATTGTTATTGGGATTTCGTTTTGGGTGCAGCAGGAATCGAAAGCACAAACATGTTATTAATCCTTAACTAGTGAAGGACCAAAGAGGGAGCTGTATGAAAAATCTAGGCGTCAACCGGATAATTCTTTATCATTCCAGCTATCGTGTGGGCGGCATAGTTCGTCTCCCTTGATATCTGCTCAAAATCTACTCTCTACTCATGACTGCATAATTCCCGAATTTTTAAAACCAAATTTATATGTAATTGCCCACCATGGACACCTTTAATAGTTGCATGCAATTACCCCAAACACTATACTATGTCTTTTTCTTTTAATTAATTTTGTTGTTTAGTTTAGTTTAGTTCTTTAAGCAACCTAACCTTAATGACAATTGGTGATCAAATTTAGTAAGGTTGTCTCTTTTTGGAACTGTGTTGTGTTCTTAATAGTTTATTTTAATTAAGGACTTAAACATTTCTTTTTAATTAACAAAGACAAGTTGAGTACTAAATTAAAAAAAATAAAGGTTTTCACCACAAAAAAGACAAAACTCCACACAGATTTGTACAATACAGTGCACATACAATATAATTTGTTTTACAACTCATCTCAACCCAAAGAGGGTGACAAAGATTTCAAGTTTCTTTGCATTTGGGGTAAGAGAACTTTGGAAATATTTATAATTGCATAATTAGATTCTTCTATTTTAATTCATGTGTTTATCAATCGCTGCCGATAGTATCTAATTTTTTTTGACACAATGCTTAGAGCTAGCTATACCCTTCCACAATTTATAAATAGAAAGATAATATACTTTGGTACACTCGAATTCATATTTTCCTGTATTGATAATAATGTTCATACCATTTGAATCAAGACTGTTGTTTTTTTATACATAATAATTATATTTAAGGTATGAACAAATGAAGGTCGGTGGATTGAGCTACCGTCCAACATTAGATGGTTTTTGCTTATTTATTTATTTTCATTTTAACCCTCGTGGCAAAAGGCAATCATACAAAAAAAAAGTACATCAAAAATCAAAGGTTGGAAGATATTTTCTCTTTAAATATAAAGGGTTTGGGGTCATCAAGTCAGAAGGTTCAGAAAGAAGCAGCCAAATAATGCACCACTCAACTCATTTGCTTGCTGTCATCCAATTTTGCATATAATTATATATAACCCCATATTTCACATCAACCCCCACCCTCATGAGATTTAGCATCTTCTCTTCTTTTATTATTATTATTATTATTATTATTATGTGGTTTGAATTTTTAGGTTTTGGATTTGAATTTTGTGGATTAAAAAATAATATTGAAAAAGATTTATTTCATTTAAAGGTTCAATCTAGTTTAATTTTAAATTTAATTGAGATTTAATGTGATTATCGGATACTAAAAGATTATAGAAATCAATTAGAAATTCAATCAATTGTAATTTAAACCTAGAGATTTTAAACTCGATTTAACTTAAGTTGATCATAAAAGTCAACATATTGAACTTGTTTAACTATACCTAAAATCAACTTGTACCCAGAATAATTTGAACTTGAAATGATTTCAATAAGTAACCAAAAATAAACTAACCCGAAATAATTTGAAGCGATTAGATTTCAAATTGACTCAACCCAAACTATCTTGATACAAGTCCGGTTAATATATCTATTTTTTTTTGAACAATCTCATTATAAGTTTTAATCATATCTATTCTTTTTGGCACAATTACCCATTGTCTCTCCCCAACCCATAAATAGAAGGATAATACATATCAGCACACTTGAATCCACATCCTCTTGCATTGACAATAATATCTATGCTAATCGAATTAAGATTCAGTCGACAATATTTATAGTGAATATTGAATTCATATGATTGCTTTGAATATTTGTTTCAACCTATTTGAATAGCTGTGAAAAGATATTTTTGATCCATTGGAATTGTTGTTTGTTGACTAATTTAAAGCCAAAGTGAAAATAAAATATTGTGAGAAAAGGAAAATGGCAATCATCTAAAGAGGTTTACATCATTTGCTTTAATTAATAATTATAGTAAATATTTATATATTATGATCTCTCCTTTGCTGTACTTTTCTCAATCAAACCAAACCTTACCTAATGGGAGCAAAAAGCTAAGAGCCCTTAATAATAATAAAAACCCTTTTGTTTATAATATACTAATAAATTTTAAAAAATTTCAATTAGGTCATATTCATGCTCATCCTTTGTACATTTTTGTTGAAATAATTGAGGGAGAAAAGAGTTGGAATTTGGCTGGTGTTTTTGTCAATTACGTAACTATCTTTTTCTATATGGATCTAAAGGTTCCAAAGATTAAGTTAGGATGGTAAATTTTGATGTGGTTTCGGATGATGAAATTTGAACCCGTGGAAAAAACTTAAACAAAAAGTAGAGTTTACTCTAAATTTATTTAATTAAAATAACCCAAAATTGTAAAACACGAAATAATCCAAACCACATTGATAGGACCCAAAACTGACCTGATCAAGGATGAGGCCAAGGTTGTGGTCTTTCTTTGTTCATATGGTTAAATCTAATCTGTCTTACAGATTTCGTAATAATATATTTTGAATGTGAAAGTAATTTTTTTTAAATACAAGTTGATATTTAAACATGTTAATTTTTACTTAAGTTTAAAAACCTAATTTGATCAATTCGATTTGATAATGAAAAGTTGAATACTTAAACTCAGAATCCGAGATGACTCAAACCAGAAATGATCCT
Organism: Gossypium raimondii; assembly: GCF_025698545.1. Taxonomy (NCBI): domain Eukaryota; kingdom Viridiplantae; phylum Streptophyta; class Magnoliopsida; order Malvales; family Malvaceae; genus Gossypium; species Gossypium raimondii. The sequence continues at coordinate 51,567,703 of NC_068565.1, forward strand.
AACTAAAATATGACCAGAACCCAAAATTGCAAGACACAAATTAACCCAATTCAGATTGATTGGATCTAGAGGTGCTTATGGGCTGGGCTGGGATAGACCAGGTTCGGGTCCAGTCTAAGCATGATATTAACAAATTTTATGTTTGTCCAAGCCCTATCCAGCTTGAAATATGGGCTTAAAATTTTGTCCAAACACGCCCATATTTGCAAAAGACTAATTCAAGTCCATTTTAAGCTTGACCATATTATTTTTTAATTTTAAAAAAAAAAATATTTATATTATATTATTTTAATACTTAATAATTTTATACATTTTTTATTTATTGAAATTTTTTATATAATCTTACATTAGAGTAGTCTTATATATTTAGTATAGGTTTTTTTTTAAATATTTTCTAAATTACATAATATATAAGAATAACATAATATAAAATATTATAAACTTAAAAATACGTTGGACTTGGGCCTTGAATGTTCAAGCCCGAGCTCGACCCATATTTTAAATGGGCCTAATTTTTTTACCCAAGCCTATTTTTTGGGCTTAATATTTTTACCTTAACCCTCCCAAATTTCAAATGAACCTTCAGGCGTAGACGAATAGCCTAACTTATAAACAAGTGGATCCAAAACCAACCTTATCAAGGGTGTATTCAAGGGGAGGCAAAGGCCTCGATCTTCCTTTGTTCTATATGATAAAATTCCATTTTGATCTCCCGTAAATTTTCTAACTTTCATTCTAGAAAATTACAATTTTATGCTTTAATGAATCTACTGACATCCACGTAAATAGACAAAATAATTTCAAATCCTCTCGCTACACTACCATCCTTTGCAATAAATTTTAGTGTACACGCTTCTTGGTTTTTAGCCTCTCCTTTTTCTATCTACTTTCTTGTACATTTCCCATTGTTTAAAAATCTTCTCAATTTTATCCTTATTAAATTAAATATGGCCAACTTTTATGTCTTTGGTTTTCATTAGGGTTTCTAGTCCTTTTCTTTTTTATAGTTAGGGTTTGTCCTTTTCACTTATGTCAATGGAAGCATTTAGCACCACACACACACATCTACGTTACAACCCCATTCTTTTATGTTCTTTTTTTTTCAACAAATTCCCATCTAGGGAACATTTTTAGTGTTGTATGTAATCATTTATTTCTTTTCCCAAAGCCAAAATTGTAGAAATTTCTTATTGATAATTCAAGCCAAACTAATTCGTAACTCGAAATATTACTTATGTTGAGTGTTTTTCTGTGTATTCCTTCATATGAGTTAATTCTGTGTGTTTATATGATACGGTCACTATTCATAGATGTAATATGCTAGGTATGTCTCCGTGCATGGTGACACGTACCCTACCTTAAAGTTAACACGTATATACTCGAGGTGGGTTCGTAAACACAGGATTTGAACCATGTGTAGACGCACTCATATTGCGCGCCCCATCTTGAGTTCGCCTATACAGAATGTGGGTCAAAACCCGACAGACTAACGGTCAGTGAGTCAATAATAGTGGATATCATAACAAGTTTGATTTAAAATGATTTCAAACTAGACTAAAATTCTAAGTAAATATATATTTACTTTTTAAACTCGACTCGATCCGCCTCGTAAAAACTTTACCCTCAGGCATTGCTTCATCAAATCATCAAAATCTATCCTAATGAGAGTATATACACAAAACATGAGAATTATGTTCATTTTTATAAGAAAGGTAATAACCTATCTATATATGTTGATTATTATTAAAGGCTACAAGACATGATTTTGTTGTCCTTTGTCTTCAATTATATAGAAAATGACAGATATATACATATTATTACTAATGATGTCTTGGTTGCTATACAGAAACTAATGTGAAGCCAAAAATTGCTCATCATGGTAAAATGTAAATTTATCATTATAATATTTCATAATTTTATAAATTTCTAAAGAGTTTCAAAGCAAATTTACTATCTAAATTCAAGTTTTACTCGGTAAGATAATTAGTCGAGTTAAATTTTATAGGTTCTTATTATATTTGTTTTTTTTTATATAATGCTCAAAACTATCCATAATTCCTTCCTAATCTTTAAATACGAAGATAATGTAGTTCAGCGCATTCGAACCGACACCCTCCTGCATTGACAGCAATACCAATACTATTAGAATTAAAACTCAATCGACTAGTCCAACTGAAGTAAAGTTATTAATAACTCAAATTATTGTAACTTAAATAATATATATTGTGCTAATATATATGGATTGATGCTAACACATCAATCTTGAATGATTGATTCATTGTGGAGTAATGTAAAACTTCAGCTGCAATCACATGTCTAGATATTCCTTCCTAATCTACTTTTTACTCAAAAATCAAGTTATAAATCAACACTTGTCATTTCTATATTTTTTCTCTTATAATATGATATTATAGTCAAAGTTTAATCCTAAACAAATACTTTATAAAAATATGGTTCTAACTTATTTTTCTTAAATTTAATAAAATTTAAAATTATAATTAAATAAATTTTAAAATACATTAAGTGTGGGTTTGGATGGACGGTGCGTTTATATGTGGTTAGTGTAAAAACAGCGATAGCGATAAGATTAAATATTATAACAATATTGTAGCATAAGACAAAAAGTAAGTTAAACATACTGCACCATCTATCTAAACACACACAAAGAAAAAAACAAACCCTACCTATGTTCACACCTAGTAGTTTATTTTTATACCCAAACGAAACACATGACATAATTCTTTTTGTATTGATTTGTGAAAAGCAATACAACCACTTGTTCAATAAAAGATAAATAATAATGAGAGTGTACCCCCTGTACTTCTCCCTCCATTATTCATAAAATGCTTAGATATTTAATGATTAGTTAATTGAGTTTTAATTTGATTGATACGGGTTTTGTTGTTAATGTAGGAGGATGTAGGTTTGAGTATTCTGAAACGCATTATCCTCTTATTTATGGGTTGAGGAGAGGCTATGGGTAGTTCTGGGTATTGTATCGAAAAGAGCAGATACGATAAGAACATATAATGAGATCAAATAAAAAAAAGATATTTTATGATTAAATATAGGGACTAAAACCATAATTAGACCAAACCTGATTAAAGTACATACTCCATTGTTCAAACCCAGGATAGCAACATTTATTAGGTTGAGTGAAGAGGAGCTTTGATACCTCTTAAGTAATGCTACAAGTATGAGTCTTATAGTTGGAAAAAAATGTTATTAAAATAGAGAGAGCAAATTATGTCAAATTAAAGGGGTTAAATTTCTAATTTCAGCATAATACAAGGAGTAAGACCATGACCATGCTAGAAGTACAAGTCTTGTGAAGGATGAAAACATTGATATTAAAGTTGAGGGATCAAATTGTGTCAAATTAAAACAAAAGAAAACAAATTCCAAGTTCTAGCAAAATACAAGGACTAAAACCATTATTAGCCCAAATATGATTAAAATACATCCTTCATAGTTCAAACCTACCTATCCCATGAATACCAATATTTATTGGGTTGAACGGTAAGCAACTTGATATCTATTAAGTAAGATTTTAAATACGAACTTTGTAGATGAAGACAATATTGAAAAAGTTTATCTCATCTAAGAGTAAGACCTAAATCGATTTTAAAGTTAATCAAAACTCGATATAATTACTCGAAACCAGAGTGTCTCACTAAAATATATCGCAAAGAAAGTAAAGAAAGAAGATTTGTCTTAGCTTCAACTCTAATTTGATATGTATCATAACGAATCTAGTAACTAATTATTTGTATTCTGTAAATTCATTAAGAAATATAGATATTGACCATAAGTTTTAAAGTTGTTCCATACTCAGAGCGAAGATCGACCTCATACCCAGATATTATATGTTGTTCACATTGATAATTGAGATTTAGCCTACAAATTAAAAAAATGGTATCTTTAATTTTTATATTTATTAAAAAATGAAAAGAATTACCTGTTTTGTAGGCTAAGCATTGCATCCAATCTTTTGTGCCAAACTGATTACAAGAAGCCAAATAACAGTTTACAGCTCACCAAATGACATTAAATTTTGCTTCATATTCAGACAAATATAGGTTTTTGTTGTAATAAAATAATAATAAACAAATGGCCTAAGTTTAGACAAATGGAAAAATAGGGACAAAACAGGGAATGTAAAAGTTCATTGAGAGTCTTATTCAGACAGCTAACTCGGTTTTACCTTTTTTTATTTCTTAATTTTCTCTGAAAGGTTTAATATTGGTTTTAGTCCTTTTACTATTTTGAAATTTGAATTTAATCTCCCTGTTTTAATTTAACATAATTTAGTCATCTTCGGTAAAAGTACAATTCAGGCCCTTATACTAGGAGCCAGATTGCATTTTGTCTCCTCTACTCAAAAAATAGACAAATTAGTCTCTGGACATTAGATCAAAAAGTAAATTGATCGTTTTGTTAAAAATTCTATTTATTTTTACTATTGAAAATTGGTCATTGTATGCCAGAATGAGGTACACGTGACACACCATGTGTAACAATCTGGTTATTTTATCAGCCAGACCAATTTTTAACAATAAAAAAGACCAATTTACTTTTTGATCTAATGTATAAGGACTAATTTGCTTTGCCTTATCCCCTCAATGGAAAGCTGGCCTTTTAGTCCCCTCAAAAATTTAAAATTAGAAGTTAATATGTAATAAAACTATACTTTGACCCCCAAAACAAAAACAATTCTATTTAGTCCCTTAGAAAATGATGAAATCATAAGTTTATACATGATAAAATTACACTTTAACCTCTCAAAATTTATAATTTAATTCCACCCTTCTCCACTAAAAATTTTCTGGCTTTACCCCTGATAACATTATAAAACTGAAGGATTATATTATACCAAATTAAAATAAAAGATCAATTCTCAACTTTCAACATAATAAAGGGACTAAAAATCAAAATTAAACCTTTAAAGAAAGTTTTTCTTTTTCTAGGTTACTTCCTGTGACTTTCTCACTTTCTCATGCACTTTGAACATTACAAGAAAAAGATTCTGTTGTTTTCTTTTTGTTCAACACAAGTTAAATGTGATTACTTTAACAACATAATAGAAAAAAAAAAGTCTTTTTCTTAATTAAAATTACAAAGGAGCCCACCATTTTTGCCTATAAAAACCCAATTCTAGCTCTGTTCTTCCTCCTCCTTGGCCCTCTGGTCTTCCTATAGAACATCAACAAAATCCTCTGTTTTTTTTTTTTTTTGTTCTTCAAAGACACTTCCTTCTGTTAGCTTTGCCCTGTTTTTTGGTAACTGGTATGGTTTTTATTTTCTCATTATAACCTTAAATTTTCTTGCATTTTTCTTTTCTTTGTCAAAGCTTTTCTTTTTGGTACCATTTCTTTGATGTTTGTTTTCCTATCATATTGAAATGAAAAGTGCCACCTTTACATAATGCATTTTTTTAAGCCGAAAAAGTTCTGATCTTTTCTTTCATGGTGGAAAGAAATTTGGGTTCAGGGCAAAATCTTAGTAGGACTCGAACCCATATTACATCTAGGATGTTTATCATAATTATCATACCAACACACCAAACACGGATTTAAATTCGGGTTTTTTTTTGGTTTATTTTTCACCATCTTTTAATGCTTTTGTTTTTTAAAATTATCATCATTTTTCCTTTCCAACTCCTTAAAAATGTACCATTTGAGTTGTTTTTTTTAATAATATAAACTCTATAATAACATTTTTGGACTATGATGTTAACTTAATTTCATTGGTGATTTAAGGTGTATTGATCAAAGAGAGAGAAAAAAAAATGGAATATGAGGACATATATGGACTATCTCCAAGGCCCAAATATGATTGCCTTCTCTTTGGTAAGCTAAATGAGAAAAAAGAAAAATCAAAGGTTAATTAATTAATATATGAACTAAAAGGCCTTTAAATGATATAATGAAACCCTTTTTTCTATTGGAATTTGCAGATCTTGATGATACCCTTTATCCCTTGAGCTCTGGTCTTGCTAAAGCATGTGGAAACAACATTAAAGGTAAAGGATTTTTTGCCATTGTGATCTTTGTAATTGTATCATCTAACTCTTTCTTCTGTTTTTAACTAAACCCAAATTGTACTCTCGTGATTGGTCCCATAGTAAAAAATTGTTCATCTGTAGAATCCATCCAGGTTTGAGTCTTCAAGAGAGCAAGTGTTGGAACTTTATTTGGACAGCTCCCTTTTGAACCTAATCAGAGGCTCTATCATTTTTTGGGTCAAATTATAATTTTACCATTTATTTACTTAAAAATTTTATAAAACTTTAAGAGCTAAAAGCACAATTTTTTATTTTAGGGGAGTCAGGGCTCCTACTTGCCCCTCCTTTCGTGTGTGTGTGTGTGTGTGTGTCCTGTGGATATGTCGCTACCATATGTACGTGTATACTAACCTTTTAATTGTACCATACCAGAAGAAAAAAAATAACCCAATTTTTATTTTTAATTTTTTTTTACAGATTACATGGTTGAAAAGCTGGGGATTGGAAAGGAGAAAATTGTTGAATTGTCCAACTACTTGTATAAGAATTATGGGACAACAATGGCTGGCCTTAGGGTATATTTACTTTTTATTTTTTCTTGTTTTTTTTTTCTCATTAGGTAAAAGCTATAAATTCAATGGGGGTTACCTTATTTTTATTTCTCCTTGCAGGCTGTTGGTTATGACTTTGACTATGATGATTACCATAGCTATGTCCATGGAGGGCTTCCTTATGAGAACTTAAAACCAGACCCTCAATTGAGGAGCCTATTATTGACTTTGCCTATTAGAAAAATTGTAAGTAATGGGCTATGCCCAATATAAGCAAATATTGACCCTATTTTGATGGTATTGTCCAATTAATACGTGTGTTGTTCAATATAGATCTTCACAAATGCTGATAGGGTCCATGCAATTAAAGCTCTTAGTAAACTTGGATTAGAAGACTGTTTTGAAGGGATTATTTGCTTTGAAACCCTCAATCCTACCCATAAGAACACGGTCTCCGATGACGAGGACGACGTCGAGTTCTTGGGATCGGTTTCCACCACGACCAGTGTTGCTAAGAACCCCGAGATTTTCGACATAATCGGTCATTTTGCCGACCCAAAGCCAGGTGCAACATTGCCTAAAACACCCATTGTTTGCAAACCACAAGATAGTGCCATTGAACTTGCTCTCAAGATTGCCAAAATCAATCCCCAAAGAACAGTAAGATTTATGTTATAAATTTACTCTTTTGTGTACTTCATTCTTCGAAGTTGTTACGGTCAACTAACGGATTCCGCCCGTTTTCAGTTGTTCTTTGACGATAGTGTCCGTAACATCCAAGCCGGAAAACGTGTCGGTCTACACACTGTGTTGGTAAGTCCATGGAAAGTGTTTTGGTGTCTCAATTAACGTAAACATTTTTGCTTGGAATGTATATGAATAGCTGTTCTGTTTGCAGGTTGGTACTTCCCAAAGACCAAAAGGTGCTGATTACGCATTGGAAAGCATTCATAATATCAAGCAGGCATTACCCGAGCTATGGGAAACTGATGTCAAATCCGATGTTAGTTACGCCGGCCAAGTTGCTGTTGAGACACCGGTGATAGCTTAGATCCTATGTTTATGTCTAGAGGGAAAAAAATGTAGTCTACATTCCTTGTCATTGTTCAAAATTCAAATAATCTACATGTACTATTATATATAAAATTAGAATATAATGAAGCCAAGGAGAAATTATCTCCAATGTTCATTAAAAAGCCATGGGGTTAACCAATATCAACAATGTCCTACATAACTAATCAGGGTAATCCATATCGATTGTAAGGTTCTTTTGTTAATCTAATCATCAATTTAAGCATTCAATATACGAAACATATTTAAAACACGCTGATCAAATCATAAACATGTGTGTACTTATTGCATGAACAACTTGAAATTGACATGTTAAAAGAAAATATCGTGTCAATTATATTTAGAAAAGTTATTTCTCTTAACGTGCCAGATGTAACACATATTTATAATTTGACCCAAGAATTTTACATATTCCGTCTCATATTTGAGTTGATATTTAACACTGAAACTAATGACTAAAAAGACGAATAAATTTAATCGATACGATACTTATACCTAAACTATTCAATTAAAATATTTTAAAGTTCAAGGATTAATTTAAAATGTGAGCCGAAATTAACACTAGAACTAATAAATTTTCACGACAGATTTTGTGTGTTTGTTGTCTGAATGTTTTTCAAATTCTTGTAGCACCTAACATGTTTCTTTGACTAATATTAGATCAACAACTTCTTTGTGAATGTTGAGAATGTTAGTTATAGTATATTAATGTCTAGAATTACCCATAAATACGAGGATAATACGTTTAAGCACACTTAAAGTTACATTTTTCTATATTAATAATAATGTCCATACCAGTCGAACTAAGACTCAACCGGCATGAATAAATTCAATTGTTTATAATAATAAAAACAAACATTAAACTTTGGCTCCTTATTGTCTATCCTCCAAATGGATCAACTAGGAAAATTTCAACCAACATGTGCTTGTATTCAATGCTCATCTTCGAGTTTATATTTATAATAACTCAATAAATACTTGAAAACGACGCATTTCTTGAATGAAGTAATGAATAGTTTGAATGAAAAATGTATAGCTTAGGTGAAATGATGCATAGTGTAAAAGTATGATGAAAATTTTTATATGAAGAGTTATTTTAATTTGTCTTTTCTATTCAAAAATTTTGTAAATTAGTCCTTATATGTTAGATCAATAAGTAAATTGGTCTTTTATGTTAAAATTTTCATGCATTTGTACGGTTAAAAACGGGAACATATGCCAGAATAGACAGAGAATGACATATGACATGCTACGTGTACCTCATACTAATGCACAAGGAGTAATTTTTAACAAAGAGACTCCGTTTTCTCTTCAATCTAACACATATGAACTAATTTGAAAGTTTTTGACTAAAGGGGTCAAAAAAAAATATACCCTACATCTGTAAATATGCTATAATTGCAGGCCACCCAACTAGGCAGCCAAGTGAATGTAACTTTGCTCCACCACCGCAAACACCACCACATACCTTTTTGCCGGCACCACCAAATCTCAGATCCAGAGCCTATGTTGTCTCAGCAATGCACCTAATTTTTTATGCCAAAAACATGGAACTTTCTAGCTCTACACTGCATTAATTTCATGTACGAAATTTCAACAGTACCACCATGTGTAATAGCCATTCGTTTTTTAATATGTTTATATATTACGAAGTCCCATGCTACAATTGCTAGGTAAACTGACCTTCATGGTGATATTGGCTTGCTTTGGTTTTTTTACTATTTTTATTGTATATTAAAAGTGAATGATATTGGAAATTCATGTATCAAAACAAAAACGATATGTTAACTGACTTGGTTTGGATTATTTTGATTCAAACTCGATTAAAGATCACCTTTCTAACCAATTAAAAGTGGATGGTAAAGTATATTGTACTCTCATTTAAAAAACTCGTATTCATACCTTGGAGAAAATATTATTGAGAGAGGTAGTCACGAACCCCGAAAAAATTAGTCTCCATGGATCATATAACAAAAATGGAGTATAAATGTTTACAGGTCAAGCTAGGTGGTTGTCTGATATCAATATTATATTTGAAAATGAACTTCAAATTTTGTCTAAATTCATCTATATTTATAAAGGATTAATTCAAACCCGTTTATATGTTGGAGTCTGTGATGCTAGAACTTATAAAGGTCTTAAACCCCTATTCATTAGGCCAAGCAAGGACCTAATTATAACAAACTCAAGACCATTGTTGTTTAAATCAAACTGGATCAGTTGGATCAAGCATCGTTAGGGTATCAATTTAAAGAGAGTGGTTATATCGGTTAACCCTCGAACTACTCATAATCAGTTGAATCGGACTAAAAAAAATTAGCTGAACATATTTTCTCTATTTTTTAATATATATATTTTTTATTTTTAAATTATTATAAATATTTTAATAATTTATTTAATTAAACCGGACAAACAGATCAAGTCAATCAAATAAAAAACTAATGATCTAACCGATTTAACTATTACGAAAACCTAACTCTAAACTTAACAAATAGGCAAATAAGTGTCGGTTTTGGGGTGGAGCCAATGGCCCATAAAGTTTGATGAATCAAAGTGGATGCAAAGAAAGAGGAAGATCTCAATGGATGAAGAAATCTCACGGGCCTTAGGTAGGGCAAAATTTAGATTGATAATATATTAAAATGTCTTCAAAAATTGTACATTTTGTTCAAATAAGTCCTTTTTTATTTATATATTTTTCTTTAAAACATTGTCATAAGATATTTTTAAGTACAACTCAAGCACACAATTAGGGCTAAAGGCGCACACATGTCATCGCTTGGCCTTGTTCGTGTTCGTGTTCGTGTTCACGCGTGTCTACAACATAGACCGTGTGTGTTTCTTTTTAAATAAAACCGACACTGTTATTTTACCATTTTGCCCCTTCAGAAAACAGTATAAATAGCAAGTCGTTCTTCTCATTTTACACAACAACAAGCAAACAACAATCTCTTCTCTGCCTTTCTTAACTCGTCTGTTTTCTATTCAAAAAACTTTTCCAGTAAATTTTTGACCAAGTTTTTGGCTTTAGTTCCCAATCTACTTTTCTGAACACTTGTGAGAAGAGTAATACCATTTGTGTTCCACCTTCTTTATTTGGGTGTACAAATATTAAAATATTGTATTAACTTGGGGGTGACGTCCATTACACGATTTCACCGATCAGGATGAATTTACTTCTAAAACAATGATTCTTTCACGACACAGTGATTAATTCGTTTTACAATAATATATTTTCAACGATACATCAATTTAATAAATGCAAATCCATCCTAATATTTAGTTTTTTAATATATTAACCATTCAAGTTCAATAATTTCTATACCAAGAGATATATGTAAACATCACATGTTTATGAACAAAGTCTAAATGTATTTGGGATAGTGAGCATTGTCCCCTTGATAAGGATCCACCCCACATGGTTGTACCCACACAATGCTTTTAGTCCTATCCAAATTAACTTTTTCCAATTCCTTTATAGAAAATATTTTTGGTCATGATAAATATTCTTTTTTTTCACTATTAATACTATTATTTAATAATGATTAAAATTATCAATTCAGTCTTGGCTCAATTCGTATCAGTATTATTGCCAATATAGAAGAATATAGGTTTAAATGTGCTAAAATGACGTGACTCGAATCCAAACTACATCTAAGACAGTAAACACCCTTAACCATTAGATCATCATATAAAATTTTATAAAATTCCTTTTTTAGTCCCTCACTTATGGCTGACAGACACATTTGGGTTTAATTTTAATTAATATTCCTTGTTTTAGCCTTAATAACAGCTTAAGGAAATGATTTGACAGGTAATATAGTAAAATAAATAAACATTTTATATGTTTTTATATAGCATTTATTGTCACCGACAAGAAAAAGTGTGCTGGTTGTGTATTAATTTGAATAATAATCTAATGTACAATGGAGTACATCATCTCTAACATTACTATGAAATTTAATTTTTTTCTATTTCAAATGAAATTTGTTTATTATTCGTAAATTATCCTAGTATCGATATCCAAATTCGAATTATTATTTGTTAGATAGTTGAATCCGAAAAAAATTGAATCCAGATATGTTAAAAATTAAAATCGATCATTTCTAAATCTGTTAGATGTTCAAATATGAATATGGAATCTTGATGCAGATTTAGATTTTGAATCTGTTGTTCGAATAAGTAATACATATTCGAATAATAGAAATTTTAGAGTGTCTATCCATATCCATTTTGAATCCACAACGAATAGTAACTTTAATATCTGAATTTGCAAGAGAAGAGTCCTCTAATGCCAAAGAAAGGGTATTTATGGGAAAGGTTGATTCCCCTTTGTACTCAAGCCTTGACACGTGTCTAAATTAATCCTATTAAGGTTGGCTCATTAGGGACATAAGCTTTGACTAGATTAACGTTGATTTGATGAAGTTTTATGTGTGATTCATGCGAGAAGGAGGCTTAACACCCATCTTTGGCAAGATGGATTGGAGGCACTCTACCCATCGATCATATATGTGCTTGCAAGGATCAAAGTTGACGAGGTGCCTATCTATGGGTGAAGCTATAATTGTTGAAATAAGGTTGGCGAAGTCCACTCCGACAAAATATATGAATTAAAAGACTCCTAAATTTTATAAATTTATCCCCAAAAATATAATAAAATTTAATTTAATCCTTCTAATGTAAAATTATAATTCAATACAATGACAAAATTGTATTTTAACTTCCGTAAAAATATATAATATAATCCCGCCACTCTAATAAAAAAATAATCTAACTTCACCCCTTACCACATGATTAACAAACGAGATAAATTATCACCACGCCAGGACTCGTGTTTAACCATTAATATCATTTAGTAATTGTCCCCTACTCCCCCACACAATGCAAGGACAGTACTTTAATAAAACCAAAATAGTTCACAAATTTGTTGGATATAGATCCTTCGTCTCACACATAAAAATCACCATTTTCTTGTCTCCTATTCAACTTGTAATAAATAAATAAATAATCACAAACTTTAAAATAAAATCTTATGCATGTAATTTAAAACCGAAAATAAAAGAGAGTGGATAATAATTTTGTAATAGATTCAACGCTCATTCTTACGATGTTCATTTTTCTTTAATTTTTTCATTTTAAATTATGTCGTATAAGATTCGATGTCTCATTTAATGATTAAATTAACGATTTTAATAACGAAAGGACTTTATTAATACGACATTAATAGTTTAAGAATATAAATAGAATATTTTAAAATTTAAAGAATTATCTCAAAAATATTAACCCTACGAAATTATTACATCTCAACTATAAATTGACATGTTTTTTTTATTCGATTCCCTTCACTATATTTTTGTCCATCACTATTTTATGTAAGTTTAATCCTCGTTCACAAAATGTAACCGTCATAATTTATGAATAGGTCATAGTGATTCGGGTTTATTTGGATGGATGATAAAATTGGTTTCGGTTAAACTAGGAATAGCGTTGAAAGTTAAATTAATTATTATAGCGATGAGATTGAATATTGTAGCAGTGAGAGTAAAATTACTGGTTAGATGTGTGTTAAATTCAAAGATAATTATAACAATAAAGTGAATGAAAAATAATTATTAAAGATATTCGACTAAAAATTATATACAATAAAAGTTATCTAGTTAAAAGTTAATAAACTCATTGCACATTTCGATGTTAGATTTGTAAAATAAATCTGAAATAAAACTTAATAAACCAGGATCTATCATGTCAAATTATCAAGAATAAATCAAGAACAAAACTAGATGTGGAAGCGTACCTAAATTCATCGATTTCTTGAAATCTGCGGATCTTGGGGATTTGGTCTTCCTAATCAGCACACAAGAAATTTAAAGAATATTTGCTCTCTCTTTCCTATGGATGGGATATTAGAAAAGTTATACTGTGTGCAATTTTGGGACCATAACCCTAACATATATAACATTGGCACATTAGTCCTAATTCCTAATTACCTGAAAAGCTCTTGTAGCAAAGAGAGTAGTTATTGTTGTCAACAATGGCTACTTTGGTTTAAAAAAAAAAAACCTGAGCAATACAAAAAAATAACAAAAGTATTATGGAGATCCTTCTTAGGAGTCGTATTGCATTTTCCCTCCTCTACTCAAAAGATGGGCAAATTAGTCCTTAGATAAAAAAGCAAAATCTGTTAAAAATTTTATCCATTTCTACTGTTGAAAACGGGTCCATATACGTCACCATGAAGTACATGTGACATGCCACATCATGTGTACTTGTATGATTATTCTATCAATTACACCAATTTTTAATAAAAACAGATCGATTTACCCTTTAATCAAATCTACGAGGAGTACTTTTTTTTTTCATTTTTTCATTCTCCTACATTCAACTTTTCATCTTTGTGGAATATAGTCAATGAAATCGTCCCAAATAAGTAATGAAGAATAAAGATCATAGCCAAAAAAAAAATCCTTCAAAATATCAAAAGAAATCTTATGTCAAGAAAATTCCTCAACAAAAAGAAGAAATATCCAAATTAAAAAGATGCTCAAAAGAAAAGGTTTAATGTGAATTTTAAAGGAAAAATATCACTAAAAAATCTTAACCATCAATACTTGGTTGAAAGATACTTAGAATTATAACCCTAAAAATTTACATTTCATTATTAAATTATGTCACATTCGAAAATAAAAATAAAAAAAATATAAAATTAATACATTGAACACATGTCTAAAATTTTTAAAATTGTAGATTGAGTTAATTCGATTGGCATGGGCATTGCTGTTAATGTAGGAAAATATGAGTTTGAATGCGCTAAAATGCATTATTCTCCTATTTATGGGTTATGGAGAGGGTATGGGTAGTTTTAAGCATTATGCACTGAAATTGTTTTCCTTATGTTAAAAGCTAAAAAAATATTTTTTGGGTTCCTTCCAACCTTGGCCCTGGGCAGTTCTATCTAACAACCCTAAGGTCGAGTTTGAAAGAACTTTATTTAATGTTTTGAACCGGATTGAATCAATTAAGGTATTGATTTAAAGAAATAAAAAATCGATTAACCTACGAAGTGATCGGAACCAATTTAATTGAAATTAATTTAAGTAGAATCTAAATTTAATAAAATGTATTTTTTTTATATTTTAAAACTTGTGAAGTGATTCCCTTAGCTTCTCAATAAGTACCCTGTACTCCTCATCTTCTTCCTTACATTTCATTCGTCCCAAAGAACATTTCTATTCCTCTTTTATACAAACAAAAAACAATGGCTACTGCTGCTTCATCTTCTTCCTTTACCATGCTTCATTTAGCTTCATTGTTCTCCATTTTCGTATTAGTTAACGCAAGAATCCCCGGTGTTTACACCGGTGGATCCTGGGAAACTGCTCATGCCACTTTCTATGGCGGCAGTGATGCTTCTGGCACAATGGGTAAGTAATTTTATTTCATTAAACAAAAAAAACCCATTTTTATTCGCTGCTCAAATTTCACTCTCTTTTTCATTCAGGTGGTGCGTGTGGATATGGGAATTTATACAGCCAAGGCTACGGTGTCAACACGGCGGCTCTAAGCACCGCGTTGTTTAACAATGGCCTTAGTTGCGGTGCTTGTTTTGAGATCAAATGTGCTAATGACCCGAGGTGGTGTCATCCTGGTAGCCCTTCTATTTTCATCACCGCCACTAATTTCTGCCCTCCTAATTTCGCTCTTCCCAGCGATAATGGTGGTTGGTGTAACCCGCCACGGCCTCATTTTGACCTTGCCATGCCTATGTTCCTCAAGATCGCTGAGTACCGTGCCGGTATTGTCCCCGTTTCTTTCCGACGGTGAGTCGCTAAAATCTCTCTCGTTTAACACTTGCTATTTCTTAAGTTGGTTCTCTATTTCCGGTTAATTACACTAGAAGTACTCAAACTATCCTTGAAATTTCAAATTGGTATATATTTTAAAATAGGATCTACTTACACCGGGGTTAAACTAACATTATTTCGTAACTTTTCTTACCATTGATATTTTAACAAATCAACAATCGTATTCCATTTATATAGATCTTGCATGTCAATAAAAAAGTATAACCGTTAAACATATATACAAACAATATTTAATATTGATATGATAACGATATCGGATCGTTTCAAAATTTTACATGTCTAAGAAGTATAATATTAATTAATTCAATGGTCGGATTATTAAAATATTAATTAGTAATCCTTTTATTTTAAAATATTCTAATTGAATTTTCAAAGAATTAATGTTCTATCAATCAATCTAACCGTCATTTCAAATATGGTGTAAAGCACATTTAATACACGTGGATCAAATTATAAAAATATATATAGTATTATCAGTTTTTTTTTTAACACGTCAGATCTAAAGTTCGTGCAATAGGTAGAAACATATTTACTATTTGATCCATGTGTTTTATAGGGTTATGGTCATGTTAACAGAAAGATCGGGTTGATACAATATGATACTTTACAGACTTAATTAGAAACATTTTAAAATTTAAAGAAAATGGTGCAATTAACTCATTTTTTTTCTTGTATGCTTGTCAAAAAGCAAGTTTTTATGACTTTTTTCCGTCACTTTCTCGGGAAGGCGAATAGGGGGCTCAAAGGAATCGCCCTTTTTGTCGACGTAGGATTAGACTATAAGAATCCATCCATAATTTAATGTCGTTTACCCATTTTTAACCAACGGTTTTGCGGTGATCCATAATACGACCAAACCGCCCTTGTCTTTAAAGCTCACCTTGATTCCCGTAGAAAAGCGCTCAAGGGCAGAAATGTAAATTTCGTGGAACTAAAAGACAAAGTCTACGTCATCCCCCGCCGTGGCTTCCGTCACTCGCCGAAGGGTCTTAAAATTTTGGGTTAATTTCATCATACGTCCTTAATTGAGATATTAAAATCTGACATTTTTTAAAAATCCTACTAAATTTAATACGATAAACAGTTGGATTGACGGAAGGATTGAAATTTAGAGATTGATTTTAAATTTGAGTGATAGTTTGAGGGTGTTTAATGAAATTAATCCAAAAACTTTCTCAATATCCATAAATTACCCTTTATTTTAATTTTCTTTTACAGAGTGCCGTGCCGAAAGCAAGGGGGAATACGATTCACTATCAACGGATTCCGTTACTTCAACTTGGTTTTAATCACCAACGTCGCGGGTGCTGGGGATATCGTGAAGGTGAGCATTAAAGGAACCAACACCGGTTGGACCAGCATGAGCCGGAACTGGGGTCAAAACTGGCAATCCAACGTCATTTTAGTTGGCCAAGCGCTGTCGTTTCGTGTCAAAGGCAGTGACAAACGAACTTCCACCTCTTGGAACGTGGCACCAACTAATTGGCAGTTTGGTCAAACCTTCACTGGAAAGAATTTCCGTTATTAAATAACAGACCCGTCACAGACAGTTACCCTATTCTTTTCTTCCGCCATTCAATTGTCCTTCATTTTCCCGGGAAAATCTGAAGCGGCGGTAAAAGTTAAGGTTGAGGTAAAAATTGTGGGTTTTTACCTTTTTGTTAGGATTTTACAGTGATAGATACGAAAGTGATTAAAGTGAATTTATGTGTGGTAATTTTGTTTTTTACCTAAGCTTAGGCCTTGGGGGTAAGGCGATGTTTCTTTTTAGTCTTTGTTTTGTCATTGAGTTGGGTGGTAATAGTAAAATCTCCAGTGAGTGGTAAAAAAGTCGTAAAAGGGAGCTGAAGCGGCTTAAACTGTAGCCCGCACCTCTTCGGTCATGTAGTAATTTTACATTTTTACTGTTACTATGATACTGTAGTTTTCTACTATATAAATAAATGTATTGCGTAGTTTATACTATAATAAATGTGACTTTTGTTCCAATTTTAATACTTCATATTGAATATGTGTGTTGTGGAATTCGATTTGATTCCGAAAATTCGGTTCGATTAATCAGAATTTAAAATCAAGATAAATTTGAAAAACTAATTTAAAATTAGAATGATTAAATCTAAAATAATTCAGACCCGAAATAAATTAATAAAAAATTATTAAAACCTGAAACAATTCGGTAATCAAAATGACCTAAACCTAATATAATTTAAGAAAGACACAAAATAGTTGGACTTGGTATGTCTTGAACTTGAAATTAACTTAAATTTGAAATGATTCGAAAATGTTAAAACTCGAATCAGCTCAATCGATATTGATCTGGTCCAAAACTAGCCTAATCTATCCAATCTATAGATCTAATGTTTCGAATGGTGCAAAAAAACCATGTTAGGGCCACACAATGACTCTAGCGATTCTCAATAGCACGAGATCGTCATTTTTCTTCCACTAAGGGTGAGTTTAGTTCAGTTCGGTTGAGTTTTTTGAATTTTACAAACTATTTATGATGATTCAATTTCATTTGGATTTTGTTTTTAGGGTTTAGGGTTTAATTATCGTAAAGCTTTTACAAACCATAGCACCTCCTCAACCCATAAATGAGAAAATAATGCGTTTCAACGCATTCGAACCCATATCTACTGCACTGACAACAATATTGATGCCAATCAAACTAAGACTTAATCGACAATATTATCTTTTATCATTTGAAATAATAAAAAAAATCTCTTAAAACATTCATTCATTCATTCTTTTTTGGGGGTTCAAATTCTTGAACTTTCTTTCAAGTTCTCAACTTGCTCATAGAATTGATGTCTTTCAATCTCCATGATGTAATATCATGCCAAAAGAAAATCTCTATGATGTAATAAAAGAGCATTTGTTTTGTTTTGTCCGATGGCAATTTGCAAGTGATTCACAAAGTGGGCCTTTTCTGATGGGGCATCAAATTCCAGTTCTAGAAAGTGAAAAGAAAAGCCCATTTCAACTATTATCTTCGTGAATCGTTTGTGTTAAATTTAATTTTTGGTCTCTGAACTCGACAATTAATTTTATTTTAATAAAATCTTCTCAATTTAGTCCTTGAGTTTGAATTTCATTAAAGTACGATGACATGGTAATCTAATATTGTGCCACATTATTGCCTAAAACTTAAAAAAATTGTAATTTTTTTAAAAAAATCTTCGAGTGATAAGATGGCGCAATTTCATCATACCTTAACATAATCTCAATTCAAGGACCAATTCCATACATAAAGACATGTTTATGCACAAATATAAAATTTTAAATTATTAATTAGATTAAATAGCTTAATTTAATGGTTATATTTTATTTTTAAAATATCGAAATTTTGTATCAAGCCGTACAGATCGATATGAGTACCCCAAAATTTCAATTGAAATAGAACTTAGATGAATATAAGTTGAATCGACATAAAATTTAATTGAAACGGAACTTAAATAATTTGATACCAATTACGAATTGACATCTACTACTAGTACTAATAGAGTACCCATTAAAAAAAAGTTACAAAATCAATGAAATAATTTGCTAGAGTTGGGTGACCCGAATCCCGTCACTTGTTAAAAAAAATAAAATAGAGAGGTAAAATAGGGGATCATGCCGCATAAGTTGAATCCGCCATACTTCTTCTATCAGACATTAACTATAACAAGGTTGTTTAACCCTTAAATAGATGTAGTTGAACTCCTCTTGTATCGTGTGTTTTTCAACATAGTGAATTTCTTTTCCTCTGACCGTGATTTTTTCCAATAAATCACTAAGTTGTAGTTATGTACTAACGATCCCAATCCTTTTAACTTTTTGAAATATCTTATTTTCACATAAAAGGGTATCTCTTTTAACTTTTTCAAAAATAAAAGATAACTTTTGTATGTAAAAATTGACATTCAATTTATTTAAAGTGAATAGTAGTGTATGTCCTTTTAGGTAAGCAATAGGGCGGTGGAGATAGGCCATTGTTAAGATTCCAATCTTTGAAAATATTGGTATAATTAGGATGATGTCAAAAACAAAAAATTAGGAGAGGTCGAAATTATATTGTAATTATTACGATGGTAAAAATATAATTTTATCATTTTAATAGTCTATATCTTTATAATTTTTAAGGGATTAAATCAAATTTTTATCATTTTAGGAGAGCCAGAGTATAATTTTATATTTATTAATTTAAATTAATTCTTAAAATTTTAAAGAGTCTAAATGTAAAAAATTTCATTTTAGAGGGACTGGGACCCTGCCAACCCCTCTAGCTACGCCTCTGGGTAGAACCCTTATTCAATAAGTTACTAGTTAATGTTATTACATGAGTGATGAATACGAGTATATTTTTTGGTATGAATTCTTATTTATGTTCGAATATGTATTAGGTAGTGTTAAAGATAAATACCTTTCACGAAAAATAAAAATAAAAATATAGGGTCAAATTATCATTTTAATCATTCTATAATATTTAAATTAGGATTTAACATTATACTCTAATTTGGCATAGTTTGACATTTTTGCTTTCATTATATCATTGTTTAGTTCAAATTGTTAACTATTCCAATTAAAATGCTGACATAGGTTTTTTTGGCTTAATATAATATTTAGTACTTCAATTTGATACTTTTTTCCAATTTGATATCTAAACTTTTTTTTGTCCCAATTTGGTATCTAAACTTGACAGTTTTTCCTAATTTGGTACTTAAACTTTTTGGACCCAATTTGGTACCTGAACTTGGCATTTTATCCTAATTTGAAATCTAAGCTTTTTTTTAGGTTCAATTTGGTACCTAAATTTATTAAATGTTATACAAAATACGCAAAACACTAACGGTATTTTTTTTTGTTATGCTACAAAAATATTGTCACTATTAGAGGAAATTCATGTTAAAAATAGGTATTGAGCTATTCTAAACTAATTAATATTAAATAAGAAAAAAGATTTTTAAAATCCCAAATTAAAAGAAGTTCATTATTTTCAATTAATTAAATAATTAATTAATTAAAACTAAAAGTAATTGAACATATAAAATACAAAAAATATCATATCATCTGTCACATGTCGGTCATACATTGATTATTTTTGTTACTTCATAAGAAAATAACATTATTAGTATATTGGAGTAATTTGTAAAACGTTTGACAAGTACCAAATCGAACAAAAAAAGGATTAGGTACCAAATTAGGAAAAAAGAGCCAATTTTAGATACTAAATTGGACCCCCAAAAAGTTTAAGCACCAACTTAAGAAAAAGTATCAAGTTTAGGTACCAAATTAGGAAAAAGTGTCAAGTTGATGTGCCAAATGTTATATTAAGCCTTTTTTTAATAACATCCTTTCTAACACATAAAAAAACCATGTCAACATGATGAATTGAAAGGGTGTTTTTAAGAAAAATGCATATCGGTAATTTAAGTGGAATAGTTAATAGTGTTAACAATTTGAACTAATTTATGACATTATAAAAGTAGAAGAATTAAATTATATCAAATTAAATTACAAAATAAATCCTAAATTTAAGTATAATAACAGGATCAAATCCTTAATTTCACCAAATTAATATATTATATCATCAAAAAGAGAGGGTAAGAAGAAAAACTAAAAAAAAAAATCTTGTGAAAAATGTAATAGGTGGAACGAGAAAGGATTGTATGAAATAGGGATATTATCCCTTTCCAATAGTTTTATGCCACATCAGTAATTTTATCTTGAATTTTAGGATTTTAATTTAGATTTAATTTTTTCCAGGATGAAAATGCTGATGTGACATAAAACTATTGAAAAAGGGATACAGATGATGTGGTGTCCCTGTTTCATAGAATCCTTTCCCTAGGTGGAACAAATGGATGCTTCATACTTGCCCCTTTACAATCTCTAATAGGTTCAATCCTCTTTAAACGATGCCATTAGATTATACTATCTTTTTTTTACATATGTTTTTCCATATAGCCAAAATATCTACATTTGAAGCTTATTCGTGAAGTCAAAATTTTTCACTGACAGTGTATTAAATATTAACTTTATATATATACGAGAATTTATGAGTACAAATATAATACAATTACAAGTACATATTCAAGCAACTATAAAATAGAATCAAACATATACAAAGCACAAATGAATGAAGAACCAGAATATAAAACCACTCATGGTTATTGGGCATGATGGAACTCAATTTTAGATACTCAATGAGCCAAGACTTCAACCTTTGTCAATACTGCTAAAGCCTCGCACATCTAATATATATATGGAAACAAGCATGACCTTGGGAGTAGTCTGGGAGTACGGCCGCCCAGTGCCCAAGGCTAGAAAAGGCTCAAAAATAATTTTTTTCGTGAAGCTTTTAACGTTAAAAAGTATCTTATTCACTTAATGTAATAAAACATATTATTTTAATAAAATAACTAGTATATGTATTTATTTTATTGTATTACATTTTATAATTTTTTTAAAAGGAGCCCCAATTTATTATTTTGCCTAGGACCCAAAAATATCAAGAACGAGCCTGTATGGAAATGATTTGATACACTGTTAGTGACGTTTTTAGACTCCACAAGTAGGGTTAGGAGGTTGGCAAGTGTCATATAGGGATAGTAAAATATTTTTTAAAAAAAAACATACATGTCAATTTTTCAAGCCTGCTTGCGGAATAAAACATATACTGCCAGTACACCAAATAGTAACCCATATATATATATAATTGGGGAGATTTTAGAGACAAAGAGGTGGTAATGGAAATGGAATATGTACCAAAAAGTTCTCGTTATCCTTTGCTTGATATTTGTGAATCCAAGATAGCCTTTATCACTATCATACTTTGCATGCAAAGTTAAAACCAATGGAGAATTTGGCAAAGTTCTACAAATTTGCGTTGGAGAATTGCCATAGAATAGAATATAACATTTTGCTTGTTGAATACCAATTTGCAAAAAAGATTGGCCAAAAAGAAAAAGATTGTATTTTGATGAAATGGAAGTAAATTACTTTAAGAGAGAAAATGACCCTTTTTTTAGAGAGAAAATAGAAAATTGTGTGGGTAAAATCGACTTGAATTTGATCTGTTCATGAGTTTTATGTATGTTGCATTTAAAATTATGACTGAGTTAATGTCATTAATTAATTAAATACTAACTCAATTGAAAAAATACAAATAAACCAAAAATTTTAAAAATAAAAGTAATGACAATAACATCGTTGTATGACCATTTGTCTTTGTTGAATACTCAATCTTTAAATTGAGACAAAATTCCATTTTTAAATATTTTTATTATGTAAGTTTTCTGTCAATTAATTATTATTCTTGGAAATTCTTGAGAACTCTAATGTTATTTGATACATTAATATCATCAATAATAACAATAACTTGTATACATGAATACATTAATTTATAAATGCATACGAATAAACTTATATACACATTTAAAGATTTTACCGGGAACTCAAGTAAATCCTCTAGATGCAAATAAATAGCTTTATTTAGTGCTAGACTATTAAATCCGTTTCAAATTAATCATTTTTCATAATCGTTCTAATGCAAAAAAATTTGCATTACAAGTCAATTTCATATATTATGACTCGATTCTTTTGTGTCGTAATATTAACTTGTACCCCAATGGCTTTACACATTCCAAGTGCTTGGACTTGTGTCTATTTACTTTGGCAAACTGTTTCGATCTCAATATTTTCAAGTATATTTTCATTTAATATCCTTACTTTTTCGTAAATTGAAGTGCTCTATGTATATATAGTATCGTTGTCAACAATTATTTTCTTTTTCAGGTATATCATTTTTGGCTGTGACATAATTGATTAAGATATCTCATTATAGTCATAATTTCAAGTATTTGAACTTTTCTTGGGATTTTATCAAATGATATGTCTTGGATCTCTTTACGAATATCTGCCTCCATTAACACATGACCACCTTCGTTATTTGCTACTTTTTTTCAAGAAAATTTTCATTTTGTGGAACCAATTGGTCCATCATGTTTCTAACATGCCCTAGACTTATTTCTCTATCACATTGTCCTTGTAAGATACAGTCACTTGGAGAATTTTAGTTGGTATATGCTAGTTATTATATGTAATCCTTTAATGTCGTCGCCAAATATGTGTGGCAAATAATTTTATCCTTTAAACTTTTTATGCACACGGAATTCATGAGGATCACAAATATTGACGACACAATTATAATTATTTATCCAACAATTTATTATCTCAAAGCTGAGAAAATTTGCAACATTATCCTTTAAATATCTAACATCGTCTTACATGAAGACCCATCTTAATGCATTATGGTGAAATATAAAATAGATATCGTACATCCAAATATTCTTATATGAAATCTATTAGCTCCAACATTCAAACTTTAGGCAACCCCTCCCCTCTCCTTTTAAATCACGACAAAAAAAATCCAGAAAAAAATATTAAAAGATAAGGTTAAAGTACTTAGGAGGTCCTTATATTATGGGGATTGAATGAAATTACTTCATCTATTATTAAATAGATCAATTTATCCTTATAGTAAAAAGAATCAAATAAGTTAATATTTATGGTATAGAAAATATCTTGAAAATTAATTTTTCAATTGTAGTTCAATTCCAAACAAAAGATTCATTTACGTACCATAAAAGCTTTAAAAATATTTACTCTATGAAACAGATAAACCGTAAATGTTAACTATATTCCAATTTGACCTTATTTAATAGAAGAGAGACTAATTTGATTTTAGAGGGACCTCTCAAGTACATTCACCTTACAAATAAAATAATCCACTTGTTGATCCAAAGAAAATGTGCTTTATTAGTAAATTGACCCTAAACTATACTTGTTGATCCAAAGAAAATGTGCTTTATTAGTAAATTGACCCTAAACTATACTTCAATTTCTATATTGGTCCTTAATGTTTTTATTTGGTTAGAAATGATTCCTAAAACTATTAATTTTGTCATATTTTACCCAAAATTGTACAACTTCCGATATGAATGTATCATATGTCGTGCTATTATTAATTGATATTGTTTTTGGGGTAAATTGAAATAGCATTGATAGTTTTAGTTGAAAATTTTAAAGACTAATTTGGAATTAGGGTATAATTTAAAGGTCAATTGACTAATAAAACCAAATTAAAAATCAAACAATTATTTGACCAGGTCTTATGATGGGCTAAACACAAATACTAATCAAAGAATTGATTGAGAGACATAGATGTTTTCCTCACACACGTTTTCGCTTTTTATTTTATATACTTTTGTACGAGCAATGAATCAAAGTTAATTATTTTCAAATTTCGACCAGTTAGATAAAAAATTAAATAAAATATCAATTTGAAATAAAAGATTAAATCGGTTAAACCGACAGTTAAACTGATTTTTTTTATTTTTAAAATATTTTTATGATTTTTAATAATTTTTATATGGTTAAAAGTAAATGTGTTTATGGGTTGGGTCGAGCTTAAACATAATATAAACATATTTTATGTTTTTCAAACCCAACCCGGCTCGAAATACGGGCTTAAAATTTTGCTCAAATATGTTCATATTTGTAAAAAGATTAATCCAAGCCTATTTTAGGCCTATCAATATTATTTTTTTGAAATATTTATTTTATTTTATTTTAATATTTAATAATTTTATACATTTTTTATTTATTGAAATTTTTTATATAGTAATCTTAACATTATTTTAATGTTTACGTTAGAGTAACATTATATATTTAATATAATTTTATTTTTTAATGTGTTCTAAATTACATAATATATAAAAATAGCATAATATAAAATTTTATAAACTTAAAAATGAGCCAAGTTGGACTTGGGCCTTCCATGTTCAAGCTCGGGCCCGACTCGTATTTTAAACCAGCCTAATTTAATTTGCCTAAGCCATATTTGGGGCCTAATGTTTTTGCCCAAACCCTCTCAAATTTCGACGAACCTTTAGACCTGGGTAGGTAGCCCGACCCATGAACAAGTCTAGATAAAAGGACAAGTGCACAAGACCGTTACCCCTTAAAATTAATTTTTTTTATTTAGACCCTCTAAAATTTATAAGTTAATATATGGTGAAATTATAGTTCGTCTCTCAAAAATAGTAAAATTTTAATCTAATCTTTTAAAACGATAAAAATATAAATCAATACGATAATGAAATTATATTTTACACTCAGAAAAATTGACTTTCCCTTGGTTTTTACTAAAATTTTTAAGTCAATACTATAAAATATATTTGTAACTTATTTATGAACATAATTTCAATCTATATATATACTAAAATATCAAATCAACATATACACATACATACATATATATATATATATATATACACACACATGCAGCTCACTAATCTATAGACAGGGTCCAATATGTGCTTAATTACATTAACACACAAAGCATTTTCCAGATAAAATTGACCATATATTCTTCACTTTTTAAATCATTATGGTATGATATGTATACTAAAAACCAGCAAATTTTCATGCATGCTCTCATATCCTCGCGCTTAAATTCGACGAACCGTTCTCGTGGATGTTCAATTCAGTAACGAATAACGATATCACTGCTGCATCGGAAGGTTTTCATTTACACACGAGGCGGCAAAGGCAAAGGCAAAGGGTATAGTGGTTGGTTTACCGGCGTTTACATGGCGTTTCCTGGTGTACCTCCTGGCTCCTGAAGCTGCTCGAGCCTTTTTACGACCTCATCCATGCTTGGCCTTGATTTGGGTTCTTTGGCTAAGCAATGAAGTGCAAGGTGAGCCGCCTTTTGGACTCGGTTCAATGAATATTGGCCCTGGAGACGGGTATCGAGTACGCGGAATACTCTACGTTTGTTGGTCAGGTAAGGTTTTGCCCATTCTACTAGATTGTGTTCACCAGACGGCTTGTTCTTGTCAATAGCTCGTCGGCCACATATTATTTCTAGAAGAACAACTCCGAAGCTGTATATGTCGCTCTTGGCAGTCAAATGACCTTTACAATAGAAAAAAAAATGTTGATATCGATTTCGATACTCGAGTATATGATATATCATCTCAATTCATATGATTTACTAACAAATAGCTAAGCACAATGAGAACCAAATAGCCCGACATATACATAGACAATGGATATGAAAGATAAGACCCTCTGAGAACTCTGCCAATACCCATATCGGATATATACTGATATCTAACACTCACATTAAGGGCGAAACTAGAAAATTGCTTCAGGGGGTCAGAAATGAATCGTAAATTTTTGGATAGCCAAAGTGCATATTTACCATTAAACTATCTTGTAGTTTTTTTAATTTTGAAAGAGCTACAAGGCAATTTTACCATTCTGGCCCCCATGTCTACGCCCCCGACTAGCACCTGAGTTTGAGTAATATAGGTAGACAGTGTACAAAGTATTTACAAAAGAAAACAGAGCAGGGAGCAATACCTGTGACTAGATACTCTGGGGCAGCATAACCGTGGGTTCCCATGACCCTAGTAGAAACATGGCTCCTATCACCAGTTGGTCCATCCCTAGCTAACCCGAAATCCGAGAGTTTTGCATTGTAATCCTGTGAATATCCAATATAGCAACAATATATATAGCAGCACATAAGTAGAATGAATAAAATTCCAATATTTTCAACATGCTAAGCTACGTACCGAATCAAGCAAGATATTTGACGTTTTAAAATCGCGGTATATGACTTGTGTTTTGGCATTGTGAAGAAAGGCTAATCCTTTGGCAGCACCGAGTGCGAGCTTCATCCGTACACCCCAAGAAAGCGGCTGAATGTGTGATCCTCCTGTTTCGAAATTAAAAGCAAAACATTAGATTGCAGACATTTATATGAATGTTTTCATCAACAAAATGAAACTCACTTCTGAATAAATGATTTTCCATGCTACCCCGTGGCATGAACTCGTAAACGAGAAGCCGATGCTCGTCTTCTAAACAGTAACCAATCAATTTCACAAGGTTAGGGTGATCTAATTGTCCAAGATAGTAGATTTCAGCCTGTATTACCAAAATATACCAGAAAATCAAATGATGTTCTCACCATCATCATTTCACCATATCTAAAACATTTTAACCAAATAGACCAAAGTACCATGGAGATCCCTTTACTAGGAGTCAAATTGCATTTGTCCTCTTTACTTAAAAGCTAGACAAATTAATCCTTGCATGTTATATCAAAAAGCAAATTGATCCTTTTATTAAAAACTGATCCCCATACGTCAGCATGAGCTACATGTGGCACTGTCTGATTACTCTGTCAACCATGCCAAATTTTCATAATACAAATAGATGGAATTTTAATAGAAAAGATCAATTTGCTTTTTTATCTAACATATAATGACTAATTTGCCCATTTTTAGTGAAAGAGACAATGTAATTCGACTTCTAATACAAGCGACTCTATGATACTTTCACCCCAAAATGAGGTAAAAGTACCATGAAAATCTTTTTAGTAAGAGTCGGATTACATTTTGTCCTCTCTACTAAAAAATGAGCAAATTAATTTTTATATGTTAGATTAAAGGGCAAATGGGTCCTATTAAAATTTCATCTATTTTCATCGTTAAAAAGTGATCACTATACGTCAACAAGAGGTACTTGAGACATATCACGTGTGACTTTCTAATTATTCCATCAGCTATTCCAGTTTTTAACCATAAAAACTAATTTGCTCTTTGATCTCATATTCAGGGGCTAATTGATCTACAAAATATAATTTGACTTCTACCACAAAAGCCTCCACGGCACTTTTACCTAAATAGACTGCTTTAATATATACATACATTAGTATACATATATACACATATATGTACGGTACTAACCAGCCATTCCTTGTGACCTTGGATACCATCTTGATTGAGCCTCTTAACAGCAATAAGAATACCAGAACCAGGCTTGGTAGCTGTAAGTGAATGTTCATCAACCCATCCTTTGTAAACAGAACCAAATCCACCTTGTCCTAATACACTATCTGGTCTGAAATTTCTGGTAGATGCCCTAAGCTCAATGAAAGTGAAACTCTTTAAATTTGAAGATTGCAAAATTTCACCTTCACTCCTTGAAGGTTGTTGTGGTATTGTACAAGCTGAAGAAACCTTACTGCTTGAACCACTCCAATTTTTATCATTTCTGGCCTCACTACTTGATTTAACTACAAACAATTGTAAATTTCACATTACAAACATAGGAAACATGCATGCAATGCAAAGATCAATCCTTTAATGAACAAAAACAAAAAGTTCAAAGCTGTAAGCAAATTACAAACATTCATTCAGCTCACCTGTGGTTGAAGACCAGATAGACTTTATTTGATTGCTCCAACAAGCTCCCATTAAAACAGAAGGAGAAAAAAAACCCAAATCTTTGTTTTAAAACAACCCAGAAAAAGGGGGGGGGGACAATAAAAAAAACTCAACTTGCTTATTCAGAAAGATCAAAGCTTGGTGGTGACTGGGGTTGCAAGATACTCGTTTTTTTTTCAATTTTGGGAAGATGGATTTAGCTTAGGAATAAGAGGAGAATTAATAAAAATATCAGCAAAGCCAAAAAAGAAAAATAAAAAAATGGTTTCTTTCTTCCATTATGAACTATTGCTCTTTTATGGCTTAGCCAACCAAAATTTGAATATGGTCGAAGGCTTCTTTTCCATAAAATTAGAAGACTTTTCCCTCTTGATTATTCTCAAATGATTAGTCAACTCCACTATTTTATGACTCGTTTTAAAGACAACCTTGTCTTCGCCGCTTGATTTACTTTAGAGATTGTTGTCGTTGTGTTGTGTTTTGCTTTTTTGAATTTTCTCTTTTTCTTTTCATAAAATTAAATTGGGTAAACTGTTAAAATAATCACTTTTATTTACCTCATATTACATTTTAGTCACTCATGTTTGAAATGTTATGTTTTAATCACTTACGTTCGTTTTGTTATGAAATAATCACTGTAAGGTTAAGATATGTTACCTCCTAAATGACAATGCAATTAAAATGAGTTTAAAATGCCAACATGGATGTCCAATTAGGATGAGAAAAGTTATTTTTTTATTAAAATAGAATACAAAATTTGACTTCAAACCCAAATCATTCACGTAGGACATCCCAAAATTTTGTATTTTATTTTCATAAAAAAATTTAACTTTTCTCATCCAACTGAACATCCATGTTGGCATTTAAAATTCATTTTCATTACCACGTCGAACTGTTATTTGAGAGGTAACAGATCTTAATAGCAGAGTGACCATTTTGTAACAAAATGATAACATAAGTGACTAAAATATAACCTGGGACAAACAAATGTGACTATTATGGTAGTTTACTTAATTAGATTTTTAATTTTTGAGTTTAAAATATAATTTTTTATTAATTTGATTAAAGGGTTCAAAAGATTTAAATTAAGTTGTTAATTTTTGAGAGGTGTCAAAATGATAACTTTTTCCTTAGACTAAAAAGATAAAAGGTTGAAATTAAAAATATTAATAGTAAGTTTTGAATATGTGTTAAATGTAATTATTTTTATTTCGAATTTGCAACATGTTAGATTTACGAGTGTTTATCAATTAAAATATTCTTGTTTTCTCTCGTTGTCCTTTTTCAAGTATTAAACTTAAAAAAAATTTTACTGACAAATGATTGGAAAAAGTAGGAGTAGATTTACGAGTGTATTTTGATCAAGTTCAAATTCTGGAGTTGTTATTGTTAAGAGTGATTTATCTAAATAGCACTCTGGACCTAAACAGAATTAGACTTAAATTTTAAAACGGATAACCCTCTCCTCATTTATAACCATTTTTTACCATTCGAGTGGTGGCATTAGGGTCGGCTGTCGGCCACCAACCCACCACAACCCTCCCCTCTCTCTTACTTCTCCATCCCTTTCTCTTCTCCTCATTCCCTTTTCCTTATCCTTTTTTTTTTTTTTTGCTTTTCTTTTAGTTGTCTCTTCCACAAATGGTGAAACTATTAGCACACTTTTGACAACAATATCACCTCTTTCCCCACTGGTCATTGACTCACCATCAACCTTTCTTTCTCTTATACATTTTTGTTCTCCACACTAACCTAAACTTTTGATCCCCTCCCTTTCCCCCTTTCTTTCTTTCTTCCTTCTCAGGCCGACAGACAATTGACACCGGTATTTGTGTTGTAACACCCTTATCCCGAATCCGTCGCTGAAATAGGGTTACGGAGTATTACCGGAGTTTACAAATTAATTATCAGACATTTCATTTCATCTAGCATTCATATTTGAAACCAATCAAAATTAAAAACATTAATGAGCCAATGTTAGCCAAATTAACTTATACATTCCATTATAACCAGAATCAAATCATCCAAAATTACCGATAGAACCAATGGATAGTGTGATATATCTCCGACAAGCTTCCAACCTAATCAAGCTTTTGATAATCTGTAGGGTAAATAAAAACAAATATGTAAGCAATGAATGCTTAGTAAGCTCGTGTAGTCTTTAATCATATTAGTTCATTTAAAATATGAAATCTATACATATCAAGGATAACCTAATATTGATACCACAATACTCATGAAGCTATATTCATCAACTCACAAGGTGAATAAATCCACAGAATCACTTAAACATATTATCCCAAGCTTAGTAGGATTTTATATAACTTTAACTCTTCATAATTTCTTTATTTTCATTTGCATTTCTTTACTTTCCACGCTTATTCCATATGCATGTCACACAAGTCATAAACATATCATTCAACCATGGTCACAAGCTAGTGCATTTAACCAAAGCATTTCCCGAACTGATCACATGATAAGTAATTTCATAAGAAATTGCTTAATTTAAACCTTACCACTTTTTCATGAGCACTAGCATATTTTCACTTAAATATTTACCAATTCAATGTATTATATAAATAATCATATTACCATTCAACCAATAGTTTGGCACTTGCCTAAGCATCAAACAACAACACTAGTTAGCATACTTGCACATATTACATATAATTTCAACTTTGATAAACCTATTTTCTTGACATGTCACACTTGAGTTATTTACTTGTCTCCACTTACATAATTTTCATATATCAACATATCAAGATGTTGATTTAAATACATATCATAATACATATCATTCTCATACCATTTCTTCATATTCATATATATATCATTCAAAACAACTCTTGATATTTTACCTTTCGAAGAACGACTTTACGGATATGAGTACATCGTTTTCAGAAGCCCAAAGGCTGAACAGAAGCTTATGAGAGCTAAATAGATAGTAAACACGAAAGTTCGCAACAAATGTTGAACCTCGATTTACTCGGGTAATTTGTTGTCAATTCGTCCTTTACATTCGTAGTGTCATAACACAGTTATGGTCTTATCATCAGAATGCCATAACCCAACTATGGTCTTAGATATAAACACTGCCATGGTCCAACCATGGTCTTACGCTCATAGTGTCATAACCCAATTATGGTCTTATCATCAGAATGTCATAGCCCAACTATGGCCTTACATATAAACACTGCCATGGTCCAACCATGGTCTTACGTTCATAGTGCCATAACCCAATTATGGTCTTAACCGTCAATTCATCCTTTGCTTTAGAATGATTGTACTCAATCTCGCGTTCAATCCAAACTGAGTATTAAATTCGATAATATATTTCCAATAATAATTCAATTCCAACAATAAAACACATATTTATATAATATTCATCACCAAATAACATTCACTTTAATCAAAATTATACAGAATATAGTTCATACGAACTTACCAGGCTAAATTGCAGGAATACCAAGATATATGGGCATTTTGGTAATTTTCTATTTCCCTCAATTTTTCACCCGATCTTAATCTAAATTAATATTTCATTCAAATTATTAATTTAAAAATAAAACAATTCATTTCATGCAATTTGGTCATTTTGACATTTTTACAAAATTGCCCCTAAAATTTTACTTTTATTCAATTTAGTCCCGAGTCCAAGTCATGCAAATTAACCATTTTAATGCAAACCTATACTATAAAAATACTAATATATTTTCCTCCTCCTCTCCATTCCACATCCTTAATGTATATAACATGCTTATGAGTAATATTATCTATAATTCTACTATTTACTTATGTTCATATCAAAGTTGTCCACGCGAGTCATAGTCAATAAATTATTTATATCTTGAGCTACGGAACTCCAAATTAATATCCAATAAATTTCTCTGAAACTAGACTCACATATATTTTTACCATAAAATTTTTAGAATTTATGGTTTAGCCAATAAGTACAGTTTATTCTTTAAAGTCATCTCTGTTCTGTTGTCTGATAGTTTCAACCCTTCTTCACTAAAAATTAATTATCTCCTCGTACGGGATTCAGATGATATTATCATTTGTTTCTATTGAAAATAGACTCATTAATAATTTTAAACATATAAATTCTAACCCATAATTGTTTTTATACAATTTTAATAATTTTCCAAAGTCGAAAAGGGATTCTGAAATCACTTGACTCTGTCTCATAAAAATTCAAATATCTCATAATATGAAATTCTATTGCTTACATCGTTTCTTCTATGTAAAACTAGACTCAATAAGCTTTAATTTAATATTTTATTCAACCTCTAATTCAATTTTTATGATTTTTGGTGAATTTTCAAAGTCAGACTACTGCTGCTGTCCAAAACTGTTTTAGTATAAAATGTTGATAACCAAATTTGTAACACCCTCCCTTCCTTTCTCTATAATATTTCCCATCACTTCCTCTTATTTCCCTTCACTAACATAACAAGAACATAGAACTTTATATAAATAAACTCTACTTTAACATCAATTTCATGCTTTTTCAATAATATCAAACTCATAAATATATTGAAATCTTGATGTTCTTACCTTGTCTTATTGATTTCAATCTTTAACTTGATTTTCTCTCTCCTCCAGCTTCTATTTCTTGAATCTAACTTGATATTCTAGCTCCCCATAGTCTCCTTATCAATTTTCTCTCTTGGTGGCTATGGAATTTTTTTATTTCTAAGTGAAAATGATGAATTTTTGGTGAAAGGACCAAATTGTAAAGAAAAGAAAATTTCTTTCTTTCTTTTTCTTCTCACGTTGGAGGCATGAAAAGATGAAAAATTCTCCTCATCTTTCCTCCCTTTTATATTAATCATTTAATAATAAAATAATACTAAAAATCTTAATAAAATATTAATTAAATAACATTTATCTAATCAATTAATTAAAAATATCACCAACATCATCATTACCTTCTAGAGTTCTCTCTCTTTCTAATTGACTATTTTGCCCTTCATGATCTTTTACAATTCCATCCTTGGGTCATTACTTAATTTGGTAAAATTACGATTTAGTCCCTTATAATTCTTCACCTATTCAATTTGGTCTTAATTCATCCATTTTCCTTAGTTTCTAGATCATTCTACCATTAAAATATTTGCACTATTGGTCCTTCAACTTTTTCATATTTACACTTTAACCCCTCAAATTTTGAGTATTTACTCTTGGGCAACAAAATTTTTCTCACTTTTGAGATTTAATCCTTTCTTGCATTAATATGTCATAATATATTTCCCAATGTTGACATAACTCAAAATTTCCCTTATTGTTACTTTGTTTTCTTATTTTGCTATATCAAGGGTACTATTTTACTTTCTTACTGTAGTAATTTTTGGGGTATTACATGTGTCAACGCTTTATTTTCCTAGCTTCGTTAATTTCCCATTTTTTTCCAACTTAGGAGGCCTTTTTGAAATAATAAAAATTTTGAGCTGTGCAATGTATTAGTTTTGCTTGAGTCTATAACAAATCATGATACATGTATGGATAGAGTGACATTTATGAAATTAAATTCACCAAAGCTATTATTTCTCAAGCCTAGAATATTTGCCAACTTGCAAGCATTCTTGAAGGGTTCTAGGTATTTCTAGGTTGAGTTATCTTCTTTTAGATCAAATAGTTGTCTTCTAGGTGCATATCAATTTAAAAAACTGTCAAAACAAATTTGGGGGCTCAAGTTATAATTGTTTTAGTGAAGTCTGTACTAGCAGAATTTTCTATAAAAGCTCAAAATGAAACACACAATCTTTTAAACTTTAAATCGATTTTGGGTATTTTTGAAGTTGAATTTATGGTATATTATGAGTCAAATTATGTATTATACTTATTATAAATAGGTTTACTAATAACATCATGCTTAGTATTTTTAGTATTATGTATGATTTAGTTCACAGGTTGGGTTGGGCCAAGCCTAAATATAATATTAACATACATTATATTTGCTTAAGTCTGGCCCGACTCAAAATATAAGCTTAAAATTTTGTCAAAATCCGTCTATATTTGCAAAAAATTAACCCAAACCCATTTTAAGTCCGTCCATATTATTTTTAATTTTTTAAAAAAGATTTATATTGTATTGTTTTAATATTTAATAATCTTATACATTTTTTATTTATTGAAATTTTTTATATAGTTATCTTAACATTATTTTAATATTTACATTAGAGTAGTATTATATATTTAGTATATATTTATTTCTTTAATGTGTTCTAAATTATATAATATATATAATAACATAATATAAAGTATTATAAACTTAAAAACGAGTCGAGTCAAGTCGGGCTCGATCCTTAAATGTTTAAGCCCGAGCTCAACTCATATTTTAAACGGGCCTAAATTTTTTTGCCCAAACCCATTTTTCAAACCTAATTTTTTTACCCAAACTCTTTCACTAATTTCGAGCCAACTTTCGACCTAGACGAGTAATCTAACCCGTGAACAAATCTAATTCGTAAATAACTTGATTAGGAGGGTTGATTAAATATGGATGTTAAAATCCAGACATCCTAAGGCATTAGGTCATCTATCTTGTCGTTCATCATCATTCATCCATCTTCAATAATTTAGTTCTTTCATTCCATAATTCATCTTGCCCCAAGCTTAGTTGTTATAAATATAAATTTAATGTTTGTTTATTATAAATTATATAATATATCATAGAAAATAGGTCGGGTCTAATTCAAGCCTTAAACGTTTAAACTTGATTCTAATCCATATTTTAAACGGGTCTATTTTTTTTTCAAACAACTTTTCAAGTCTACTTTTTTTTGCTCAACCCTCCCAATTTTAGGCGGGCTATTGGGCTTGGGTAGATGACTCGACTAGGTAGCGGAAGAGAAATTTTTTATTAGGATTGAGAAAACTGACTAAACTGACTTAATCTGTTTAGTTGAATTCAGTTTGGGCAATTTTTCGATTATGGATTTGATTTTAAGTCAGTTATCAAATTTTGAAATTTCAAACCGACTTGACAAAAAAAAAACTCGATTATATTTAATGTATTTTCAATTATTTAAAAAATATAAAATAATCAATAACTAAAGTTAATTAACTGACCGATCTAAAGTTGGTTCAGTTACACCAATTCTTGAGCTCTAATTCAGTTGGATTAACTTTTGTAAATTATGATCACTTTAATAAAATTCCTGATTGAGTTGGTGTCACCCTCAATCCGGTCACCAACTCGGTTAGAAAGTTATGATAGTACCTTTTTGAAAGTAAAATAAGGAATATTATTTGAATATATTTTAGTATTTTCACTTAAAAAAACCAAAAAAAAGGCGTTTGATAAGATTTTAACTCACAATAGTAAAACTTTTAGTTTACCACTCAGCTAAAATTTTATTTTTATACATTTTAACTTTATCATGCACATTTTATCACCTCCGTTAATTATATATATTAATAATGTATTTGATTGTGTTGGTATCACAAGTTAACTCGAGATTGACTCAAGATTGATGACAACACAATGATAAACAATTTAATCTATTTTTTCATTTTAATAACATACATATTTCATGGTTATTATTAATAAGTTTCAAACCATATATTTCATTATTTATCGTATGTTATTTTTAAACATCCTGTTGAGTATGAGTTCTATTCCAGTCAAATTTGAGAAATAATTTTCTAGTTAAACCCTAGTTATTTGTTTCAATCAAACTCGATTAGTCTATATTATTTTATTATTTAACTTATGAACTTAGCCTATACAATTTTAAAAATATTAAAACTCATAATATTTTAAAAAATTTAACGTTTACATATTAAATTTTTCATTTTAGTTCATTTTAATAAAATATATATTTGATGTGTTTTCACCCAAATCTTTTATCACTATCACAAAACTATTTTTTCCGTACAAATAAAAATCTGCAACGTGGCTTAAGTTTTCTGATTAAAGTCACCATTTTTAATAATAAAAAGGTAGAAATTGATGAAAAAAAAACTGAAGGGTCTATTTGGTCCACTGCAATGTCGACGACCAGTGAAAAGGCGAGGAATTTAGAATGATTTAGGACTTGGGTAATTCGGGTTTTCTTTGAAAGTTCCAAAATTGATTAAAATTTTACTGTCATAACATGGAATCGCCGACAAAATTTTCGTCGATTGAACCCCACGATCGAGTCATACAGGTATGTTCTTTGTATTAATCTGTTTCTTAATTTTTGATTATTCAATTCGGTTGAATGTGAAAATATTGAAGCTTTATGATTATATTGTATTAGCATTTGTATTTGTATTGCTTGATATTGAACTACTAGTATCTGATGAAAAAAGGGTTGTGTTTATATTTATGATCAGAGGTTAGCAGCTTTAGGGATTCCAGTGGAGTACTTGGATAGGCATTACGAAGGGATAGTTGATTTCGTTAG
The DNA here is from genome assembly GCF_025698545.1 of Gossypium raimondii. Taxonomy (NCBI): domain Eukaryota; kingdom Viridiplantae; phylum Streptophyta; class Magnoliopsida; order Malvales; family Malvaceae; genus Gossypium; species Gossypium raimondii. The sequence goes on from NC_068565.1 coordinate 51,604,879, forward strand.
TGATAATGGGTTGTCGCTGGAGATAGTTTTCGCAATCTTACCTACTGATGAGGAAATGGTAGAGTCTATACAAGATGCTAGGCTAAAGTCTAAGAAATGGCTGTGTGTATCTGTGGAAAACTGGTTTCGTGAGAGTTTGGTTTGGTTACAGTGGTTGATGTTTCGAGGTGAGCCGGTGAATGCTTTCAGAAGCCTAGCAAAATTGAGTGTCGATCAACGAGGTGTTTGTGCTGCGGTTTGGGGATCAAATGACATTGCATATAGGTGCCGAACATGTGAGGTTGATCCAACTTGTGCTATTTGCGTCCCTTGTTTTCAGAATGGGAATCATAAAGGTCATGATTTTTCTATTTTTAAAACTGGCGGTGGTTGTTGTGATTGCGGGGATGAAACAGCATGGAAACACGAGGGTTTTTGCTCGAAGCATAAAGGTGCTGAACAGATTCAACAGCTTCCTGAGACTATAGCGGATTCAGTTGGGCTGGTGCTTGATGTTCTCTTTAACTTTTGGAGAAACAAGCTATTCTTAGCAGAAGGTATCTTCGAAGGGACAACGAGAGAGAGTGATAGTGGCAATGAGCAGGGGAAAGCTGCTAATGAGCTAACTTACGTAGTCGTTGAGATGCTTTTAGACTTTTGCAATAAGAGTGAGAGTTTGCTGAGTTTTGTGTCGAAGAGGATGATTTCCTTAGATGGTTTATTGGGTATTCTGATCAGAGCTGAGAGGTTTATAGGTGATGGTGTTGTGAAGAAACTCCATGAACTGCTGCTGAAATTGCTCGCAGAGCCTATCTTCAAAAATGAATTTTCTAAAGTATTTTTAAGCTATTACCCTACTGTTATAAATGAAGCCATAAAAGATGGCAGTGGTAGCATTCTCAAGAGCAAGTACCCTCTAATCTCAACTTTCTCTGCCCAAATATTCACAGTGCCAACCCTAACTGCTCGTCTTGTGAAGGAGATGGACCTACTAGGTGTGCTACTGAAATGCCTGGGCAACATTTTTATTTCTTGTTCTCAGAAAGATGGCCATTTGAAGGTAATTGTATAAACTTTTGCTATTTTTTTGACCATACTTGATGCTGTTTAGTCAACTGGGGTAATATGGATATGCAGGTCAACTTGGTCACTTTTATTCAAAGGGATTGGTAATCAACTTAAGTAACAAATGCTATATAAATGTAGAATGAATTATTCAAAAATAAGAAAGAGAGCCTAGTAGAAATGGAGTTTGTTCGCATTTTCTGTCATTCGAGTTATAGTAATGAGAACAGTAACATGTTAAAATTTTTACGGTCTGTGTAAAGTTACTTGTGTTTTGTTCTTTTGCAGGTTACTAAGTTGGGAAGTTTGTATTATACCACTTTCCTTGTAGTTGAACATATTCGGTTTGTTATGAGCCATGATGTAGTCTCCAAATATGCAACCCATGAGCAGCAGGACATTGTAAGAACTTGGCTAAAGCTTTTAGCTTTTGTGCAAGGGATAAACCTTATAAAGAGGGAAACTAACCTCCATATAGAAGAAGAAAATGATTCCATACATTTGCCTTTTGTTTTAGGCAGTTTTATTGCCAATATTCATTCCCCTTTGGTGGATGGAGCATTTTCTGTTGCTGTAAGTGAAGGAACAAATGTTCTTCCTTATACTTTTAAGCAAGATATGGACGATGGAGATGGTGTAAGGCATGCAAAAGTAGGAAGGCTATCCCAAGAGAGTTCTGTTTGTAGTTTAACAGGAAGGAGTATGTCAAAGGTTACTGAAGTTGAATCTGATTCCGTATCTCGTCTTTCAGTACCTTCCTCTGCTATCTGGTTAATACAGGAGTGCTTAAGGGTTTTGGAGACTTGGTTGGAAGTCGATGATGGTATCTCTGCAGCTCTTCAGAGTATATATTCTCCTAATAGTAATGGCATTTCTGATAGGAATCTTTTAGCAAAAAAAAGAATACAATATGAAATTAGAGGAGGCAAATATTTTGGTAAACTAACTGGTTCAAGTGAAAATCATTGCTCAGAATCTTCTTCACCTGTATATAATGGACATCTAGCAAGTGACGACATGGAGATGGAGACAGGCACTGGCACAGGTCTAGCTGTTCTACCTGTTTTGAGTCTGTCTGAATGGCCTGATATTATTTATGATGTCAGTTCGCAAGAGATATCCGTTCACATACCATTACATCGATTACTTTCCTTGCTTCTGCAGAATGCATTAAAATCATGTTATGGTGAATCTGTAATGCCAAATATAACAAATTCTTCTTGTTCTCCAAGTTTGTTGTCACCAACTTATCCAGATTTCTTTGGTCACATCCTTGGGGGCTGCCATCCTTTTGGATTCTCTGCCTCAGTTATGGAGCATCCCTTGCGGATCAGGGTGTTTTGTTCTCAATTTTTATCTGGAATGTGGCTGAAGAATGGGGATGCTGGACTAGTATCTTACAAGTGGTATCGCTCTTCTCGCTGGTTGGTCAATTGTGCTTTATAAATTGAATATAATTAGGCAGAAAAAGTTCCCCTCCAAGTTTCCATTTTTTAGTTGTCAAGTTCTTTCTGATGTCCTTTACTTGCAGGTCTGAAGAAGGTTTGGAGCTTGATCTATTTTTGCTGCAATGCTGTGCTGCACTAGCTGCTCCTGATCTCTATGTTACGAGAATTTTAGAACGATTTGGGCTATTAAACTACCTTTCTCTAAATCTTGAAAGATCAAATGAGTATGCGTTTGTCCCCTTAACTTCTACTTTGCACCATTGAAATGCTTTTAATGTCATTTAATTCCTTTTACAGATTCCATAAATGATCAGAAATGTGTCTGCTTGAATATGCAATAGCAGGGTTCATTCTGTTTTCAAGCAAATGTTATGGACCTTGTTAATCATAATGGAAATACCTTTTGCTAGTTTGGACCAAGCTTTTTGATTTGTTCTTTTGTGCTTTGGACAGCAAAATTGTAGTAGTAAAAATGGCACATGCACTCAAACTCCCATAACCACCATACACGCTTAAGATTATAAGTTTCTGAATTCTTGTTTGTTGTAATGCAACACTATTACTGGGCTCAATGGGTGCTTTCAGGTATGAGCCAATTCTTGTAAAGGAAATGCTCACTCTGATCATGCAAATTTTACAAGAAAGGCGATTCAGTGGACACAGTATAGCTGACAGTCTGAAAAGAGAGTTCATTTATAAGTTAGCAATTGGAGATGCCACTCACAGTCAACTACTGAAATCTCTACCTTGTGAGCTCTCTAAGTTTGATCAGCTTCAGGAAATTTTAGACAAAGTTGCTGCATACTCTAATCCATCAGACTTAAATCAGGTTGGAGTTTGTGTTCTGAAATATTCTTTCAATATTAATGGGTTGAGCAAATGTTTTGATTAGTTAATATTTCTTAACATCGATGTGTCAGGGAATGTATTCATTGCATGGGGTGTATTGGAAGGAGCTGGATTTGTACCATCCTCGTTGGAGCTCGAGGGATTTGCAAGTTGCAGAAGAAAGATACTTCCGTTTCTGTGGTGTCTCTGCAATGACTACTCAGCTGCCTAGGTGGACAAAAATATATCCTCCTCTTGAGGGAGTTGCTAGAATTGCTACATGCAGAGTGACACTTAAGATTATTCGTGCAGTGTTATTTTATTTTGTTTTCACTGATAAATGCACTGAATCACGTGCTTCTGATGGTATCCTTATGAGAGCATTGCACTTACTGTCACTAGCATTAGACATTTATTTGCAGCAGAATGGAGCTACTGATGTGGAACGTCATATTGAAGATTCATATTCTATGCCAGTTTTTGCTGTTGAGGAAATTGGTGAATCTTTGAACTCTGCTGCCAGCAAACAAAGTTTGTTATCACTTCTTGTTGCTTTAATGAGAATGCATCAGCAAGTGAATCGAAATAGCTATTTGGATTCTAGCAACTCTAGTTTTTCTCCTCTGGTTGAGAGCTTATTGAAGAAGTTTGCTGAAGTTGATTCACACTGCTTTGCCAAACTGCAACTACTTGCACCCGAAGTGGTTAGCTGTCTGTCAAAATCTATTCCTACTACTGATAGTACATCTAATATGCATAAGGCGAAAGCTCGTGAAAGACAAGCGGCCATAATGGTGAGGTTTTGCACTGGAGTTGGGTGAATTTATGCTAAGAATAAAAGTTAAAGATATTATGTTCTTCAAAACAGAAATGCTGTTAATTGTCTGTAATCAAATTCAGTGCATAATATCATAAATGTAAATGGTATGGGAAGTTGAACCGTAATGGAACATCATCCAGTGTATTAGTTTGTTGGTTTGAATTGTTTTCTTTATTCTTTCATTTTCCATGCAGGCTAAAATGAAAGTTGAGCAATCCAAATTTCTGTCAAGCATCACTTCAGATGCTGATTATGATTCAAATTCCGAAGCAGAAATGCCAAATTCTGCTCCTGAACATGAAACGGAAGGTGCTGTGCAACAAAGTTGCTCTCTTTGCCATGATCCTACTTCCAAAAATCCTGTTTCTTTCTTGATTCTTCTCCAGGTAAGTGATTAGTCTTTAGGTTACCGTCACTTGAGACAAATGGATTTTTTTTCCTGCAAGAACTAACTAATTGTTCTTCCTTGGAAAAAGAAATCTAGGATTTTGAGCTTTGTTGATAGACGTTGTCCTTCTGGAGATCGATGGGCAGACAAGAAGCAAGGTTCTATTCCCACAAATAGAGTGACTGATCAATCTGGATCAAATGGCTCTTCCAGCAGTTCAGGGTTGTCTTCTCCTCCATTTCAGTTGACTGAAAATTCGGTTGTTGAGTCTGGTGATTATGAGCAAGCACAATGTGGTGAAGTAAATGTCATTCTTGAGTTTATCAAGTCTTGGTTTCCTTCACTGAGGAGCACTCAAGCACCTTTCTCATCTAGTTACATGAGGGACAGTAGTGAATATAATTTGGAGACACTAGAAGAAGATATGTGCATACGTATTCGTAAAGAAATGTGTGATACTTCATTAAGCTCAAGCCTTAAAAAGGATGATGTATCCTTTGCCAGTGGAGGTTCTCTGGGAAGCAGCAGGGATGCTGACTGTCACGGACCTGGGAAATACATTGCTTCTCTTTCAAGCAAGACAAGTGAAAACTCTTTGGGTTTTGAGAACTGTAATGGTGATAGAGAGTTGACAGAATCTGCTTCAAAGCCTTTTGCTTATGATGGACTTGGCCTGTTAGATTGTGATGGAATTCATCTTTCTTCATGTGGACATGCTGTTCATCAGGATTGTCTTGATAGCTATTTATCATCACTGAAGGAAAGGTAAGTCTTCTAAAAGGGAATTCATTTTCATTCTTATTATATTTGCTTATTTCTTTTAGGGGTTGAGGGGAAAGATGTCACCATCTCAATGTTGCATTTTGCCACCGTATATTAATATGACTTTAGTTTCTTCAAAACTTTGATTTTAGGATAAAGTGGAAATTAAAAATTAATATTACTTAAGAATACATCCTTTTGATAATTTTATATTGTAAATTAATTAATGAAAATTTCGTGTAAATTTATTTTATTAAAACTAAAGCTCAAATTTCTATGGTTTTTCTTTTGGTGTATTAGTTATCAGCAATGATATGTTATGACTTGAAAATGCTTGACAAACCATGGTAGGAAGCATATAAAGATATAAGGTTTGCTGAAATTATTATTTTTTTATGTAAATAAATATCATGTTTCAGTGAATGCCTTTTATAACATTGAGTGCTGTAACAGTGAACTCTGAAAAACCTTGAAGAATCTTGGGTGTACGGTTTGGATATTTTTTTTAAAAAAATATACGTAATTTCATTGTACAAGGAAGCAAAAGTCTCACACAAATGCCTTTTAACTTGGTAACTTTAAATAGGTGTTATAGGTTTGTCCATGCATGTGCCTGCATAGAAGTGCTCTTTCTTGAAAGTGTTTAAGATATCTTCTTGTTCTGTGGTCATAGGTATGCCCGAAGAAGTTTCTTTGAGGGGGCACTTATTTTAGATCTTGATAAGGTACAAGCTTACTCGAAATTGGCTTTTCTTTTTTTGCAAAATCCTTATCTTACATTTGTTGTCTATCTGGTACTTGTTTGCCTTGTCAGGGAGAGTTTCTTTGTCCAGTGTGTCGACAACTAGCGAATGCTATCTTGCCTGCAGTGAATGGAAGGACCGGAAGGCAGGCTATGAGTGTAACTGTTGATCCACTGCCTGCTCTAGGTTCTCCATCTGCATCAAATGAAGAAATCTGTCCCCTTATGCTTCAGCAAGGATTATGTCTTCTAAAAACTGCAGCAAAGGTGGTTGGGAGGCCTGATTTCATTAAAGCTCTTTCTCGTCAAAGAACAGAAAGTACTAGTCAGGATCTTGAACCTATATCTCGAGCGCTGTATAAAATGAACTTTTCAAAAAACCAGGAGATGCTCTTTGGATCTTCAAGGTTAAGTCACACTATAATCATATGGGATATTCTCAAGTATTCTCTTATGTCAACAGAAGTTGCTGCCCGTGGTTTAAAGACTTCTATGGCCACAAATTATACGCTTACTTCTCTGTATAAGGAATTTAAATCTTCTAGTGAATTTATCTTTTCCTTGTTGCTAAGAGTTGTCCAGAACCTGAGCAATTCTAATTCTCTTCACGCTCTTCAAAGATTTAGAGCTCTTCAACTGTTTGCACAGTCTATTTGCAATGGGATTTTATCTGATTACCACAGTACCCGACATAAAGTGGAAGGTACAATTTTCTCTATTTATTGCTTTGAAATTCGGTAAAAGTGTCATAGAGGCCCTTGTATCAGGAGTCGGATTGTGTTTTGCCCCCTCTACTCAAAAAATGGGCAAATTAGTCCATGTATGTTAGATTAAAGAGTTAATTGGTCATTCTGTTAAAAATTTCATCTATTTCTACTATTAAAAATTGGTCTCTATACCTCAGCATGAGGCACACGTAGTATGCCCGTTGTTATTGTTTGGTTATTCTGTCAGCTATGACAGTTTTTAATAGTAGGAAAGGATGAATTTTTTAATAGAAAAGACTAGTTTGCTTTTTGATCTAATGTGTAGGGACTAATTTGGCCCATTTTCTTAGTGGGGGCAAAATGCAATCTGACACCTAGTACAAGGGCTTTCATGGTATTTTTACCTTTGAAATTCACTAGAAAATTGGCACTAGATTCATGCAGAATGTCTAGTAAGTTCTAGAGGTGTAGATATATTTTAAATATAGAAATCATGGTTATCCAAGTAAGTTCTCAATAAACTCCATATGAAGAATTTACTATGGTGTTTTGATCGTTCAGGAAAACAAGTTGAAATAAATTGGTAAAATTTTCCACTCACGCTAATAGACCAAAATTTTCCACTCACGCTAATAGACCGACTTTTCTCTACTTAACCAAAATAAAGGAGGATGGAGGTACAGTGAGAGGGAGAGAACATTTCTTTGAACTAATTTAATGAAGAGCAGCATTATTATATACATATGTGAAGGGTGGGATGTTATTAATTTTGGATTTAGTTTATATACAGTAATCAAGTAGCAGATAAGTTCCTAGTTTTGGATTCTTTTTGTTTAAATGTTTACTCATGATTGTAAGTGTTGACAGAAAATCTCCTTCGTATCTTGAAACCTGACGATAAGGAAGCATTAAATCCCGGTATTCAGTTTTGGAATCGGGCAGCTGATTCTGTTCTTGCTCATGACCCTTTCTCATCATTGATGTGGGTTCTCTTCTCTCTTCCATTCCCATTTCTATCATGTGAGGAGTCCGTGTTATCCCTTGTGCATGTCTTCTATGTTGTCTCCGTAATTCAGGTTTGCCACTATTTCTCTTAACATAGCCTACCTCGGTCTTTTAAGTATATTTGTGTGCGTGCGTGTGGTTTTTTTTTTTTGGGAGGGGGGTGGTATGAACAAGTAGATTTGGTTATTGCCAACGGTCAAATGGAAAATTATGAAAACTTTGAAACTTCCAAACTTTAGGCAGATATTACTATTGCTTTATGCAAATCATAGAAGATGTTTTCTTTTAGGTTTTAAAGGATGATATTTTTAAATAAAAATTTCGTCAAAGCTGATATTTTCTATGAATGAAACTATTAGTCACTTAATTTTGCAATGCAACAGAATTTGTGAATGTGATATGCTCTGATTTTCAGGCTATAATTACATGTCGGATACAAGGTTATAACGTCAATGAGCTAAGTTCCCAACATTGCCTAATTACTGATATCTGTAACATTCTTGGAGAATCTGATTTTGCTCGCTGGTATTTCATATCAAATGAAGTTGAACTTTCTTGTGATATTAAAGATATTATTAGAAGATTGAGTTTCCCTTACTTGCGGAGGTGTGCATTGTTGTGGAAGATGCTTAAATCTTCTGTCCGATCACCATTCTGTGATAGTGATAACTTGTGGAAGCTATCTCATATGATGGATGCAACTAAAACTACTTCAATGGAGCTCAATGAAGCACAAAAACTGGAGAAGATGTTTAAGATTCCTCCTGTAGATGTTATTCTTGATAATGAAGTCGCACGATTGTTTGCATTAAAATGGTTTCGTCATTTCCACAATGTATATAGAACCAGTAGTGTCCAAAATGTTTTCTACTGTAATCCTGTGGTTCCTTTTAAGTTGCTGAGCCTGCCTCATGTTTATCAAGACCTATTCCTAAGGTTTGTTACAAATTTGACCTTATACAAGTTGATATCGGTCCACTTTCAAGAATACTTTAATCGGTCCACTTTCAAGAATACTTTCATTCATGAGAAAAAATGTGCCTTTCAACAGGTATATAAGTCAGTGTTGCCCTGACTGCAAAACTGTTGTTCACGAGCCTGCGTTATGTCTGTTGTGTGGTAGATTATGCTCTTCAATCTGGAAGCCATGCTGCAGGTTAATGATCAACATCACTTGTTGCCTTTTTTGTGCTTTAATCTCTGCATTTATTATTGGTTCTCTTGTATTCTTATTATTAAGCTTCATTACTAAGTCTAAAGTACCAATTTCTTTGTTCTTCATGATTTTCGTAACTAGGGAGAGTGGATGCAAATCTCATGCAAAGTCCTGTGGAGCTGGTATTGGTGTATTTCTGTTGATAAAGGTATCAATCTCCTAGTTTTTTCTTCAAATTTTATTTAATATATTTCATGAAAAAGCAGAGACGAAGCCAAAAGTTTATCTTTGAGTGCCCCTGCCTGCCCCCCTTGGCCCTGTTCCTGTGAAAAAGGCTAATGGTCTTTGTTGTTGTAATAGAGAACAACAATCTTGCTACAAAGATGTGGTCGTCAAGCTCCTTGGCCGTCTCCTTATTTGGATGCATTTGGTGAAGAGGTAAGGTATTTCCCTTTCATTAACAAAGTTCGTAGTCGTTGAAGAGGTAAGGTATTTGGTCTCACTGCAAATGTTTTCTTGAATCCTAAGGGAAGGGAATGCATAATATCTCCTGACCCACCACCCCGTTATTCATCAATGAAGGAACCACTTTAGTTCTTCTTTGGTTACAATTCAATGCTACAACATGATTGGTTACTAAAGGCTAGTCTACTTGATTTTCTGCATCATTTTCTTATTTCAGGATAACGAAATGCATAGAGGAAAACCGCTCTACTTGAACGAGGAACGCTATGCCGCTCTAACTAACATGGTGATATCCAAATCGTTTTTTTTGTTGCGTTGTTCACGAAAACAAAGGTTTTTATTTTCCGATGTTCATAATACCATATTCTCTCAATAGGTTGCTTCTCATGGCCTTGATCAGAGTTCAAAGGTTCTTGGTCAAACTACCATTGGTACCTTCTTCGCGGTTTAGTTTGGTTACATGTTTAAGGTGGTGGGTGAGAGCATTTTTATCCTTATGTACCTTTCATATTAACGACCATAAGGTCTAGTTAAAATGGTCCAGGACTGTCTTCATGTCTCAACCGATTTTGTTCATTTTATTTTTTTCAGGCAGGTGTTAGATATGGCTGATTTTGCTGTTCTCTTGTTTCATATTCTGTTGTTAGACTCTTAAATTGAAGAACCCGTGGCACGTAGAGTCCAATGCCTTGACCGACAAGTCTTCAATTGAACATATTCAGGCTTTAGATCACCATGTTGATCGGGTACCGGTTTCAAAGGAGACAACACTATGAGAAAACAGTTTGGTTTCTTCTATAACTTTCCATGTTTTTTCTTTTCATCACCGATAAGTAGAGCCATAAATTCTAATGTAAGGCAGTTGAAATCTTTCTCAAGTTAAAGGGCATATATATATATATATATATATATATAACATATTGTAAATAGTTCAACATTTTCGCTTGACAGCAGCTCTCATCTTGTGCTTATAAATGCGCTTTGGTTCACTTCCATGAATGTCCCTAAGCTTTTTCTGTTCAACATGATCCACTCTGTTAGTAAGTTTAATGTAAAAAATTGTGTATTTTTACCGTATGATATATGCTCCATTTCTAATTATTTAATGACATTTTAGTGATTTTTTTATTTACTTTTTGATAATTTTTTTACCTCGAATTGCAAACCCGAATCCAAAATGGGGTTAGAGCTTAGGGTTTTTAATTCAAAGTTTAGTGTAAAAATTATCAATATTGTATATCAATGATATAAAAAATTATTAAAATATTATTAAATAATTAAAATGAATCAAATGATGCGATAAGAATAATCCATAATATAATTTGAATGATCATAAATTCACTATTTTTCACTCATTAAACCACAAAAGAAAAAAGTTTTTTTTGGGAGTAATTTACCAATAAAAGCTCTTTTTTTTAAAAAAAATTACCGAAATGGGTCAATTATTTAATTATTTACTGGAATGATTCATTTTTTGCGAAATTGCGTCCACATTAGCGCGATGTCAAGGTACGCGCCAGGAAATCGCATCCATGTCAGCGCGAGTTGCTGACGTGGAAGCAAATCAGAAAAAATAATATAACAATTCTGTAAAAAAAATCCGGTGTTTACTTCAAATAAATAAGAAAAATAATAATTTGAATGTTTCAAAATTCAATTTTAAACCGAAAAAATCAAAATTTATAGGTAAAAAAGGATCTTTTTCGACGAAAATTACGGTAAACCGCCTTCGGCTGTTTGTCAGCGAGTAGATCTCGAAAAGTTATTCGAAATAAAAAAAATCGTCTCAATCGGACAACTGAGATTAAAGTTATGGCCTTTCAAAGTTTTTCAAGCTAAAAAACATAAACTGCATCCCACGTACTAAAGGGAGCGATTTGCTTCCACGTCAACAACTCGCGCTGACGTGGATGCGATTTCCTGACGCGTACCCTGACATCTCGCTGACGTGGACGCAATTTCACGAAAAATAGACCTCTCCGATAAATAATTAAATAATGAGCCCATTTCGATAATTTTTTTAAAAAAAAGCTTTTATTGGTAAATTACCCTTTTTGGGGACCTTTTTGATTTATCACCTTCTCCATTTCCAAAAAGTTATCTTATTTGTGTAAATAATATATTTAATCTTTACTCTTTGTATTTTAATTCAAGCCGAACTTTTAATTTAAATATTTTGAATTAACTAATTTTATATGAGATTAATCTAAATTTATAATATATTATATATGAATTATAATTTTATATATAAAATTTTGATTTAATTTAACTTTCACAAATTAATTAATTGCTTTCATATATAATTATAATTATAATAAAATATTTATATAATCTTTTAAATACGCACAATTAAAATAAAATCAAGATTTCATATATATACACATTTACACCACTGCACATTGATGTTTAATTTTAAAATTTATTCAATTTCAATTATGTGATAAAATTGTAAATTTAATTTATATTCTTTAATTAATTACTCAAATTTCTTGAAATTAGTAATTATAATGTTAAAACAGTAACTTAATAGATTTAAATACACTAAAAATATACCATTAATTTAACCTTTCCAAACCAAATGGCATTGAAAGATAAAAAAGAAGAAATCTTGTAAGCAAAAGCCAAATAGAGCTTTCCTTCATTCATTCATCAGTTATATAACATGGCAGTAACACAACAGAGCTAGTTAAAATACTTTCATTTCACTATACACACACACACACACACCAAGCAACCATGGATACAAGAAGCAAAACACCTAATGAACCATGGCTGCTTTATTCTAATAATAAAAACCCAAATACATCATATATTATTTATATCAGCTTCCATAATATGCTTCGGTTTTTTTTTTCCCTCATTTACAATTGCAAGGGTTGCAAGTGCAGTTATCTCCACATTTGCAGCCATTTTCAGCCCCAGTTTCCATTTCAGCTCCATCAAAGTTCCTGCATGCATATTAGGAAACATAGTTCAGAACCATAAAAGATTAACTCTTTTAATTAGTATTCAGTTTGATCCTTTTGATACGTACACTTTCCGGGGTGCCACGCCAAGAACAAGTGTCTCAGTTGTGGTTTGCTCAGCAAAGTTCATCTCAGGGTACATCTTGCAACTACAAGATCATACAAAAATTAGGAACAAAAATGATGAAAAAATAAATAAATTGATTTGGAAGATACCCTTTAATGAAAAATGAGAAAAAAAATGAAAAATTCATGGCCGGAGAAGGGAGGGGATGGTTTAATTACCCGCCGCAGCCGCCGCCGCACTTGCAACCGGAGCCGCAACCGCAGTTTCCACCACAGCAAGACATTTTTCTTCACCTCACTGATTGAATTAGAAAAACACCAAAGGGCGACTCTTAATACAAAAATCGAAAACAACAACGCAATTTGAATGGAATTACACGAAGAAGTCTATGATATTTATAGAACTAAGGGGGAGGGGGACTTGCGATATCAACCATACACGTGTCACGATCTTACGTCATGCTGATCCTAGGGTGGAGAGCTCTAGTGTTTTCAAGGTTGTGGTTGTTCCTCGACTTGAATTACCACTGTTGGATGTAAGTCGGTTTTCATTTCAGGGTGTGAAGTTGGACGGTGATGATGTGATTTGCGTGTTTGAGTTTCTTAGGCATGGGGCCAAATTGGATTTAATGAGGTTGGAAATATTGATGTATGAGTCTCTTGGTTTTGGTCCAACCATTTGTCTCCATTTTCACGTCACATTTGTCATTTCATTTTCCTGTTTTGCATTGAAATTAATATGTTATTTTTTTGGAGAAATTATATTTTATCAAATTCTTTCGATATGGTCTATTTTTAATTATTTAATAATATTTTATATGTAATTGATATATAATTTTAGTAATTTATTTAAATCTGAATTTTAAATTAAATTTAGGGTTTAAAGTTTTAAATTTAAGGGTTAGGATTTAATATAAAAAATTATTAAAATTATGTATCAATGACATAAAAAATTATTAAAATATCATTAAATAATTGAATGATGCAATGGGAAGAGTCCATAAAATAATTTTATTTATTTTGGCATGAAAATTTTGGATTTTGTGTTTAAATTTGAAATCAATAAGATTGGATACTTAAATAAAGTATAAAATTTTATCAAAATTATGTAATGTCAAGACATATTATATATTTTTTAAAGGTAAATTCATTAATTCATTCAATAAATGGAATCAGACAATTCAGAGAGAAAAACATAGCAAACACTCGTCGTAGATGGTGAAGAACAAGTTCCTTCAACACAACAAAAACTTTAGCCTCAGTATCAATAGAACATTATGACACGTTGACATTGACTTTGTCACAACTCAAGCACTTAATACAATAATAAAATCAACTCCGGATGATCCAAAGCGGCGAGTAAAAATCGAGTATTGTTGAAAGAGAAAGTTAAATATAGTAAAAAGTAAACTGTAAAACGAATATTTATAACAAAAAATAAAAATATTATTTAAGAATCAATGAACTTATTACTACTCAATAAATGATAATTATAATTAATAAGATTTATTATCTACCCATGCTGAATTTATGGCTATTCAATTTGGAATAGGATAGATATTAAATTTATATATAAATTTTGGTTTAATGTGTAATTTAATATATGAATTTTGATTTGGTTCAATTTGGAAAAGTTCATATATAATTTTATATTTATCCCATTTAGAATCGAATAATTTAAATTTTTATATATGGAGTAAAGTTCTGTCAGCGTTGTTTTCTCATTTATAACACTCAAATTTAAGATCTTAAACGTTATTAATTTTTTTATTTGGTATCTTCCATTTTAATTTTACAGTTCATGTTCAGAGGTCGTGACTGCCCTTATCAATAATATTGTCTCTAAATTTCGAACATACATTTTCTATTTAAAAATAAAATGTATATTAAAACTATATATAACACTTGGCAATATTTAATGTTGAATATATGGCGATTCTAAAGGGGCTTATAGATAAGTGTGAGCAAAACTCGATTCGATTCGAAAAATCGAAAACAAAATTCGAATTTCAAGTTAACCAAATCGAGTTATTCGAATTATTCGAGTTATTCAAGTCAACTCGAATAAGTAATTTGAGTCTCGAGTTCAACTCGAACTGAACTTTACAATTTGAATAACTCGAATAATTCGAATAAATTAAATAATAGATTGGTGTAGATATCCCTTTGGTCCCTGCTAATATTGAAAATGAGTTGTCTCACTCAACAAAAATTACAAAAAAAAAAATCAAAATAATTTTCAAAAATTCAAAATATTTATAAAAATTCTAAAATTTATATTTTTTTAAAAAATTATAAATTTTTAAAAACAATTCTAAAGAATATATAAAGAAAGTTAAAATTTTAAAAATAGGATTCATCAACTCAATTAACTCGAAATATTTTCACTCGATTTGACCCAACACTCACCCATATTAATAGGGCCCCCAGCCCTCCCTAAAATGAAAAATTTTCTATTTAGGTCTCTTAATAGGTTATAAAATTTTAAATTAGTAATGATAGAATTGCACTTTGTTGCTCATAAATGATAGAAAATTAATTTAATATTTTAAAAATATAAAAATATAAGCTATTAAAATGATAAAATTACATTTTAATATCATAAAAATATACAATTTAATTTCGCCCAAAAAAATTTTAACTTCACACTTATTTAAGGGATTCAATTTGAATTACGACAAATTTAGATAATTTTTCTAAAAATTTAATCTAATAAGATAATTTAAAATTTTGTTTAAATCTGTCTAAATGGTAAAATTTAGATATTTTAAAAAAAATTAATCTAATAAGATAATTTAATAATTCAAACTCATTCTCATATAACCATAAATTTACTGCTATCGAAGAAACCATAAACTAATGAGACAATTAGGTTGCCCTTTTATTAAATGGTACAATTACAATTCGGGATTTTTACAAAATATTACAAAAAATAAAAATAACCAAAATATTATATTTTTTTAATTACGAAAATAATACAAAAGAAAAAACAAAAATCAGAAAAAAAAAACAAAAAAAAAGGCTGCAGGTGATGTGACAATACCTTGGTGGAGGGTATCCCATAGGCGGCACCGATGGGCCGGTGGGTGGGGGGAAAGGAAGGAGAGGGAAAGAAGAAGAAAGAAAGAAAGAAAGAAAAAGAAAGAAAAGGAAAGGAGAGGAAAGAAAGAAAAAGAAGGAAAGAAAAGGAAAGGAGAAAAAGAAAGAAAGAAAGAAAAAGAAGGAAAGAAAAGGAAAGGAGAAGAGAAAAAAAAGAAGAAGAAGAGGGGAGGAAGGAAAAAGAAAGAAAGAAAGGTAATTTTTTATTTTTAATTTTAATTTTTGTAATATTTGTGTGTAAAAAATTATGTTATGTACATTATCGTGTTTTATTATGTTATTTAGCATATAAATTTTATGAAATTTATTTAGCATGAAAAATTCATGTTATATAAATTGTATGTTGATTAGAATTTTTTATGAAATTTATTTAGAATGTTGTAATTAGTTTTTTAGAAAAATAGCATTAAAAATAAAATGATAAAAAATATGTTTAAGAAAACATAAAATACGAAAAGAAAAAATGGAAATTATATATTCACGGAAAGTAATAAAATCCTAAAAATGATATATTTAATAAATTTCAAACATAATGCACTGAAATAAAGTAAAATTATAAAATTAGAAATTATGATATTTTTAAAGTAATAAAATGCAAAGAAAAAATACGAAGAAATGGTCAAGTAAGAGCGTTTTACAAAATTTTATAAAAATTCAGAAATAATTAATACAAATATTTCAAACAAAATATACTGAAATAATATAAAATAATAAAATACAAAAATAATATTTTTATTCAAAGTAATAAAATTCGAGAAAATAATACGAGCAAGGGCGTGAATAAAAGTTTTTTACACTAAATTAATTTAAAAACACACTAAATTAATAAATTTATAAAATTAGAAATTATGATATTTTTAAAGTAATAAAATACGGAGAAAAATACGAAGAAATGGTCAAGTAAGAGTGTTTTGCTAAATTTTTAAAATTCAGAAATAATTAATACAAATATTTCAAACAAAATGTACTGAAATAATATAAAATAATAAAATACGAAAATAATATTTTTATTGAAAGTAACAAAATTCGGAAAATAATATGAGCAAAGGGCATGAATAATGGTTTTTTGACACTAAATTAATCTAAAAACACACTAAATTAATAAATTTATAAAATTAGAAATTATGATATTTTTAAAGTAATAAAATGCGGAGAAAAAATACGAAGAAATGGTCAAGTAAGAGTGTTTTACTAAATTTTTAAAATTCAGAAATAATTAATACAAATATTTCAAACAAAATGTACTGAAATAATATAAAATAATAAAATACGAAAATAATATTTTTATTGAAAGTAATAAAATTCGGAAAATAATACGAGCAAAGGGCAGGAATAAGGGTTTTTTTGACACTAAATTAATTTAAAAACACATTAAATTAATAAATTTCAAACATAATGCACTTAAATAATGTAAAATTATAAAATTAGAAATTATGGTATTTTTTAAAATAATAAAATGAGGAAAAAATACGAAGAAAGGGCCGAAGTAAGAGTGTTTTACTAACTTTTTTTTCAACATGTAGGCATCGCAATTGCTCCATTGATTCCACCCGATAGACACATATCTGATGCGGCTAATCAGGCGGTATGATTTATTATTTGTTAATCACGGGTTTTATTTATTTAAAAAGGATATACGTAATATATAGAAATAAATCATGTTATCGTAATATTTTTCTGTAATTTAACACAATCAGGACTCGTACCGAGTAATAAGGGGCCGTGTGAATGGTTTAAAGAAAGCTCCGGATGCCCGATTGATGCCGTACTTGGAGCAAGCCGGATTTGGGTCAGCAGTATTGATCCGGACCTCCAACTTGCGCTATGATTTATTATCTGCGCTAGTGGAGAAGTGGCGCCCAGAGACCCACACTTTTCATTTTCCATGTGGGGAGTGCACAGTGACTTTGGAGGATGTTGCAATGCAGCTTGGGCTCCCAATTGACGGGAGTCCTGTAACGGGAGTATCTTCATTTACCGATCCGGCTGCACTTTGTTATCAGCTCCTAGGAGACTCGCCAGAGGACGATGAGTCGAATTTTATGGGATTAAAATTTACATGGCTGAAAGCCAAATTTGGACAATTATCAACGACTGCCACTGAAGATGAGTTGATGTGCGCTGATCGAGCGTACATCATGCATATCCTAGGGGGAGTACTCATGGCCGATGCAAACAACAACAAGGTGCATTTGATGTACTTGCCCCTGTTAGCTGATTTGTCCAGTGTTAGCTCGTATAGCTGGGGCTCCGCCGTTCTAGCAGTGTTGTATCAGGAGCTTTGTCGGGTGACAAACCCAGATGTTGTAGACATGAGCGAATGCCTCACATTGCTGCAATCCTGGGCGCTCTATCGGATGTCATTTTTAGCATCGGTTAGTCACCAACCGTATGTTTATCCACTGGTGAACAGGTGATAAAATATAAATTGTCATTATTTGTAGTCATAATATATTGACTAATGTTACCAACCCTAAACCCTATATTTGTTTTTTGTAGGTGGAGTGTTCGTCCGGGTATCGGGAGGTCACACACTGTCCAGTGTTAGCTCGTATAGCTGGGGCTCCGTCGTTCTAGCAGTGTTGTATCGGGAGCTTTGTCGGGTGACAAACCCAGATGTTGTAGACATGGGCGAATGCCTCACATTGCTGCAATCCTGGGCGCTCTATCGGATGACATTTTTGGCATCCGTTAGTCACCAACCGTATGTTTATCCACTGGTGAACAGGTGATAAAATATAAATTGTCATTATTTGTAGTCATAATATATTGACTAATGTTACCAACCCTAAACCCTATATTTGTTTTTTGTAGGTGGAGTGTTCGTCCGGGTATCGGGAGGTCACACACTGTCCAGTGTTAGCTCGTATAGCTGGGGCTCCGTCGTTCTAGCAGTGTTGTATCGGGAGCTTTGTCGGGTGACAAACCCAGATGTTGTAGACATGGGCGAATGCCTCACATTGCTGCAATCCTGGGCGCTCTATCGGATGCCATTTTTGACATCAGTTAGTCACCAACCGTATGTTTATCCACTGGTGAACAGGTGATAAAATATAAATTGTCATTATTTGTAGTCATAATATATTGACTAATGTTACCAACCCTAAACCCTATATTTGTTTTTTGTAGGTGGAGTGTTCGTCCGGGTATCGAGAGGTCACACACTGTCCTGATATACAGACTCATGATCGAACAGTATACCCGGGAAGAGGTAAGCTGCTATTCTAATATTCATGACATCATACTTTCTATATATTACTCACAGGTTATGGCTAATTATAACCATGTTATTAATCATACATTTTATATAGATGCCATACCATAGGCCAAAAATTACAGATGTGGTACCCTTGTCTGCATACGTTCATTCCCACATATGGTGCACTAATGCACCAATTATAAATTTCAACATGGTCGAGTGGTATCACGGAGATCGGGTGCTACGACAGTTTGGCTGCATCCTACCTATCCCGGATTTACCGTGCGAGGTGGGGGAAGCTCACGACATGAATAAGAGAGGAAAATCGATGTTGGATTGGGAAATTAAGTACCAAAAATTTGTGGCGCTGTGGAACGATCGATTGCGTCGAAGACCTCAGATGGTTATAATTCCAAATTGCAACCATCATTAGAGTACATACAATAGTACTATAGTTGTGGGAAGCCATATATACTTGGAGGCCAGTCAGCTGTAGTCCCCCCGCACATGCAACAACCTAGAGGATCGTACCCAAAGGCCCCGATGGATCCGGATCCTGTGGCATATTATTCTCTGGAACCAGAGCCCGAGTAGGAGCCTCGACCAGATCCCGAACAATCACAGTCACATGTGGATTCACCTAGCTATCATCCGGATTTGGCGGGCGGTGACTATTTTTTGAGCTTCTCAGGGGGCGAATATGCATACGATTTTGAACTATTTGGATCCAACCCGCCGCAATACGGCATGCCCGGCCCGGCCCGTCCGACCCGTACCTGTAGCATCACGGTGACTCCTTCCGATTCAAGTTCGTCGATGCCGAACGAGCCACAGGATTTTTCCTCTATGTTTGCCACACCCCCACCTACGCCGAATGATGATGTTGGTCTTCACGAACACCCACAATGTGACCATCGACCTCCGAATAGGTATACCCCTAGGACCATACCATCGAACCATCAATTTTAGGGGTTTAATGCACTTTTTGTACATTACAAAGTCGGTACTTTTTGTATAAATTTAATTATTCTAATATGATGTATGCTTACTACGGAACTTCTTTGTATAAATTTAATTATTCTAATTTTGCATTATATTAAAGCTAATTTAAGGTTAAATGCCTCCATTTTCGATACAATTTTAATAATTCCAATTTCCATATACTATTTTATAACTTAATTTGGATACAATTTAAGCATAAGCATAAGCTGAATAATTTTTATTGTTTCTAATGAATTATACTTTTTATATCATTACACATATAAAGTTTACAGCATTAGGTCAATTCCAACTCGATCCGGACGACTGTCCGACATGAAAGTTTCGCTGAAGGCATTTATTCCGACTATGACCACTTAACCTGCATAATCCATAACGCTTACCGTCAGATTTCTTCCTAATGTCCATTTCATTACGGATTCTGTTTGATTGCAGACAACCTCTTGGATTCTTCCGTAGTCCTCTGTCTGGGAGAAGTTCAAAAATCGTCGGAGGCACCTCTCACGTAGATAGGTCAGGCAGGACGGGGAACTCATTTTCCCAGACACGCAATGTGCACTCGAGCGTGTACACATCATCGACATATTGTTCGATATTAATGTTCACTTTAGCACATGCTGCCACGACATGCGCACATGGATAATGAAGCGTTTCGAACCTCCTGCACTCGCATCGTCTGTTCCGGATATCAACTCCATAGGACCTAGTTGGTATACCAGGTCAACGACTGATCGTCTCAGTAACTCGAAATGTTTCTAGTCGTCGTGAATATATTTCTACATTTATTGACCTGGCTAACCGACGATTTGCAACCATTGCATCCCTGACATGTTTGACAAATACGTGTCCTGCCTCCATCTGCTCGACTTGTTGCTGACCCATTCTTGGCATCAAGGTAGCCAGCCTGTAGAATGTAACAGAAAAGACAGATGCAATCGGAAGATGACGTGTTTTCAACAAGACAACGTTGATCTCCTCGACTAAGTTTGCGGTCATTTGGCAATAACAAAAGCCCTCGTCAAAACTTTGAGCCCTTTGCCATGGCTCCATTGTACCCAACCATTGTCGGAAAGATGTGTTTGTCTGCCCCTCCATGTCACTCTCAAGTCGGATTATTCTTTGGCAGAAAATATGTGGCTCTAACTCGTACGCTGAATACATATTAAGAAAAAATAAGTTCTACTAACTCGATAACATAAAACATTACAACTTATATTGAAAATATAATGTTATCATTTACCCATTGCCATGACTTGTCTCTTCCAGTCTGCATTCTTATAATCTTTGTAGAAGTTAGCCGCAATGTGCCGGATGCAGTAAATGAACCTCCATGGCACACCGAAACACCTAATTGCTGCAATTAAACCTTTCCCTCTATCGAAGATGATGCAAATGTTATCGTTGCTAATAACATACCTTCGCAGGTTAGTGAGGAAGAATTCCCAAGGCTCTAAGTTCTCTTTATCTACGATGGCAAATGCTATAGGGAGCACGTTTCTATTACCATCTTGAGCAACCGCAAGAAGTAGGATCTGTATATATTTTCCATATAGCCATGTCTCATCCACCTGCACAAATGGCTTGCAGTGGGGAAATGCCTGCACATATGGATCAAACGTTCAGAGCATCCGATGGAAAATCCTTTTTGTCGGCTGTAACTGGTCGTCCTGGCCGTAATAAGGCATTGTCTGCAACTCAATCACAGTCCCCGATACGTACTCCCGCATAGCAGCTATCAATCCCTGTAGCTCGTTATACGACGAATCGTAATCCCCATACAGTTACTCCATTGCCATCTGTTTAGCTATCCATTCCTTTCGATATGATACTCGATACTAGAATAGTGTTTGCATCTCGACAATTAATACTGAAACTTTAATGGTCGGCATGTCCTTCACCATTGGCATGATACACGTACAAATAGTTTTTGAATCAAGTTTTCCATGATCTTCTGTCATACGTGTTGATGTGCATGTATGAGGACCAACAAATTTTCGTATCTCCCACATCTGAGAACTTTTAATGAATGCAGCTCGTACCCGCCAATTGCGTCTTTCACGCTTCCAACACTCCCAATATATATTGTCGGAGTAGACATCGCAACTTTATAATCAATCGATATGTTCATCTTTGCATCGCTTAATAGCAAATACGCACTCTTCTTTACAGCTGAATCTCTGGCCTATGAATAACTCCTCATGATCAGAATTTACGGCCAGCCCGTGAGGATGAACTATTTCAGAGTACTCCGGGAACTCAGCTACATACGCTGCGTCGGGGTCTATGAGCGACATGTATGGCCCAGGATTATTGTGTATCAAAATACGCTGCATCTGCTCCCCGACTGAAGAAGCGTCAATGTTTCTATTGTTGTTGACATCTTCATCGTCAATATCATCAGGTATATCGTCCACATCGGGATCACCATCACTATCACTATCGAACTCTTCATCCCAATGATCGCTACCACCTTCTTCTTTACCACCAACCACATCAATATCGGGTGTAATATTCAGATCGATACCGATCCCACCCATAGTCAATTCACTATCAACGTATGATATTGGAGCCACCATCCACGGTTCTTGAGCTCCGTGTTCTTCATCGGATGCATTGACATCTTCATTTTGCTCCATACCGGCTAACTTAGCAAATAAGTGAATCGGTGCATTTTTGTCACTCCCATTCCCACAGTAAAGAGCGACCATTGTCTCCACGTCTTTGTCGTCTACAACTTCCATTTCGGTGAATTTGACCGGATTTGTCGAAACTGGAAACTTGTAGAAAATTTTTGATATCCTTCTCCCACAAACGTCTAAGAATTTTTGCATTAATCATTGCCTTAATTTCATCAAACGAGACATTTCAATTAAATCTCATTACTATTTGTTGCCGACATTCAAATACACATCCAACACTTGTTGTCAAGATGACTCCATCGAAACGCATACAAAAAACTTATCATCCATCTTCAATATTCAATCTGTCAAAAAATAAACAAAATCTCAAAAAAAATCTCCAACGGTAAATAAATTACTTAAATAACAAAAATTAATGTTTCAATATGCAATTTTTCATCATTAAGCTCAAACTTTTTCAGTTATCATTTTGTAAATGAACATCGTTTAACCACTAATCCTAATAAGTAACACAATAAAAATAATAATAGTTTTATACTCAAAATAATAGTAACTAACAATAATAATTAGGGTTTTACTAAAAATAATAACTAACCATAATAATACTAGTTTTTACTAACAATAACACTAAGTAACATCTAAACCCTAAAAACTAATAATAATACTAACTAAAACTATCAATTTCAGTTTTATTAATCTTAATTAACTAAACTAACAACAAAAAATAATAAAAATTATACAAAAAAACATAACAACAATATAATCAATTATTTTAAAAAAAATACTTTTTTTTCCTCTTCTCTTTCTCTCTTTTTCTCTCTTTTTCCGCAGCACCTCCTCTTTCTCTTATTTTTCTTCTTATTTTTCTCCTTCAACTAGACGGATCTCGTGTTTATAACACGAGTGGTACCGCCCATGAGAATGGCACCATCGGTGCCGCTTATGGGAATGGCATCTTTGGTGCCGCCTATCAGTCTCTTGTCACATCACGCAGGCTTTTTTTCTGTTTTTTGTTTTTTTTGTAATATTTTTATAAATAAAAAATATATAATATTTTGGTTATTTTTATTTTTTTGTAATATTTAAGTAAAAATCCCTTACAATTCTGATCGCCTACAAATATTAATAATTTAATTTAATCATTTTTAATCTCTTCTAAAAATTAAAAACCTAATCTAAGCTATTTTAATACACAACTTTTAGCTTTAACCCTCCAATTTTTTAATTTTATTTTCATACCCCATCACCAAATTTCCTATTGGACCCATTTAGTGGTATACCCCTTTTATAGGGTCAACCCTATCTACAACAATATTCATAGGTCGCACAAAAAAAAAAACATCATATTCTTCTTTTCTCCTCTCATTTCTAATCAAATTGTAAAGGGATTTTTGTGTATTTGTCTCTCAAAAAGATTAATTTATCTATTTATATAATACTGTTTGTGGATGTGACATCCTAGATAGACCTTATGCATGCCGATACATATCTTATTTTAAGATTAACACGTGCTCTCTAGGTGTGGGTTCGTTTACATGATGATGCGAACCCACCACGTGTAAACTCATATTGGCGAACTATACAATCTGTTATTATTAGAGTAAAGAGGATTGGGTTAGTCCCAATTGAGTAATCAAACAGCGGGTCGGAAATAAAGAACATCATAATTAATCAAATAGTAAATATTCTCTGTTTGAGATGAATAAATTATTGATTTTAAATAACCCAAAAAGAAAGAAAGACGTATTGATGTTTATTGAAGTTAGAAAAATTTTCTGCTTCACTATTGACTAAAAAGGATGGTTGAGAAATTTTACACTTTTCTTCAAATCAAAACTTTTTCCCCCCACAACAGCATTCGTCGTAGCACTAACAACAGCCATTAAGTGCTCCATGAACTGTTCTAAACAAGTGATTATCAAGGTTTAATTCGATTTAGTACTACCATGTTGAAATAAGCAATTTAATCTCTTTATTTTAATCTGATATTTTTATTTTTATAATATTATTAATATGTCCAACTTGATAACGTTATTAGTAAGATGTAGATTTGTTTAACGTTTATTCGGTCACATAATTAAATTCATGTGAAAATTCAATTAACTATGTTGAATCAGTAATAAATTTACACGATAGTTATTTTTAAAAATCAATGTCATCACTTTAATCGTATTGTTGCTATTTCAGCCACTAGGAGGACGTGGATTTGAATGCTATTAAACACGTTTTTTCTCCAATTTAAAGGTTAGGGATGGATTATGGATAGAATTAAGAAGGGATAAAGTTCAAAACTGTACATAAACTTTAATCTAATGAACAATTTTATACATGAATTTTGATACAAATTTCACAAACGGATAACATTATTATCAATATACCATCATTTTACATCTACAAATTGCATACCCAAATAAGTATACTTATCCAATATAGAAATAAATTAATGTCTTTGTTTTCTAAAACGTGTATGATTGAAAGTTTTATGTATACATTTGAACCACAATCAAAGTTTCATAGGTATAATTACATTGAATCAAAATTTATATATTAAATACATTTTTTGACAGATCATATATCAAATACATTGGATCAAGTTTATGTATAATTTTAATATTTATCTCGAAGTAAAAATTGTAGAAAAAAAAATCACAGTTCATTTTAGAATAAAGAGATCATTAAAGTGATTAAATTCTAAATTTTAACATAATAAAAGGACTAAAATCAAAATTAGACCATTATTAAACGAACAAGCAGCAATTGGAAATTACTTGTTTCTTTTGATGGGTCCAAAATGAACCGAGTCCGATTGCGATATTGGGAAGTATGAAAGCAACAAAAAGACTACTTCCCTTTGTTCATCTTTTATGATTTTTCATGAGAGAATCAATCAAGAGGCACTCCCCATAGTTCATTACCTTTGATGCTTATGAGCAAATTCTAAAATTAAAAAAAAAAAGAAGAAAAAAACAGCAATAAGATGTTTGTATTTGGAGTAAGCATCGATTCTGTATGTGGGGCTCAAACCGAAGACCACAAAATTAAGAGTTCTGCACTTTACCAACAATGCTAGACAAGCTTGGTTGAAATTTATTCAAGCGTAAGTCAATGCAAGCTTAACTCTTCAAATTCACCCTTAAGAATAACTCGACTCATAAAGAAGTCTAATATAACTCACTCAACCAAAGACACATCAATACCACAACTATTAAATTCAATTAAATATATAAATATTCCCATTATTTTTAACTTGCAAGGCTGTCTTTTCAATTAGCCAAAACAAATAATTTCTTGCAGGTTGATGTAGACCACAATATTTGCTATCAAAGTTTACTCTAGAGATACTAATGATGTACATGCATGGGGAAAGATTTAATGGTCCTAAAAAACAACCATAAATCTCATATCGATTGTACTAGAGTTCAACAAGATATATAGAACAACTTACTGCTCTTTTGATTGAAATGATCGGTTAAAATTAATCTCAGTGCTGCTTGATTCAAATTAAATGCAATTTGAATGAAAGATTTTAAAGCTTTTTGAAATTACCAATTAGAGGATGATATACAAAGTGTACATCAATGTTATTTAAAATAAAGAATACAGAGCGAGTATATCCAACTTGCCAGGGGTATTGAAAAGTCGATCAAACATATGGAATCCATTCATACAGCAGCAGATAAAACGGACGACCTGAAATCAACTATGAACAATGATATCGGTTCTTAGAAATGAAAAAACAAATGCTATAATATCCAACAGGGTAAGTTTAAAACTGGGGTCTACTGGAAGAGAAAAAAAACTAATGCTAGTCGCTAGATATGTTGTTTATAGAACTCACGTGTAGTCATCGTTATTGCAAGTGGGATTGCATGGATAAGGGCAGTCAATAAGCTTCGATTCTTTCCGATTGAAGTACCAATCACCCACTGACTCGGCCATGGTCTGTTTTGATATCCAAGTGAAGAGAAAAAATGAGAACACTACCATTTGATACTCCATAATACAGTACATGGTAAAACATTAACTTACCTTATTGTTGATTCTTGGAGAATTGGGTGAATGCCATGCAGAATATGATGTCTGGCAATGAGAAAAGCAAGAATTTATAAACATACCCCCTTCCTCGTTTCTTTGAAACATGCTTAGTGCCTTAAGCATAGCATCACGGTAACCTATATGAGAGAAGCAAGGCCACAACATTAGAGTTGCATCAGTGCTTGGAAATATTCACAGCAAGGCATCATGTCTATTTCAATGTCCGTAAAAGTATCATGGAGGTCCCTATACTAACAATCAAATTGCATTTTTCCCCACTATTAAAAAAATTTGACAAATTAATCCATGTACATTAGATCAAAAAGTACACTAGTCATTTTGTTAAAAATTTCATTCATTTCTACTGTTAAATTTAGTCTCTATACGTCTGGATCACATGTCACTGTCTGGTTATTCCGTTAGCGATGCCAATTTTTAACAGTACATGTGAATAAATTTTTAACAGAAAGGATCAATTTGGTCTTTTATCTAGCGTACATGAACTAATTTATCCATTTTTTGAGGAGCAAAATGCAATTTGACTCCTAGTACGGTCCTAAAAGTATTACATATCCAACCACCTTGTAGTCTTTTGATTTGTGTAGCATCACACTTCTTAATGCTTAATCTGCAACTGCTCCAATAGCCTTGGGGATCTGATCCAATAGGGACTAAGATATTTTCTATCTAAAGATTATGTCAGTGTTAGAACATATAATTGAAAAGGAAAATAGCACTAAAAAGTTAGCAAATAACAAGGTACCTGCCAAGAATCATAAGCTGGATTGACAACGAAAAATGGGGTCTTAACATTTTTGATAATTTCTTGAGGGAAGATACACTGAAAAATTGAAGCAAACAGTAGATTATGGGAAATAATGTTAGTAAATTTGTTTAACTTTGAACATTAAAGGAGAAAAAAATGAGCATATATAAAGCAAGAACCTGCCTTAACCGGTTCCATTCTTCCAACACAATCCTGCTGCAAACTTTTTGCTACGCCCTGAGATGCCGGCAGACAAGATAGTAACAACTTTTACAAGGGTCAAGTAATGGAATTAATAATCGAACAGGTCTTATCACCTATTCTCGGTCTCACCAGTTTACAGAGTCAAGAAATTAAAAAAAATGGTTCAATAGCCGGTTCAATCAATTTGTGGGTAAACTAATCCAACCCCTTCTTACAGATCGGTATGCCGACCAGCTCCTAATCTAACCGGTTTGGTCTAGTTTTGAAAACAGTGAATAGAAGGACCCTTGTCAATTCTAACCCGAACATAAAAGTTAGATCCAACAAAGTTGAACCAAAATTCGATCTAACCCAATATGACAAGTCAATAACCCAAATTCATTCAACCAAAACCCGAACTGAATCAAATCCAAAACTACTTGAACCGGAAACAACCGAACTCGAGGTGACCAAAACCCGAAATGACCCAATATAAAAAAACTTGAATGACTTAAGCCTAAAATGGCTGAAGCAGAAACAATCCAGACAAGAAACTAACCTGAATTGAAATATTCCGAAATTTTAAAACAACAATTAATCCAATCCAAATAGACAATTGATCAAATCTAAATAGACTCGATTCAAACCAACTTGATCTGCCTAATTAACAGGTCTAACCCAAGGGAATGTACACTGAACCACCTTAATTTTTTATAGACAACAGTCAAAATGACCAAAAACAAATGATATAATAATCCATGTTAAGAAATTTAATACTAAGATATATGGAAACTGAGAAACCTGAAGTTGGAGAACATCGCGATAGAAAGCAAGCATGGTGCGATTTCCAAGAATATCTGGCCTGCAATGGAGGAACTAGATAGTTATAATTTTGTTGCAATGCATGGTTGCATACATACATGGATTGATAAATACATACAAACATGCACAAATCTATAATTTAAAAAGGCATTGATTTGTACCAAAAAGAACGTACTCATCAAGGAAATAACCTGCATCTGCAAGACACTTAACGGTAGCATCCTTTGGCAGCTGATCACGAAAGTCATCACAATGTATAAAAGTTGCTAACCCCCCAGCAGAACATCCTGTAAGAAGTGCCTGCAAATTCATAAAATCCATTACCTTGCAACAAAAGGGATTGCATTACAAAAATACTTAATTAACAATTTCACCATTTAATATGAATCTCTAATACCTCTTTTGCCTTAGATAAGCCAAGTGATAAGAGTTCATTCATCATTGCTTCCCAAATTAGTTGGCCTCTAAAGAAAAGTTCTGTTCCATTCTATTAAATACAACAACAAAAACATGAATAATGACAATGTAATCGGTAAAAGCACCAGGGAGGTCCTTGTATTAGAAGTCATTATATTTTACCCCTTTACTCAAAAATAAACAAATTAATCCCTGTACATTGGACCAAAGAGCAAACTATCCTTTCTGTTAAAAGTTTCATCCATTTCTACTGTTAAAAACTGATGTGGTTGACAAAATAACCACACAAATTTTTAATAGAAGGATCAGT
This sequence comes from Gossypium raimondii, assembly GCF_025698545.1. Taxonomy (NCBI): domain Eukaryota; kingdom Viridiplantae; phylum Streptophyta; class Magnoliopsida; order Malvales; family Malvaceae; genus Gossypium; species Gossypium raimondii. The sequence continues at coordinate 51,633,745 of NC_068565.1, forward strand.
TTGCTTTTTGATCTAATGTACAGAAATTAATTTACCCAATTTTTAAATAGATGGAGCAAAATGCAATCCACCTCTTAGTATAAGAGCCTTCATGGTACTTTTATCTAATATAATCTCATTATCATTTTAATGCCAAAAAAAAGACAAATCTTAATTCTGAAATGACTAACTAGTTTTACCTTGAACTCACTTTCAGGGTGGCCGGCAAAAGATGCACCATCACAATAACGTAGCTTAACTTTGTTCCAATTATAAAAATCTAAAAAAGGGAAAAAAAAGTTTACTCATGCTGAAAGTATATTCTTTAAACAACAAAAATTCAATAAAAAAGAAAATATGAAGCAAAATTTAAAAACAAAATTAAAAACCTGGATTTTGAGAAGGGTCTTGGCTTAAAATCCCAGAAAATTGAACTTGATGTTCCATGTAATTTGATGAACCTAAAGATGTTCCTTTTCGACTATTACATGATTCTATTGAATTACACCAACCTCCACCCTATACTCAATAAATAGAAAAAATTAGAAACAAAAAGTCAAATTATTGTTAAAAAGAAAAAAATTCAAGTATAATTGAATTAGTAGTGAGTTGGTTTTGAATTGGATCATTTGGATTGAGGGAGTTTAGATTTTGAATTTTCTGAGTTATTTTAATTGAAGTTGGTTTTGTGTTCCTATGATTTTGAATTTGGACTAAATTTTAATTCCTATTGATTATTTGGATTAATTTAGAAACCGAAAAACTTACCAAAGCTTAAATGGTTTATTAAATGCAAATTAAAAAATCACTATTATTTAAACTGAATAGTATTCTATTTTATTTAATTTATAACTAAATTTATTTTTATGATTTAAAAATAAATATTTTATTTATCAAAATAAATATTTTATATTTAAAATATCGAAAATAAACTTAAAGGTTTTTATATAAAAATTATTTTTTAAAAATAGCATATAAATGTTAATAATTTTTTTATTCGAAAATGTATTTTTTAGAAATATTTATAAAAAATTTAAAATTTATTCAATAATATTCAAAAATTGAAATAAATTCATTTATCTCAAAATAAGTTAAAAATTCAAAATAAAAATTAATATGAAAAATCGAAAATTAAATCCAACTATTTTGGATGAGTCAAAAAGAAAATTCAAAACACTTGATTGAATGGAATCAATCTCACCATTAATCTTGAGTTACTTATTCACACTATTTTAGCTTGAATCACTTCATATTCAAATTACTTCGAACGTAAATAATTTTAAGTTGGAGTAAATTCGAATTTGAGTTGAACTGATGGCATTTACAATCCTATTGAATTGGCTCGGATTTGAATTCAGGTTCATTATTGAAATTTGAAAGAAAAAGCAAAGAATTTACCTCAATGTGGAGAAGCCAATTGCTAGAACCAGATCCAAAGCCTTTCTGGAAATGATATCCAGGTAAACTTCCATCTAAGCAAACTGAAAACATATAAAAAAAAGAAGTTAGTTACTTAATTTAAATATATGGTAAGTTGGTAACACAATTGAAAAAAGAAAAGTTGAATTTTAGAGAAGAAGGTGGAGGATTAATCCAGTACAGGCGCCTGTAGCTTTGGCACTTTGAAGCAAAGTCAACGGAACGAAATCGCCGGCGGAAGGAGGAGCAAAAGTAGGCGAGGAAGTTTTGCGGTTACGAGAATCGGAGAAGACAGTGAAAAAGAGGATGACGATAATGACGGCGGCGATGATGACGGTGATTGCGACGGTTGCGATAGCCCAATCCCTTTTCACCCACTTTCTCCGACAACAAAAGGCGCAAAAACCAGTATTTGCCATTTGTAAAAAAGTTGGATAAAAAGCAACACTGGATTTTGATTCTTTTAATATAGAAACGGATTACCACCAACTACCAAAGCGGATGGCGTAAAGCGACGTCGTTTTGGTTTTGAATACTATCTTTAGGTTAAAATATGACTAGGACCCTGTACTCTTTCCAAATTAGAAATTTAATCCCTGTACTTTTATTTGTAAGACTTAGTCTCTATACTTTTTAGATTTTTAATTTTTTAAAAAATTTATTAGTGTGACATTTTGAAATTAAAAAAAAAACTCACTTGATAACTGTACAACTCAAAAATAATGGTATAATGATTCTTTTAAATTAGAAATGGATTACTAACCACCAAATCGAGAAATGACAAATGGCCTAAAGTGACGCTGTTTTAGTTTGATTAAAATATGCTATAAGTTCTTATAATCTTTAAAATTAGAAATTTAGTCTTTATACTTTTCAGATTCTAAAATTTAGGTATAAATGTTAAAATTGTTAATTTTTGTTTGTTAATTCCGAGTTAATTACAACGTTATTTTTTAATTACATGGCTACCATGTGAGTATTTTTTATTTTAAAATATTACAGCAACAAATTTAACAACAAAAAAAAACTTTAACAGGGTTAACAATTGGATTTGAATTCTGAAATCTGAAAAGTTAAGAGACTAAATTCTAAAATTTCGAAAAATACAGTGACTTGTGGCATGTTTTAACCATGGATTACCGACCACCATATCCGAAAAAGACAATGGCGTAAAGCGACGTCATTTTAGTTTGATTAAAATATGCCACAAGTTCTTATACTTTTTATTTTCAGAAATTTAATCTCTTTACTTTTCATATTTTAAAATTTATGTCTGCCTGTTAACACTGTTAATTTTTTTCGTTAAGTTTAGATTAATTTTAACGTTATTTTTTAATCACTTGGCTACCAACCACGTGTGTACTTTTTTTCTATTTCAGAATATCACACCAAGAAATTTAACGAAAAGCTTTAACAGAGTTAAGAGACTAAATTCCTGGAAATTATATAAGGACTAAATTCCAAAATTTTGGAAAGTTTTAGGGACTTAAGGCATGTTTTAACCATGGATTACCAACCACCAAAACCGGATAAGACAAATGATCTAAAGCGACGTGGTTTTAGCTTTGAATACTATATTTATCTTTCCCTTTGCAGAATATTTTACTTAAAAGTCAAATCTATAGACTTAACTTGTAAGATTGGAAAAAAAATATTTAAATTTTAAAAAATAAATATTTTAATAATCATAATTACAAGTGAGTAAAATTTGATTAAAATCGATTTAATGTTAATTTCAATTAAGTAAATAATTTTAATTAATTAGTTGATTAAAACTATCAACTTAGCTTAATATATATATTACTTTTAATAAATATATAATCTATAATTTAGATTTAATTTAACCGATTAATTTAATTCAAAATTTAAAAAATATCAATAATAAAATTTTTGATTAACCAACTTAATTAATTGATCAATGATTAGCTTAATTAATTGTTGACTCCTAATCATGCCTTCACTTTTTAAATGTTATAATAAAATTTTTTTAATGTTGACATCACCCAACTAAATACAACTTTTAATATTATTAATGTTTAGACTAAAACAGGACCTTAACAATAATAAAAGACAAAATTATGTTAAATTAATGTATAAGAATCAAATTTCAAGATACAAAGACAAAAACTAAAATTTGATTATTTTTGTTCTTTCATTTAAAATATATTTAAAATTTCTACTAAAAAATATATTTAAAAATCTATAATATGATAAATTTTAATACCCATTTATGTTGTTGATTTCACAATGATTATTCACAAGTCATAAAATAAAAATCAATTTTTAGAAAAATAATTTTAGTCTTTATTTATAAAGAGGACATTTGATAATTAGGTTGATTTTGATACCTGCATTTTTTTTAGTTCATTTTGATATTTGAACTTGACAACAAGATTCATTTTAGTTTAGTTTTTAGATTTGGTCAAGATTTGATTATGTGACCAATGTTCTTAAATCATAACTGGATTGATCAATTAGACTGATTGGATTGAGAACCGACCAGCACACTGGTCAAAATAAAGTATTAAACCGATCGAATTAATTAAATCAAGAACCAATGATTCGACCAATTCAACCATTGATTCAATTATTAAAACCAATAAATATCATGACCTGAAAATTTATATAATAATTAGTAAATCCCAATAGGGTACAATTAGAGAATCATATACTAATTTCAAATCTTACTAGGAAGATTGAGAATTTGAGGAATATGCAAGGTAATAAACCATGATGAAGTTCAAACTCCTTTTAATGTTTTGTTTTTTTTAATTATGTAATTACAAGTTATATAAGAAATTAAGATTTACTTACATTCTGACAATAAAATACGTTTAAAAAAGATTAAAATTTACTATTTTAATAAATAAAAAGTTAATTTAAATGAATTATTGCTATCAAATAGGTGATAATTAGCAAATATAATAGAGATGAAAACATGAATAACCAAACTAGCCAACAAATTTCTTAGGCAATTATCTTTCACTACCAAAAAGAAAAACAGATGATAACTGAAAATATAAATATTCCAACAATCATCAAACGTTTCAAGATTATTGTCCAAACGACAAAATGATGGAACGAAAAAAAAGCAGATAATGAAACCAAAATATGAAATTGCAAGAAACCTTAGACAGAGCAGTTCTTGAGGCTTAGCCTATCTCTTCTTTGCTTGTGCTTTAAAAACATTTCCTATGCACAATTGAAGGGCCAGATTCATCATATTCAGCTTTTGCAATCCACATCTGCAATTATACTGTCCCGTGTTAAAAAATTGTTCGTAAAATGAACTGATACGAAAATGTATGTGTGATGGACTTACCTGTTGGAAAGTGCTGAGGGAAGCTAATATGGAGCCACCAATCCACACACTATACTTCCTCTCAGGTGGTGCAACCACCTTAATCTTCATGCTACTAGGAGCCAATGCTGTGATCTCTTTGCTCATTCGATCCGCAATACCGGGGAACATTGTAGTGCCACCACTAAGCACTATGTTACCGTATAAATCCTTTCTGATATCGACATCGCACTTCATTATGGAGTTGTAAGTTGTTTCGTGGATACCAGCAGCTTCCATACCAATCATGGATGGTTGGAAAAGAACTTCAGGGCATCGGAACCGTTCGGCACCGATGGTGATCACTTGACCATCAGGTAACTCGTAGCTTTTCTCAACAGAGGAACTGGTCTTGGCAGTTTCTAGTTCTTGTTCAAAGTCGAGAGCAATGTAAGACAACTTTTCCTTCACATCCCTCACGATTTCTCGTTCAGCAGTGGTGGTGAATGAGTAACCACGTTCAGTTAAAATCTTCATCAGGGCATCAGTGAGGTCACGACCAGCAAGATCGAGACGTAAGATTGCATGTGGAAGAGCATATCCCTCGTAAATAGGGACTGTGTGGCTAACACCATCTCCGGAATCAAGCACAATACCTGCACCAAACACACACAACAAAAATCTCACATACCTCTGCATTACGCAATTAAGTATAATCTGTCTATGATAAACACAAAATTTTCCTTATATATCAGGCTCCTCAATGACTAAATACGGATATTTCGGAATTAAAACAAGCAAAGAATCATGAAACTGAGAAACAAAGCATTGCAGGAAGGTGATTTTCATTCAATAAGATTCCGAAGCAAGTTAACGATGCAAAACATCAGGAGACAAATCAAAACATATCATAACTTGGACCAAAAAAAATGAAAGGCTTACCGGTTGTTCGACCACTAGCATAAAGGGAAAGAACAGCCTGAATGGCAACATACATAGCAGGTGCATTGAAGGTTTCAAACATGATTTGGGTCATCTTCTCACGATTGGCCTTCGGGTTAAGAGGGGCTTCAGTGAGGAGAATAGGATGCTCTTCCGGAGCAACACGTAGTTCATTGTAAAACGTATGATGCCAAATTTTCTCCATGTCATCCCAATTATTGACAATGCCATGCTCGATTGGGTACTTTAGAGTTAAAATGCCACGTTTTGATTGAGCCTCGTCGCCTACATATGCATCTTTCTGTCCCATACCAACCATCACCCCAGTATGACGTGGACGACCGACAATGCTAGGAAACACTGCCCTTGGAGCATCGTCACCAGCAAATCCAGCCTATGTAACAATTCTCAAAACAAAAGTTAAACTAAAGCTCTAAACTTAATACTCAAAATGGCATTTAATTAACGATAAGGAATCAAGCTTTGTACCTTCACCATTCCAGTTCCATTATCGCAGACAAGGGGCTGAATATCCTCACCCTCAGCCATCTTCTACAATCTGAAACATTAGTAATAACATAACATCAGTACCAAGTAGCGAAATCCTAAATAATTAAAAGCCATATCTAACAAAATTGTAGATTGGTCTGAAAGCAAACATCTTAACAATATACTTAATACTCTCACATCCTACAACTCAACTAAGGATCGGATATTTGCAATTTTTGTAAAATCTGAGTGCACAAATCATATTTAAAACCCAAATTTAGTAAGTCTAAGAAAATTTAAAAATAAAGCGGATAATGAAAACCAGATCCACAATAATAAACAGAATTCAGATAATCGAATCTGAACTGGTAATCTGCAAAAGTAGAGCGAATTTGAACAATAAATATCTACACTCGTTCCAAATGCATTATGGATAATAATTAAAATATCGAATCTATATAATATACGAATCTGCATTATCCATTGCCGTGCATAAACTCAACAAACATTTCTTGAAGAAACTAAAATTGGATCCACAATAATAAACAGAATTCAGATAATCAATATATGAATCTGAACGGAAATCTGCAAAAGTGGAGAGGATTTGAGCAATAAATTAGCATTCTTTCCAAATGCGTTACGGATAATAATTAAAATATCGAATCTATATTTTATACGAATCCACATTATCCATTGCAATGCTTAAACTCAACCAACATTTCCAGAATAAACTAAAAGAAACAGGTTGGATCAAAAGGCAAACGAATCAAACAAAAACGAAAAAAAAAAACAGTGTAAGATCAATTACATTTTGGATATATATATATATATTACTTATAAATCTATATATTCTCACAGTTAATAGGAAAGAAATTTCAATTATTCCAAAAAAACATGATTTAACATAAGTAATGACGGATCAAGACAAAATGTCAAGCTCCAAAACAAAAACATTACCGAATATAATTAAAATAATCCACATTATCCATTGCCATGCATAAACACAACCAAAATTTCCAGAAAAAACTAAAAACGGGTTGGATCAAAAGGCAAACGAATCAAACAAAAAAGTAGTGTAAGATCAATTACATTTTGGATATATATTGCTTATAAATCTCTAGATTCTCACACTTAACAGCAAAAAAGATTCATATATTACAAAAAAATGATTCATCATAAGAAACTGACGGATCAAGAGAAAATCACAAGCTCCAAAACAAAAACATTACCAAAAAAATTGAAAATTTAATCAAACGAATACCGAAATCAAAAATCGAAAAAAAGAAGAACCTAAAAATCGATTCGAAGATTTAACCTTCAAAAAAAAAATTTGCGTTGAGAGTTTTCAGGTTATTTGAGGTTATTTTCTTCAACTGCTACCCGCGTTTAGAGCCTGGCGTTTAGTTTTGAAAAAAATAATGGGGAAGAATAAAGCGAAAAAAATGGGATACTCATATGACGGATTTGCCTTTAATTTTCATGGGTATTTACTTAATTTACAAATGGGGGCATTCATTAATCGACACGTGGATTGAATGCATTCGTTTGTTATCTGCTAGAGCTACAATCTATCATGTAGATTATCCGCCATCAGTTGCTATAATAATGGTTCCAATTGGGGAATCTGAATCGAGTTATTTTTAATTGGAATAAATATACATTAACTTTGATTTAAGGGTTTATTACTTTTTGGCCTTAAACTTGGTAATTTTGTTTTTATTGGGGCTTAAAATTTTTTTTTGTATAAGTTAGTCCTTGAAAACCCTAGAGTTCAAGTCCAAATATAGGAATAGAGACAAGTTCATACCTCAATATGAGAACAATTGTTAAGTTTAGGGATTAACTTGAAAAAAAAAGTTCATGCCCAAATATGAGAACAATTGCCAAGTTCAGGGGCTAACTTGAAACAAAAGTTCAAGCCCCAATGTGAGAACAATTGCCAAGTCTAAAGACTAACTTAGACAAAGAAAAGTTCAAGCCCCAATGTGAAAAAAAGTTGCACAGTTCAGACCCTAAATAGTGATTTAACCCTTTATTTAATGTGTTATTTGATACATGAAGTTTGGTTTTGTGCAATTATACACCTTAAAGTTTGATTTTGGTTTAAATGTATACATAAAATTTTGATTTTGATTCAATTGTATACATTTAATTAAATGAATATGTTAATTTATTTTTATATTGGATAAGTACAGTTATTTGTGTATGTAATATGCAAACGTAAAATGATATTATATCGATAATGATATTAATTATTTATGAAATTTGAATCAAATCAAAATTCCATGTACAAAGTTACACAAAATCAAAGTCCATGTATAACATTGCACGCTTAACCAAAAGTTCATATGTAGTTTTATGATTTATCCTTTTTAATTTGGATCAACTATGGGTTTAAGTGATTTTAGATTTAGGTTGTTTTGGATTTAATTTATTTAAGTTTAAGGTTTGGGTTTTTTGAGTTTAGATATTACGGCCTTAGATCAATTCAGGTTTTCGTTAGTTCTGGTTTAAATAATTTTGGATTATTTGTTTGAAAAAGTTAGATTTGAAATTTGAATCATTTTGGGTTTGAATAATTTTTTATTTTAGTCAATTTTGTGATAGAGTTAGTTTGGGTTTATGACACTTCAGATTCAATTTTAACTGGTGTTTTCAAAATCAAACAAGACCAATCAATACATCAATCTGGAACAAAAAAAAAAATTGATTGACTTGCAAATTGGTACTAATTTGTTGAACTAACTAAAAAACCGGTTGAATTGATGATTGAACTGAGTTTTTTTTATTATTTTAAATTTTTAATTTGTTTGAATTTTTAATTATTTTTTATTTAAACCAACCGGTTCGTAAACGAGTAGCCTAACCAATTCAATCACTAATCTAGTTCCAAAAATATTTAATTTAAAAATTTTGAGTTGTTGACTTTTTGTTGTCAAATCAAGTTGAATCCAATTTCGTATTGATCGAGTTAAATTTTCTACTCTACATCAAAATTGATAGGTCTACTTTAAACAAGATAATTGTAATATATTTAATAAAAATATAGTATCGAACATAATTAATGTGTATATATTAAACAATATTTGGTACATTGACAATTGACAATGTATTTTTTTTCTATTTCACAAACAAATTTAAAAATTGACACGTGTCTCTTTTTTTTAAATTTCTATTTTAATATTTTACTATATCACACTATAAGATACTTATCCATCCCTTAGTCCTGCTTGTGGAATCTAAAACTCCATTAGTAGTTTACTAAATATTTCCTATATCTAGATTTTTAATATATTTAACAATTCATTTTAATTTAATTTAATTTACTAATTTTCTAACGAGGTTTCGGAAGATTGAAGTTTGGGTAATTTTGAGATTCCAAGTTTGAGTCCTAAACAGTTTAAAACGTGTATGATTTTTCTCTGAATTTTATTCTAGTTTAAATCTTATCATTTGTGGATCTTATTTAGATTTATTTTGATTCAAAACCATTTATTAGTCCGATAATATTTTATAACAATTGATTCTAATAATAATGATTCGAATATGTATTATATCTATAATTGTGATAACATTTATAAATTTAAAAATTATTTACGGAAATCAATATACAGGACTATATTAAAAGTTTATAAATTTTTATTTGGAGTTAGGTGTAATGTTTAAGCAGATTTTGATCTTCATTAATTCTGGGGTATCCTCTCACCCCCAACAATTTAATAATCATAAATAAGGAAAATTATTAAGTTAAAAAATAGGTATAATTTGTTTTTTTAATATAATGTTTATAACTACTCATAACCCCTCATTAACTCATAAATAGGAAGATAATGTACTTCATCGCACTCGAACTTATGTCCTTTTGTATTGATATATAATAATACCTATGCCAATCAAGCTAAGACTTAATCATCATATTTTTATAATTTTTAAATAGTTGTGATATAAGGATTATCTTAATGGGTAAAAGATAAAGAAAATGGTAAATTTCACCATTAGTCACTAAATTATTGGTAATTTTTTTATTTTGGTCACTTAATTAAAAAAATTACAATTTTGTCATTGAACTATTTAAAAGTTTTTATTTAAGTTACTGGACTATTAAAATCAATGTTATATGGCTTTCTCCATTCGCATTGTATGCATCAATCAAAAGCTCTCTTTCCCATTCTCTTCTATAGTTTATTTTTTTTCATGAATAAACTTTAAACGTCACAAATCTGCAAATCAAAATTCAAGTAGCTTTTTTCTCTTATACAACAACGATCGTCAAATCTTCACTTAGAGCTTGCTTACAAAAATTAAATGAAATCTTTTGAATAGTTTAATGACCAAATTATAACTTTTTTTACTTTAAGAATGAAAACAAAAATTTAATCATAATTTAGTGAGTAACGTGTAGTTTATCCAAAAATAAAATTTAGAAAAATTAGAATTTATTACATTAGGGTGAAAAATAGGGGTAAAATACCAAAAAAAGCCTTTTTTTTTAAATTTACCGAAATGAACCTGGTATTTTATTATTTACTGGAATGAACTATTTTCCCTAAATTGCGTCTACGTCAGCAAAGCTTTGCTGACGTGGACAGAAATAGCGCTAAGGGAAAAGGGCCCATTTTGATAAATAATAAAATACTGAGTCTATTTCGATAAATTTTAAAAATAATAATTTTTTTATTATATTTTGCCCGAAAAATAGATATTGTCATTGTTATAGTACATGTTAACACAAAATGGCTGCAATTACAGCACACTATGATTCACCATGATCAAAGCTTCAAGTCAACTCAATTTTTAGCTGCTTTTCAATGGTGGCCTACCTGGAATTCGGAATCTAAATGGTCCCCCACACCATCATTGTTTTCAAAACTTTCAGACAATGATATCATGTTGACATACATCGAAAAATTAAAGAACATTGATCGTCATCAAAATCTTCTTAGAAGTGCAAATCATGATGATAAAAGGTTGCCTAACAGGGTTTACATAGGGTGTGTGTGCTTGCAATTCTGACACAACATAGTGGACGACATCATCTTATTTTAAGATTTGAGATCTAAAAATTTTATGTTTTCCACATTCAGTCTCACCACTATAATTAGGTATATATATATTTTAAAAAATATGTTATCAGTGAATTAAAATGATTGTTTGAATCGAGTCGAATTGAATCGGTAGTGTAAAATCGTATATAGATTAAATTATCAGTTAAATTAATTTATAATTTTATTATTTATTTAATTATTGTTAAATCGATAACCAAACCGTTGAATTAAGAGTTAATGGTTTGATTGATTCGATAATTGAATTGATTTTTAAAAGATTGGTTAAAATTAATAATGGTGGTTGTGTTAAAAGTGATTATGCGAAGTATTTTTAGAGAAAATTTTCAAAATTATTCGTAAACATTGATATAATGTGCAATTTGATAGTGAACTTTGATTTGATTTCTCCATTATAATAAGGTATAGTTTAATTTTTCTTTTGGTATAATTATAGGTGTCCTCGTCTGTTTTATGGTTTGAGACCAGACCTGTTCGGGCTAAGGTGGTATTTCGGTAAAGCCCTTTTTACAATGACAACTCCAATATTTGAACTTGATCCAAATGCCTGGAAAAGAAGACCATTTCTATTTCTTCCGACCACTTGTAAGAATGAAATATACAACAAATCGCTTATGAAATGGTAAAAAACCATAAATCAAGACAAAAAAGACAACAATTGCTGAAATAATTTATAATTTTTTTTTACATTTTTTGTACATTTTTTATTTAATTATTGTTGAATGGACGGTTGTACCATTGAATTAGAAATTAGTGAATTGACTTATTAGACCATTAGTTCAATTTTAAGTTATTATTTAAAATTAATAATGGTGATTGTGTTAAAGTAATTATGTAAAAAAAATTATTGTTTGATCATATAGTTAAGATTATTTGAAAGCTTGATTAATCATGTTCAATCAATAATAAATTTATATGTCACAGAATAGATCTAAAAAGACGGGAGGGCTTGGCCCCTTCGATCCATACGATAAAATTACATTTTTAATTATTGTCTAGGACCTTTGAAACTTGTAATTTTATCTTGTACGTATATAATATATATTATGAATGAAATTGAAGAAGGTGACAACTTTCTTTCAGCTCAACCATATTTTATAATTTCATTCATCATATATTAACTTCTAATTTTATAGGGGCTAAGAAATAATTTTTCTATTTAAAGGAAAAGTCCCTACTTGTCCTCTCTAGATTCGCCTCTGGGTTTAAGCTCTCCTTCATTGTTTCTTCATTGCATAATACACATTCATACTTACGAATTACCTAATTCATGGATGAGTTCTACCTACATACTTATAGACTTGTTAATTTGACGGGTTAGAGATTGGGTTAATTAGAGTTTTAAATTTTTGGATTTGGGTTATTTTGGGGTTCATTCCGGTTTGATATTTGAATTCAGGTCATTTTGAGTTGTTTGGGTTATTTCAGTTCGAGTCATTTTCAAGTTCGAACTAAATGTTTACGGGTTATTATAATTTTCAAATCAGATTGAATTAAGTTCGAATTCAGATTAATTGAATCGAGTTCGAGTCATTTAAATTTTAAAAAAAATTAAAAAAATCTTATAGAATTTACCCACATAATTCTCCCAATTCTTGATTACGATTACACCTAAATTTAACTATAGTAATCAAGCAATACAAGCTCCATCAAGTCTCCGAACACACACAAATAAAGGTTGAATAAAATAAAGCATATTCACATGGAAAAAAGAAATTAAACCCATATCTCAAAGGCAGTCCAAAAATATAGATAATTGGGTCATGGGTACCAAAATGGCAGCCTTATATTATTAAACTTGAAATGGAGATTTTTTGTGGGCATTTATAGGACAGATGCATGATGGTTAGCAATGGGGTCAAAATCATGATCCATGTGGTTTATGCAATTTGGCATGCAATATAATTTCTGCATCAGATCAGAGAGTTTTTGTCCCCCTCATTAAATTACCTGCTAAAAACAGATATTATTAAACTAGTTTTAATGAACATGTACCTAAAAATCCAACAAATATGTACACATCCTCTAATTACATATCTTACTTTTAGATCTATGTCAAAGTATTTTAAAAAGAATGTAAAGTTGAAGGGTTAAAATGTGATTTTTATTTGTATATTGTATTTAATTTGAGAATTTAATTTTTGTATTTTGTTATACTATACGTCGATAATAGTGGTAGGAATGATAGCAAAGTATGAAGAAGAAGAAAAAAAAACATAAGAACACATAAATTTTACGTGGAAAACTGTTATCGGGAAAAACCACAGGCAGGGGAGGAGAAATTCACTATAATGTTGAAAAACAATAATGCAAGTGGTTTTCGACTACATATTTTAAGGGTGAAACAACCCTGTGTGACATGGTCCGTACCGGGGGCTCTGCTCTCGCACCCCTAGTCGAGTTTAGTGGTGGATGGGAATCCATGGCGAGCTATGGCCTCGGGTCCTCGGTCATTCACCCCACAGGTCCCCAATTTTGCTTTTCCATTTTATTTCTTTGACAAGTGAGTTGCACATCGAACTTTTGAAACTGGAGACTAAACCGGATTCGGATCATACAACTCTAATATATTTTAGTTTTATATAATTTGGTCATTAGCCGAATAACATATAGATCATGAAATGACATGCTCATTTTCTTTCATTTGATCGTTCATCTAAAAAGAATTTTGTCTCTTATAAGATAATAACATATGGTAATGCAATACATTCATATCCATATTTTAATATTTAAAAGAAATATATTTCTTTTTAATTTTTTGTTAATTCTTATATTTTCATGTTGAAAGTTCATTATTATTCTTTCCAACAATGTTGTTTTCATGATTTGAATCTGCATTCTTCTTTTAAAGTACAATATGCATTACCGTTGCACTTAACGTTGATGGTAGAGAGTGAGATTTCTTTGATCGATCATCTCAAAAGACTTCTGAAAAGATTTTGTTTTTATTTTATGTGGGTTGAATTTTTTGGTCAAATTCTACTATTAGACCCTGTACTTTGCGTAAGTTGTGGATTTAGTACATATACTTTAATTTGGTCATTTTCAGTTCCCGTAATTTTAGAATTTGAAAATTTTAGTTCTGACCAAATGATAACTATTAAATTCATTAAGTTCTGTTATTTTTAAAATTTGATGTGTCAAACATATTATCAAATGTGTAATGCTATATCTATTTGTTATTTTCACGTATTACTCACAAAAACTCAATTAATAGATTTAACGACTATCATTTGGATTAAGACTAAAATTTTGAAATTCAAAAATATAGCCACTAAAATGTTCAATTGGTGAACGCTAAATCTATAACTTTATGCATAAAATAGGACTAATGACATAATTTAACCAAACAGATTTAATAGTTACCATTGGGTCAAGATTGAAATTTCAAAATTCGAAAAGTACAAAGCAAAAATTGATCAAAAATTAAAGTCCATGTACTAAATCCACAATATACACAAAGTGCAGGGTCTAATAGTAGAATTTGACCAATTTTTTTATACAATACAAGTTCAAACTCTCACACCCACATACGCACCCATTACATTACCACATAGGCAAACTTGCTGTTTGAACCTTGATCAGGGGTGGTGCCAATGGAGGTAAAATTAGTAAATGATAAAATTACACTTTGACCCCTCAAAAATGATAAAATACCGATTTAGCCCGTTAAAAATTATAAAGATATAAGATATTAAAATTGTATTTTAACTCTTATACAAATATATAATTTAATTTCGACCCACCACAAAAAAGTTTTTGACTTTACCCTTAACCCTGATCTCAAGCATAAATGAATTCACTTCAGCCAATAACTCGAGTTTTTTTTTTTTGTTACAACAATATATGTGCATTAAAATTGATAATAACAAAAATGGGGGCTGGTGATAGTTGTTAGTTGAGAATGAAAGAGATACCAAAATCACAAACTCTTTCAGTTCCATTTTCAGAGTGGGAAAACCAAAGCTACTAATTCCCCCCACAATAAGCCTTAGATATCGTCTACTCCACTGCAACAAAAGTTATGGAAAGTGACCCCATATTGCCTAAAAGGAGTACCCATTACAAAATTAAAGCATAAATCTACTATCTTTGTGTCACTGCCAAAAACCCACAATGACCTCATTCATTATAACTGCAATTTCATTAACATACTACCACTATCTGTCAGCTCAAAATAGGTATTTTTTTATATTCGTTTTATGCAGGGGTGAATTCGATTTTTTTTTTAAAGTCGAGATTAAATTATATATCTTTTATAAAAGTTAAAATGTAATTTTACTGTTTTAGGACTAAATAAAGACGAATACAAGAGGGTAGACAAGGGTATTGGTCTCAAAATGAAAAATTGCATTTTATCCCCCATATAAATCATTAAATTATAAATTTATGTATGATAAAATTATACTTTGACCCCCTCAAAAATGAAAAAGTAAGTCTAATTTGTCTTTTCAAAATTGAGGAAAAATCTTTTTCTAGATTCGCTCCTAGGACTAAATCAAAATTTTATCACTTTTTGGGAGGGTAAACTATAATTTTACCATATATTAACTTATAATTTTATATATTTTAGGGGTCTAAAACAAAAATTAAAACAAAAATTCCTTATTTTAGGGGATCAATGTCCCTATCTACCCCTGATTTCACTATGAAAATTAATCCTTTCAGAATTCGTGACTGTCCCTCTCAATAATATTGTATCTAAATTTCGAGCCTAAATTTTCATTCTAATAATACAATGTGCTTTTCGAGGTATCTATTTTTGAAACTAAAGGCTCTATTGCTTGAAATGCTATGAGGATAGTAGGACCAGTCCGGACCCTAATTTGGGTCTTTTTTTATATATATATACTTCATATCCGTTTTATAGTCCATGTTCTGGGTTTATGTCTGTCCCTTCCAACAATGTTATTTTCAAAGTTCGAACTTGAATCTTTCTCTTAAGAGTGCAATTTACCTTAACATTACACCCAACCACTTGTTGGTCCGAGTCTCTAGTCTTTACAATCTCTGGGTCTTAATTATTTTCTTATTAATGTTTATATTATATGGTTGTATGAACTTACACGAAAGTCTACAATTAAGTTTCACATACATTATTATAAACACATAATTATATTTATTGAGATAATTAAATTTACAATTTATAAATTATCACTTCTTAATTAATTAATTAATTAATTTATTTATTTATTAGAATTGCCTTTAACAATTGTATCCTTAAATTAACATCACATAATTTAAATTTCGTTTTAATCAAAATTTTAGTGTGTTTTAATTGTTTCGATCGATTCTAATTTATAGAAGTGCATATCAATTCATATTGATTGATAAAATATATTTTTATATTTTAAACCAAAATTTAATATTTTGCCTTTACTAATTTTTATTTTTATATGATTACATTTGAAAACAAAATGTAATCATTAAATTATGTTATTAAATCTAATTATTAATTTTAAATTTAGACTATGCATATATAATATATTATTAAGAAACTAGAAATTAGATTCCAAATATGTATATAAACCTTAAATGATACATTGAAATACACCAGGGGTAAAGTCAAAAAATTACTTTAGAGGGGCTAAAGATGAACTTAATTTATTGGGAGAAAGTGAAATTTACCCCATCATACTAACTTGTCATTTCATAAATTTCGAAGGGGTTAAATTGTATATTTATCAATTTTGGGAGCAGTATCACTGCGTGCCTTCTTATCTACTCCCCCGAAATACACTAATAAAATATTTATCAACAGATGAGGAGACAAGGGGGCAGACAGTGGTCTTGGCCCCCCCAACATGGTAAAATTACCGTATTGATCTTTTTAAAATTTATGCAATTACAAGGTTAAATTAATCAAGTATGCCAAAAAAAAAAAGAAATTAATTGGTCAAATAGGCCAGTTTTTTTTTTTTGAAATTTAGGGAAATATGTCGTTTTTGGAGACAGTGTGTGAAAGTGCGTCCAACCGGGCGTGGCATGTTCAATTGGACTAGCTTTCCTGCTGACATGTTAAGGAAAACACGCCCGGCTAGACGAGCTTTCACACTCTCTTTCCAAAAACGGTCTATTTGGCCAATTAACTTTTTTTCGACATATTCAACTAATTTAGCCCAATCACAAATTAATATAATAATAAATTTATACTTTGATCTTTTAAAATTTTATTATAAAATTGACCCCTAAATAATATTTTGGCTTTACCCCTACATACCAATACTATAACAAAAACTGTACATCCGTCGATATTGTACTAACAACTAATTTTATTTGCTTTGAAAAAGAAAACCCTAAATGTAAAGCAAAATTCAAGCACTCCCAACATAGAATTCCCTTCTTTCCATATAGCCTAAAGGACCCCCCAAAAAAATCAAAGATTAGTATTTTTATGGTGAGTGGGGGAGCTTAGTAGAGACCCGAGGGCCATCACCTCTCTAAAATGATAAATTTTTAAATTAATAAAGGTAAAGTTGCACTTTGATTCTGATAAATATTTAATTTAACCCTTTAAAAATTATAAATATATAAATTATTAAAATGATGAAATGTGCTCCGCCGGTGGTAATGGCATAAGCCTTGAAGAGTAGGTGAAGAAATTGGCGTGTATTAAGTTTTTTGGATTCACTGAAATGTAAGTTTTAGTTTATTAAAACATGGTCTCATACCACACGAGTGTTGAAAAGTGATTCATAATATTCCATTTGCAATGAACAAAATTAGATTTTAATTAGTTGAAAACGAAAAAAATAATAATAAAAGATTGGTTGGGTATAGTAAGAAAATAATGCAAAGTCAAAGTTAGTTGATATCCCCCTTTGCAAAGATAAACCATGCACGCAAGTTTCACCAATAATAGGGTTAATTGCATCATAATCCTCAAATTATAGTTCAGATTTCAAGTTTGTCCTCAAATTTCATAGCGCTCTGATTAAGTTTTGAAATTATCAATACTGTTTCAATTAAGTTATTCTGTCAGCTTGAGCATTAAATGTTAGCTCAAATGTACGGGTTAAATTTTAGACGCATGTGTTCCTACTACATGAATAGCTTGGACCCAATTCCTCTGACATGTTCTAGAAGTGTTTGCCATGTTCCGAGCTCTTCCTTCTCTAATTAGACACATTCTAGGCTTGCAGCATCTGAGGAGGTCTATCCGGACCCTTGGCAACCATTGTCTGCACTCTTAGTGGCCTCTATCTTTACTTGGTTGGGGTGGCCTCACCATGGGGTGCGTTATTCACGTGATTAAAATTTAATTATGTGTTTTAAATATGCTCTTAATTAGACTACTGAAAAAATCTCATTAACAACGTATTACTACTTTGAGGATTCGATTAAAACATTTTAAAATTTGAAACCATTTCAAAATCTGACCCATATTTCGAGGACTTTCAATAGAATTAACCCTAATAATATAATATTTCAGGGGATGTGGTTTGAAAATCATATGAAAACTACCCATTATCCCCCAATGCATAGCAAACCACGTGCACATACATAACATCAAAGCCTAAACGAGGGTAGTTGGTGAAAAAATATTATGATAGGCTTTTTCAAGGATCCAATGCACAAAAATCTAAAAACTATCTCAAAGCCCTCACCAAAAATGTAGAAAAAAAGGGAAGTGATTTGATGATTACATTCCACCATTCTTTTGCTTTGAATCTCTATATCCAAAAAAACAAAACAAAAAACAAAACCCAAATGTCAAGTTCAAAGCTTGTTGTCGTTAAAGATGATGATGAAGCTGAAAGGACCAGCTCATTGGAGTTTCAAGACGACAAGAAGAAGAAGAAGAAGAAGAAGAAGATGATGATGATGATGATGATATCATTGGGAGAATTTAAGGTAATTGATGATGATGGTGATGATGAAGATGAAGATGAAGACGAAAGGAACTCATTGGAGTTTCAAGACAAGAAGAAGATTATATCATTGGGAGAATTGAGGGCCAATGATGATGGTGATGATGATGGGTTTAAGACTCCAACATCATTGGATCATAAAATCCCAGTGATGAAACAATGTCCACCAGCACCAAGGAAACCAAAGCCACTCTCCTCAAATAAAAGGAAACCATCATCGCCGCCATCATCAGGTGGTGATAGGAACCTGCTGAAAATCGACTTTGCCAAAGAGGTGGAGTCTTTGTTTCCTAGTGATGTTCTTGCTGATACACACCGCAAGGTCAAGAAAGCTCGTAAAGAAGATTATAATCAATGATTTTTTTTTGTTTTTTGTTTTCTTTTTATCCATATATGGTAAGAACATTTATAAGATGATCATGGTTATCGTTTTGGGAATTAATTTTCTTGGTTTATTTTCAAGAAAATCATCATCATCATGATGGTGGAATTGGGTATAAGCAAAATTTTATGATATGATGTTATTGTATAGTTAAATGTATGGGAAAAGAAGAATTAAGAAGGCATGAATTTCAAACCAAGAAAAATGATATTGTATGTATATTTGAGTTCATCATGAGTCGAGTCGGGTCTAAGTATGATATTAACATATTTTATGTTTATTTAACCTTAGTTTTAGTCCGAAATCTAGGCTTAAAATTTTGTCTAAACTTGCCCATATTTGTAAAAGACTAACCCAAGCCTATTTTAGGTCCGTTAATATTATTTTTTAGATTTTTAATTTTTTTATTATATTATTTAATAATTTTATATTTTTTTTATTTATTGAAATTTTTTATATAGTCATTTTAATATTATTTTAATGTTTGCATTAGAGTAGTATTATATATTTAGTATATGTTTATCTTTTTAATGTGTTCTAAATTACATAATATATTAAAATAACATAATATAAAGTATTATAAACTTAAAAGGGGTCGGGTTGGGTCAGGCTCAGGCCTTGAATGTTCAAACCCGAGCTCAGCCCATATTTTAAATGGGTCTAATCTTTTTATTCAAACCCATTTTTTGGGCCTAATATTTTTGCCCAAACCCTCTTAAAATTTAGACGAGCCTTTGGACCTAGGCGAATAGCCCGATCCATGAACATGTCTAATATATAGTAAACTATTACCTTTTATATCAACTTTATAAATTTATAAATTCGGATTCAAATTTCAATATGTTAATGTTAAAAGTTTAGATTAATTTTTGTTAGAATGTATTCTTAAATTTTTATATTTGTTTATATTTTTGAAACTATTTTAAATCTCCCAAAATCTAACTAACTAGAGAAAAATATTATGGATTATTTTGTGGTATCAAATATCCTCCAATTTAAGAAGAATAATACTTTCAATGTTTATGATTACCTTGGACAAAACATTTAAATCCATTTTGACTTTGCAGCATCTAAAATTATTTAATTCTTTTATTTAATTATATTGAACTCTCGTATTTGGTTTGATGATCAAGAGTTAAGTTGTTCATTCATTAAATCCATTCAAGTTCAAACCCCTGGAGAGCAGGAGGTAAACCTTTATTTGGATAGTTCCTTTTAGATCTAGTGTGGTGTATAATGTTGATGTATCCATATTATACTTGATAATGGGTCGGGTTGGGTGCTCGTCTGAAAAATAAAAGAATTTGGACAAAAATATAGACCAAAAAATGGACTTGGGCAAAAAAATGAGGCCTGAATTCTAAACAGGCTAAGCATTGAGTAAACTTTTTTCACCCAGACTCGGCCCATCCTGAATTTGCAAAAAAAAAAAAATTGTTGCTTTTACTAATGTTTTGGTGTCATTTTATTATTATATTACTACTTTTTTTGTTATTGTTTGGATATTATATAACTCTTATTTTATTATTAAATTTGTTATTATTTTAGAGGTATTTGCTTACTAAGTTGCACTTATCTTAGTGTTATTTAAGTATAAATATTTTTTAAATTTATTTTCAATTTGTTGGGAAACATCTATTTTAATATTTTTAACATATTTGATGTATTATATTTTTTTAAATTTATTTTTATATAAAAAAATTTAATACGAGTAAGCCGAACTTGACTCGAGTTTTAGCATTTTTATCCAAGTCGAATTTGAACAAAATTTTAGACCTATTTTTCGAGTTAAAACGAACATAAAATTAAAAAAAAAGACCTAAAATTTAATTGAGAACCGACTCGACCCATAATCACTTCTAATCCATTTAATATGTGTGTAAATGCTACACCTAATTACATTTAGCTGAAGAAAAATATCATGCATCTAAATCAACTCTAATCCATTACATCTAACAACAGTTGGTTCTTTCAAAACTCTACCTAATTACAATTACAAAATCATTTTCTCCTTTTCAACTCAAACCCAAAAGTCTATACATTAAATAAATAAATAAATCCTAATGATTCTTTCCTAAGTTTCACTTCCAAAGCCCTTTCCATTGTGGCCTACCAATCCCAACTCCCTTTTTTGGGTCAATCAATATAAAAAAAAAACCCCAACCCTTAATCAAACTCAAATTAATAAAATTAATCTTGATTTGATTATACATTTAAAATAATGAGTGAAAAAAATCACGGTAAAAGTCTCTCTTATCTTAATCAGTAGTTGAAAGTTTAGTTCTCACCCTAGGTATGGAGTAGCTTTAAAACTCATAACCAACATCTACTTCTTAATGGATATATAGAATGCGAGAATTAGTTAGATACCTCGAAAAATAAAAAAAATAATGAAAAAAAAGGGCAAAAATCAATGTTGTTTTGATTATGAATTTAAAATAAAGGGAAAAAGAAAAGAGAAGAGCAATAGGGTTGAATTGACCAAATCAGAATTGAATCACACAAGGTAAGTGGGAGTCCATGATCTTTTCATATCTGTATACAAATGATGTAAGCTAGAAAATATATGTGGCGAAATCATGGGTAGCACAATCAAGCAAACCGATATATGATATTTAAAAGGTCTAATTATATCCTCAATCCCTATATTATTTAGTTTTTAAAATTAGTCCCTTTGCTTTTAATTTCTAAAACCTAGTACTTTGCTTGTCTGATTTAAAAAATTGAGTTTTAGTTCGACTGAGTATCATTGTTGTTGCAATAATTGGGAGGACGTAGATTTGAATGCACTTAACTACGTAATATCCTCTACTTTAGGGGTTGGGGGTCATGGGTAGTTTAGGCATTGTATAAAAGAATATTTTTTTTTTAAATTTTCATGTCTATTTTATAGTCTATGATCAAGGTTATTGGCTGCCCCTCTTAACAATGTCGCCTCTCTTCTTAAGAGTGCAATGTGTCTTACCACTGCACTCAATACTTGTTAGTATAAAAGAATGTAACTGATAACACTATTAATTGACTTTATTTAAATTTGTATATGTATTATCAATAAGATTTTAATTTTTAAACCAAAGTAAAAGAATTAAATTATAAAAATTAAAAAGATACAAGGACCAAAGACAAAATTAAACCAACATTAAAAATGTCAAAACTAAACGACCCTATTTGACGGTCAATTTCCTTTTCATTAACGATAATTTCCCTTCTTTTCCTCTCTTCCATATCCTTCAATTTTCCTTCCAATTTTCTTCCCTAACACTTTCCCAAGAAAACAAAAGAAACTAAAGGAAAAAAAAAAAAAACAAAAACAAAGAACTGTTGAATCAAAAGCCTATGTTTCAACCTCAAAAGTGATAACCTTTTTTTCCTTTTTGTTGTTATTGTCGTTGAAAAAAGAAATTATCTTCTTCTTTTTTTTCTATCAAATGACCCAAAATGGAGCCTCGCAAATTAGAGCGAAGAAAAACCATGACCATGAATTGGGATGGCCTAGGTGACGACGATGATGAGTTCTTTGAACCTAGTAATCGAGTATCCTCCGCCGTGCCTCGAGACTTGACCGATGAAGATAGCGATGATTTCGATGACTGTCGACATTCGTTCTCGTCCAATGGCTCACCCATCCATCGTGCAAAGGCGGTGGCAACAGTCGCACCGCCAATAGTGGCACCACCAATAATGCCACCAATGTCGCCTAATTACGATATATGGAAGTCATCTCCCGGGTCCATAAAGCACCGTAGACAACAATTATTTCAAGGGATGGGCTTATCCGCTAACAAAGAGCTTTTAAGCTTCAAACATTTAGATACCAATAAGGTACTTAATGGCTCGGTTCGGACGACACTACCACCACCACCACCACCACCACCACCCAAAGTTACAACTACGGTTACAACTGATTCTAAAGATGAGAAGAACAAGAAAGATGGTTCGAAAGAAAGCAAGCCACGTTCTGGTTCGGTGGGCGGATCTCGATCCGACGGCGAAATGGAGCTGCTTTCGATCGAAAAGAAACGAAAAAAACAGTTACTCGGTTCGGTATCGAAACAAAGCTTGAGGAGAACTTCGTCATTAATGTCAACACCCAGAGCACAATCGTATCCTAACAAAGAAGCAACCGCTAAGAAAGCTTCAACTAAAGATGCTACCGCCGTGGCGAGTAGTGGTAGCAACAACAACAACAATAACAATGTTTCGACGAAGCAAAACGACGGTTTCACGTCGGCTTTTTCGGACAACAACTTTGAAGCATTTTTCTTAATCAAGAATTTGGATAACGGGAAAGAATTCATCGTCAACGAGTTCGATCAAGACGGAATGTGGAACAAGTTGAGCGATATCCAAACGGGAAAACAATTAACAATGGATGAATTCGAGAAATCGGTAGGGTATTCGCCGGTGGTTAAAGATTTAATGAGCCGTGATGAAAATGTTAACCGCATGGTAACGAACCAACACGGCAGCGACCGGAAACTCAACTCTTATTTTTCAAAGAGCTTGAAAGTAAGCAAAAAGCGCGGCGCCGCCGTGTTGAAAAGCATCAAAGGGGTGGCAACTTCGATGACGTTGAGAGGTGAAAAAGAAAAGGAACAAAATTTATTTAATGTCGATCAAAAGAAGAACAACGGAAATAGTAATAATAATCAATGGGTGAAAGTTCGACAAACGGGGAAATCGTATAAGGAATTGAGTGCTTTACATTTATGTCAAGAGATTCAAGCTCATGAAGGGTCGATTTGGAGTATAAAATTCAGTACCAACGCCAGGTTTTTGGCTAGCGCCGGTGAAGATACGATGATATATGTATGGGAAGTACAAGAATGTGAAGTGAAGCCGATGAATGAAGCGTGTTCGTCGCCGGAAGATAAAAAGAAGAAAGGAAAAGGATCGTCGAGTAGTAAAAAAGGGAATCAAGTTCCTAACTATGTTCATGTGCCGGAAACTGTGTTTTCATTGTCGGATAAACCGATATGTTCTTTCAAAGGACATTTGGATGATGTTTTGGACTTGTCTTGGTCTAGATCCCAGGTATGATTCTAACCATTCTTAATTAATCATCTAAAATTTTCTATCTTTTAAATCATTCTGGACACATTACATCAAAAAATAAACCGATCGACTCATACCATTAAAAACTGATTTGATTGACAAAATAACCATACAATGAGACGTGACATACTATGTGTACCTTATATTGACGCATAAGGATCAATTTTGAATAGTAGAAATGAATGTAATTTATAATAGAAGATTAATTTGCTCTTTAATCTAACATACATGGAGTAATTTGTTTACTATTTTAGCAGAGGGGACAAAATGTAATTGTCTCCTAATACAAATATATTCATGATACTTCTATCATGTTTTATAACATGTGTGTATATATATATATGTATGTGTTAGGTTGGGTCGAATTTTATTTAAGTTACAAGCAAATGCAAGAGAATAATCGATCTATTCGATTAAAAATTAAAAAATCTAACCGGTCAATTTCATACTTTAACTAATTGTTTAGTTCTTAACCAATATAATCGAATCAACTAAAAATAAGTTGATTTGATTGGTTAAGTCGATAAAGCCGATTTTTGCTTACTGTTAAGCTTAATCCAACCAAGTTTTCAAATTTTATCCAAATCATCTCTATTTATAATAATTAACCTAAGCCAGTCTATTTCCATCCATATTATTTTTTAATTTTTTTAATATGGTAATATTTTAAAAAATCGAATCACATTTTTCGAGTTTAATATTTTTATTAAAATTCTCGAATGTTTCATTATTTTGCAGCAATTGCTTTCGTCTTCCATGGACAAAACCGTAAGGTTATGGGATTTGGATACCAAGAGCTGTCTAAAATTATTTGCCCACAATGATTATGGTAAGATAATTTCAGTTTGTTTTAACTTCAAAGTTTATAAAATTACAAATCAGTCCCTTTTAATTTAATTTAATTTAATTTGGCAGTAACATGCATACATTTCAATCCAATGGATGATGATTATTTCATAAGTGGGTCACTTGATACAAAAGTTAGGATTTGGAACATACCAAAGAGGCAAGTTGTTGATTGGACTGACATTAATGAAATGGTTACTGCTGTCTGTTACACTCCTGATGGTCAGGTATTTTTCATTTTTCTTAAAATATCTATACTCGAGTTGTATCGAGTTACTTGAGCTCGAGTTTGATCTGAAATTTATTATTTAAAATTTAATTCTAATTCGATCAAATACTATTATTTAAGTTGATGTTCAACTCAACATAAATATTTATACAATCTTTTGGGCTAAGTAGTTATTTAATATCATAACATTAAAATGGTTAAAAATACTTTGGAGGTCCCTACATTATAGGATTAGATTAAATTAGACTCTCTATTATTAAATGGATTAATTTAGTTTTTATATAATTAAAAGAATCAAATAAGTCCAAATTGTAACAAAGTTAACATTTCATTGTATAAAAATTATTTTTTCCAATTGCAGTTCAATTGATTTTATTTTTTAAACAAGAAATGTTAACTCTATTCCAATTTGTTCTTATTTAATTATTTTTAATAGGCATATTTCCATATTCGGATCCAAGTAACATAACCCATTGTTTGTCAATCTTTCAAAATTACATTAATTGAGCAATGTTCATAAAAGTTTCGTGAATTTTGTTTTTTAACAATCTCATTATAGGTTCTGGTCATATCTATTCTTTTTGACACAATACCTAGAATTACCCATAGTCCGTCCCCAACCCATAAATAGGAGGATAATGCGTTTCAGCGCACTCGAACTCACTTCTTCCTGTATTAACAACAATGCACATATCAATTGACAATTCTATTTGTGAAATTTAAAAACTCCACTCACAATATACGTGTATATATATGTATGAAATTGAGGTTTTGTAATATATTCACATTCTAAACTATGAATATGTTTTTCATTAATGAAGGGTGCCATAATTGGTACACATAAAGGCAGTTGTCGACTATACAGTACTGAGGGTATGGTTTGCTCTGATTTTCCTTTTAATCCATATATTCGTAAGTAGCTTTTAATTGAAATTAAATTATATTTTTCTCATCATTAAATAAATTGATGATTTAGATTGCAGATTAACTCAATTAGATCAGATCACCACTCAAAACAAGAAGAAAGACAATGCTAAAAAGATCACTGGTTTTCAAGTAATTTCATTCCCCTTCAACTCTTTTTTTTTTAGAATTTATATTTGATGCATTAACGGTTTATAATTGTTTTTAATATCAAGCAGTATTGTCCGATTAATCCAACCGAATTACTTATCACTTCTGCCGATTCCCGAATACGAGTTTTGGGCGGTCCCGAAGTCTTTTATAAATTTAAAGGTACCCCATGACTATTTATTGTTTGATATTTGTATTCAATGTTGCATCGGAATATGGGTATGAAAATATGATGCTTTAAAATCATATAAAAATTTTGAAAAAAAAAGAACTTAATGTCAATCTTTTCTTAATTGGATAATATGAGTTGGGGTATTAGTTTAAAGAGAGATAAAAAACTTATTGATCTGTGAATTATTATTTGGCATAAATTAGGCTAAAAAACCGATTAAACTAGTGGTAAATTTTATATTTTTTTAATATTTATGATTATTTAATAATTTATTAGATTTAAATTAAATGGTCTGATTAGATCGAGAACTGATGGACTAGGATAACAAAACCCGTGCGGCACTACGAATTTCTCACTAATATACTTCATATAGGTTTATTTTGTCAATATATTTACTGTGTACTCACTCCCACCCTGCTCCATTGTTATCCTTATATTGAATACATATTCGACTCTAAGTTAACATACTTCTACGAGTTTATTTTGGTTAATTATATTTACCATGGTTGTGAACATAAACAAGTTAATTCAACTAGATAGTTGATTTTTGCTTGAATTTTTTCCATGTCGGGCGTATGCCCAACTCCAAGTAACATAGTTCAACAAGTTTATTCTGGTCGATAAAACTTGCTCTTTGTGATCAGGGTTCAAAAATACAAACAGTCAAATTGCAGCTACGTTTACATCCGACGGAACATATGTGATAAGTGCAAGTGAAGATTCTCAGGTTTTCATATGGAGAACCGAAGAGCCTCGGAACACCGGCACCGGAAAACGATCAGTGATCACTGCACGAGGCCACGAATATTTCCCATGCAAAGACGTTTCGGTAGCAATCCCATGGCCAGGCACTATCAAAAGCGAGCCCCTGTCAATGACAGGATCATCGCATTTGAAACGGAGCTCCAAAAGTTTACAAGTTCCCAATGGCGAATCCCCGACTAAAAATGATCATAACAAGAAAATTTTGCCCTTGCCGCCACTTCCGAAAAAGAAGAGCAACCACCATCTAGGCAAAATTATAACTGACGAAGATGGTGAGATGGCCGATTCGATGTCGAGGTCTTCCACTGCTTCGGCTTCAAGTCGAAGTAGTTCGGTCTCAAATGATGATTCATCATCATCAACATCAACATCATCGATGTCAAGGTCTTCCACTCTTTCCGGTGCCAGCAACTTGAACTCTTCAGGTTCGAACCGGGTTTCGGGTTCAATAAGATACGGTGATTCACCATCGATATCTTCTTTCATAGGATCGTCGCCTTGGTCGTGGTTCAATGTCAGCAGTCACGGACACAATGCGGCAGCTTGGGGACTAGTAATTGTGACGGCCACTTTGAGTGGCGAAATAAGGATTTACCAAAATTTCGGGTTACCACGTAGAGTTAGTCGCCTCTAAAATTGTATAATCATATTTATCAAAGCATCGAAAAACAAATTTGCTTTTTTATTTTTATTTTTATTTTTATTTTTGTTTTTTTTTTCTTTTAATCTAACAATTTTTTTTTTGCATGACAGAGAATTGAATTACATTGCAAAATTGGCTTTTTAATATAAATTTTAATCTTTTAAAAGAAATTAATCAAACCCTTTTTGTGAAATTGTTTCATCTAATTGAATTTCAAAAAAAAATTATAATTCATTTCAATGTTTGTATGTAAAAGTACCATGGAGGTCGGAGTTAGATTGCATTTTACCTTTTTTACTGAAAACAAAAGAGTAAATTCATTATTGTATATTAAATCAAAGAGCATACGGGTCTTTTTGGTAAAAATCCCAACCAGTTTTATTGTTAAGTGCTTACGTGACTAATGGAGCAATCATACAATGACACTTGACGTGCCACATGTACCTCAGGTTGACAATGAAGACTTATTCAAGCAAAATGGATGAAATTGTTAACGGAAGAAATTGATGGAATTTTTAATAGACAGTGAAATGGATGGAATTTTTTACATGGAGGAACTAATTCAAGCAACTAGATAGTAATGCGTCATCACTTAACAATAGAAATTGATGAAACTTTTATCAGAATGACCAATTTTCTCTTTGGTCTAACGTATAGGGACTCATTTTGCCTATTTATTGAATAGAGGGAGTAATACGGGATCTGACTTCTAATATAAGGTCTCCATTGTAGTTTTATCGTCGTATAATTACATGTAAAATCAATCACAATTAATAAATTTAATAACTATAATTAAAATTAACATTACAAATTAAAATTAGATTAATATTCAAAATATACTTATACAAGATCCACAAACTAAAATAAATCTGTAGTGATAACTCGTACATGATCTACACATAATGTAATCAAACTTGAAATTTCAAAGTTCCCCTAGATTCAACTTTGTCACTAAACCAAAGTCTCATAGACTATATTATTTTTAAATAATATAATGGGTCAAGTTGATTAATCCAATTTTAAAAAATCTACACAGAAATTTGGCCCAAAGTGAGTCAGACTGACCGGGCAAACCGAACTTAAACACCTCTATTTTATCGTAATGGTGTCTATGAGTTGAGTTAGGCTGATTGAGTTATGTATGTCACCAATATATAATATAGTTGATTTAGTTCAGCTCAACGTGAAATATGACTATCAAATGTTGTCTAAAAAGTTACTTATATTTGTAACGATTAATCCAAAACCCATTTTCATCCATATTATTTTTTTCATTGTAAAAATATTTTTTATAATTATTAATTTTCTGATAAAATTTTAAACGTAAACAATGATTTAATTTTTCTAGTACTTATATTATGGAATTACATATTTAATTTGCATATAATATAAATTAGATGATGTATAAAAGATTAAAATATACTCAAAATTTTTGTAATTTTTTTACGTTTGAAATTTAGTCCTTCTCTTTTCAAAATTAAAATGTAAGTCCAAATGTTAATATCATTAAAATTCTTCCGTTAAATTCAGTGTTCATTACAATGTCATTTTTTTATTACATGACTATCGAATAATTTTTTTATTATTTTAAAATGTCATGTTAGCGAATTTATTAGAAGAGTTTTAACAGTGTTAACAATTAAACCTGAATTTTGAAATCTAAAAATAAATGTATTAAATTCTTGAAAATAAAAGTAGAGAGGTTAAATTTCAAATGTAAAAAAATACAGGGACTTGTACCATATTTTAACCAAAATTATAAACCTGATGCAGCTTAGAAAGTATTTGTAACCGATTAACTGGTTTGAATTTAAGGCGCGAAAGTATGACAGAGAGCATAAGGCTTGAAGATTCCAGTCCTCTCGCCACCGTAGAAGATATCCAAAAACGCCTCCTCCGCCCTGCCTCGCTTCATTCTCCTCCGTACTTTCTCTTACCTCTCTGCTTAGCCAAAGCGGCTTTGAATTTCCCGTTTGATTTAATTGCAAAATTTCCTTTTTTTTTGCAGGGAAGTTTCTAACTCTTTGGCATTGAAAGTGAATTCGAAACAGAGCGGAAGAACGGTTAAAAAAAGGCTAGAAGATTATTTAGATCCGGTCATTCTAGCAGGGATCTCGTCCAAGATAAGCCGTTCAAAGAAGGCAAAATTGGAGACGAATTTTAAGGGATTTGAGTGGCCTGTTGATGAACTTAAGGTGTTCGTGGAAGAGGATTCGAGGAACTCTAACGGAGGCAGCTGGAGAAACAAAGCCATTGATCTTAACGATGATTTCGATGTACTCAGGGATGGCAGTGATGGAGATGAAGAGATCGGTTCTCCGTTTCAGCGTGTGGGAAAAAAAACGGCGTTGAAGAAATTCGAGCATTGAAGATCTGGAAATCCAAAAAAAGATTCAGCTGAGGTTCGTTAGTTCATTGAAAATTGGTGAAGAAATTCGCGCGCTAGATTTGATCAAAAGGTAAGGTTCCTCATTATCTCTTTCACTGTTCTTCTTGCTTTCGCAGTTAACATTTTTGAATCTTAAGAAAACCAAAATCTACAAGTTTTAGGATCAGTTATGGTTTAATTCTTCCTCCAGCCCTTGTATTCTTTAAACTTTTGAAATTTAGTCTACTTTTAATTTCATGAATTTAACATTAACAAGGTTGTCAATTGGACTTTAATTTTTAAGTCAAACAAGTAAGGGATTGAATTCATGAAATTAAAATTAGACTAAATTTCAAATGTTTAAAGAATACAAGGGCTGGGGGAAGAATTAGACCATCAGTGATCCACTCTTGATCTTGCTTTAATGGGCTATTCCGGCCTAATTTAAAGCAGGCTTCCAATGGCTAGAAACTTGCTATTATTTTTACTATGTCAACTAACCATTCATCGAACTAATAATTGAAACGAATTATAATAGCTCATTATTCATGAATCAATCTCTTTGAAATTTAATTTCATCGATTCTTTAATGGCAACTTGATTAAAACTCAACAACTAAGAAATGTAACACATTAGCATGAATTCTTAACCTTAGATGATCAAAATTCCATAAAAGTCATCGAGGTCGATTAATTTGTATCGAATGCAAAATGAAAGTTGTTGAATATTTATTTCTGTCCTTTTTAGATGGTGAGGCTTCTCTATTTATATGATATAAGTGTTGTTCATTGATATGATGTACTAGGTAGGTTTCATGCATATCAACACGTATTATACTCTAGACTTAAAACGTATTTATGTGATCCTATATGCGATTTCACGTGTGATTTTACAGGATAATATAAGTACCCCTTCTGTGAACACATATTATTATGCGAGCTTAGTCTGCTATTATCATGCGAGCTCATCGCGCGAGCTCAATGACATCCAACCCGAACTCATTCGGGCTTTGGACTGATAATAACAAATATCATAACAAAAGTCTTCTTCTATTCCTTTATTTTGCTACCGAATGGAGAGGAAGAGAATGAAAACTAATGTTCATTCTCTCTTTCCCACTAAAGGATATATATATAATTAGTGATTTAATTAAGTTAATAAATCATTAATCTATCACTAATCATGTTTTCTAATGTTGATTAATGAATAATGGTGGAGAAAACCATGGAATTCCACTACCATAATATTAATTGTGGAATATTTATTTCAAGGACTTGGTTACTAGCTTATTAACAACTTATAAAATTTCTAATCAATTTTCTATTCATTTGAATCACTATGCAATTTAACCCTCATACCATTTATACTAACTTAATTGATATGTTTAATTATTAATTAAATATGTTTTTTAATCTCGTATTTGACTCATAATTTTCTTGATTCAACCTCTCAAATAGCTCTAATTAATTCAGTGCTTGCTTCGTACCTGCTTAATTAAAAATTATGGACGGTTCGATTTAATGAATTTGGTTTCAAAACTGATTTTTTCGACACCAATGAAAATCGAATCGTTACATTTCTCCTTCAAAAATTTTCGTCCCCAATTGATTCTGAGATTTGTTAAATAAAGTTTATAGACATTTATAATATATGTGAATGATGATTGATTTGAATTATATAATAGTTCCATGTTATTAAACTTAAAACTCCATTAAAGATAAAAAGAGCTTAAAACAGATATAGGAAAGTTGGCAGTTTTTTGCTCGAGCATCAGTGACTTGCTGATGCTAAGAAGAAGAAATGGTTGATAATAGTTATTGCAATTTGAATTTAATAATAAATAAGCAACTACCATATAATTGTGTGACGTAAATCCCTCACTTGTTGAAAAAATAAATACAGTGGCAAAATAAATAGATCTGTGAGGGTGAAGGGCCAAAGCATAAAGCTGGACTGGGGCACCTCTGCGGTACAGACCATACAACACAAGTTGAATCCATATAGAACTATTCTTCTACTATCGACTTTAATTGGAAGAGAGTTCTTCAACTCATTTGATATGGACTATAATGTTGCTTTTTTGTTTGTTTGTTTGTTTGTTAATGAGGAATTAAAAAAATGTAAAGAATGAGGCTAATAGGATCCCCATATTCCACCAATCATAGATCTCTATATAAGTTGTTTCAATTATTAAGTTTAAATTTCTTCTGCTTAATTAAATGCAATTAAGTATTCAACATCTTAGCCGATTGAGTCTTAACTCGATTGAAATAACTATTGTTGTCAATATAGGAGGATGTGGGTTTGACTGTGCTGAAGCGCATTATCCTCCTATTTATAGGTTGGGGAGATGTTATGAGTAGTTCTAAGCATTGTGTCAAAAAGAATAGATATGATCAGAATCTATAATGAGATTATTCAAAAAAAAGTATCCACCATCTTAAAGGTTTTTGTTTTATGCCAAAATATTGAGTCTTTCTTTGTAGTTTTTAGGCACAAATATATATTCAACCACCTATTGATTAATGTTATGGAAATCAAATTATCAAACATCCTACAAACAATGTGTCACATTTATAAATTTGTAATGATTTTTGATGATGCTTGATTTTGGGCACTAACTAAGAAATAAAATATTTATAGATATTATATGATATAATGATAAATTCAACCTTCAATTTTTATAGGATAAACTATAAAAATAGTCACTTTTGTTTGCCTCAGATTACATTTTAGTTACTTATGTTTTAAATGTTACGTTTTAGTCACTTACGTTATCGTTTTATTACGAAGTGACCACTCTACCGTTAAACTCAGTTATCTCCCTAACGGCAGACCTACGTGGCAGTCTAAATGGGTTTTAAATGCCAACTTGGATGTTTAGTTGTTAAATAAATTTAGTTTGGACTACCACATAGGACACCTAAGTTGGCATTTTTAAAACCCATTTAGACTGCCACGTAGGATCACCGTTAGGGAGGTAATGAAGCGTAATGGTAAAGTGATCACGTCGTAACAAAACGATAACGTAAGTGACTAAAATGTAACATTTTAAACATAAGTAACTAAAATGTAACATTTTAAACATAAATGACTAAAATGTAATATGAGGCAAACAAAAGTGACTGTTTTTATAGTTTATCCATTTTTATATATTTTTATTAATTTGGATAATATTTTTTAATTAAATTTAAACATTAATATTTTAAAATGAGTCAAATTATTTTTTTAATGAAAATGCTTATATTAATTTCTCATCCCTCGGTTCCTCGATGCTTATCCCATACGGTAATCTTTGAAGATCCCTTCATTTCTCTTCTAGAAAATTGGGTCTTTTTTTTTTTCTTTTTAAATTTGAAATTTGAAATTTTGTGGATATACTAAAAGTTAAATTGTATTTTATCCTTTTTACTCAAAAATTAACTTCTGTACGTCAGCATAAGGTACACAAGACACACCATGGATGAAATTTTAATAGAAGGAACTAATTTCCTCTTCGAACTAATATACAAAAACTACTTTATTCATTATTTTAATAAAAAAAAGATAAAATATAATCCAAATAAAATCGATTTTGAAATTTTATTATATGCAAAAAAAAATTGTTTATAAAAGTTAAATTTGATGAATGATTGATTAATCAAAATATTTAAAATTATAGCACATGTTTGTACTTATAGCTATCGTAATCATAGCTATAACTATACATAAACCCTAGCACATCTAGAATCCAGAAAAAAACGTATCACTCGTAAAAATGGAAACAGGCAATGAATGTTGAGTGTGGTCCAAAAAATTAGTAGTGCAGCAGATGGTCCATTATTCAGCAGCAGCACCCAATAAGTCATTATACGAAACAATGAAGCCCCATTTATTTTCTTTTTTCTTTTAATCTTTTCCAGACATACCTCCTAACCACAAGCTATTAGACTCTATCGAGACGAGAGGTCTTTAGTGACTTAAATTTGATTTGGGCTAATTTTAATGTCAAGTACATCTCCCACTTACATAGTTTGAGCTTTTTCAAGTAATAATAGAATTAAGGTGATTGGCATTGTATCAATGGATGCATTGTTTTTTTTTTTATCGGAAATAGTACATATTGTTATCGATCTATTTTGGTGTATTATTTTGAGTTTATCGATATTTTTTTTATAAAAAATATATATTTAATTATATGATAGTTTCAAGTTTCCTGCTATTTTAGCCATATGATTTGTTGTTAGAAAATTTTGGTTTAGAAAAATGATTTTCAATCACAGTGAAAAATTAAAATTTAGAAAATCGAGTAAGTTTGTGATATTTATAGTAATTTTTTTCCTGAAAAGTACATGTGCTTTGAGCGAGACGGATCCTAGACGTTCTCGATTTTCAATCGAACGACCTTCTCTACTATTCTCGTATCACGAAGTGTTTTGAGTGTGAGCTTAAACAATCACGAACCAACACAGAACCAGAAACGATTTATTACTTTTAGTAGGAAAGTAATTATCTCTCAATAAAAACTGGTACTACAGTTTGATAGAAATTAGTTGAGAAAAACTATTGGAAGCAACCCAAATTACTTGTTTTTTTTTTAATATTTGACCATTAAAAACCAAAAGGTTTTGTCGATTTAGTCTTAGCTCGATTGGTATAGGTATTGTTGTCAATACAAGCGAGCGTGGGTTTGAGTGTGTTGAAGCGCATTATCCTTTTATTAATGGATTGGGGAGGGGCTATGGATAATTCTAGATATCTTTATGTCAGAAAGAACAATTATGATCAAAACCTACAAATACAATATTAATTGCATAATTTATATTCGATTTAATAAAAAATATATAATTTTTTTTGAAAAAATAATCTTAATTGTTGTTTGTCGGAATACATTTAAGGAAATTTATAAAATGATATCATTAGGACATGTGTACTCTAAAAAATGTGGGTACTTAATTAGTATAAAATAAAGGTTAAGTATTAAACTAAACATTAAAGTCAAATTTAGGTACTTAATTTTGATAAAAGAAAACTCAAGTATTTAAGTGAAAAACTCAGAGCTAAAGTAAACATTGAAGCCAAATTCACGTTCTAAATAGTATATCGACCTAATTAAAAACTAAGAACACGTCACATCATTATAAAATAATTGGGTAAACTACACCCAAGGTCATTAAATTATTAGTGAGTTTACATTTTGATCATTCAACTTTAAAAAATTACAAAATGGTCATTGAATTATTCAAAAGTTTTCATTTAAGTCATTGAACTATTCAAGTTTTTATTTAAGTCATTGGATTGTTAAACCTTTTTGTAAAGTTCAGCTAGTAAGCTTTTTAAGCGACGATTCGATAATTGGTGTAGTGGATCAGTACCCATCAATGAGTAAAAGAACATATCTTAGATCCAAGTCGATCTAATAATCAGTGTTGGAGACTAGAGAAAAAGTTATTTGGATTTTGGTTCGCAACTTTAGATTAAGGCACCAAATTGAACTAATACTGATTTGAAAAAAGGGAAAGCAAGAAATTGGTTCATATGTTGTGTGTTTTTCTTAGAAACTGAATGGTCTTTCCCCTGATTTTGTTGTTTTAGATATTTTGTTATTTCAGATAATGTTTAATTCAGTATATATTTAAAAAAAATTGAACTATAGAAGAGAAGGGAAAGAAGAGCTTTCAATTATTGCAATCAATACAAACAAAGAAGGCCAAACAACAATCATTTTAACAGCTCAATGCCTTTAATAAAAACTTTCAAATAGTTTAGTGACCATTTTGTAACATTTTTAAATTGAATAACCAAAACATAAACTTACTAAGAGTTTAGTAACCTTGGGTGTAGTTTACCCAAAAACCAAAACGGTGAAGTATTGAGAAAAGTGGCGCAAGAGAAAAGTCAACCGTGACCGTTAATTAACGGCGATAATCAATATTGGTGATATCCAGTGTAGGCGTTTACTAACGAAATAAACCTCTCTACAACGAGACGGTGGCTTACCTTTCAATTATCTCTTCTTATAAATCTCTTTCACTTTTTTTTCTCTGTTTCCTCTGTTTTTTTCTTCTATTTTCTTCTCTGTTTTCTCTTTAATGGCCACGAAACAAAGGAAGTAAATGGAAGGAACAAAAGGGGAAAAAACCATATAAACGTATAATTATATAAACAAGAAAATAAATTTAAAAAAAAGTTGAAGAGAGAAAAGAAATGGAAAAAAAATGGTGGGTAAGGTTGGGGATGATGATGATTTAGTGGGGCTGAGCATTATAATCGTTCATTAAGGTCCTTCTTCATCTCGATTCCTCGATGCTTATCCCATAAGGTAATCTTGGAAGATCCCATCATTTCTCTTCTAGAAAATTTGAAATTTCTCTCTTTTTGTTCTTTTGCTTTCTCAAAGTTGGGTCTTTTTTTTTTTTTTAATTCTTAAGATGTAATTTGTTTCTTTTTTTTTTTGAAGTAAAAATAAGAATTGGGTTACTTGTTTTTTTTATGGAATTTATGCTTTTGATTCAGTTTCTGGAGACTTTAGGGTTCTTCCCTTAGCAGCTTTTAGGCAAATATTCAATAGATTTTGTGTTAGAATTTAGGGGAAATATTTAATATTTTACAATTTGTCTGTTATATTGTTGATAAGTTGGGGTTTATTGAATTTGATTTTTCTGGGGATTGTTGTTTTATGTTTTTGATTTTTTGATAAAATTCTAGGGTTTTGATTGAGGAGAAATCATGTGGTGATTGATAATTTATTGAATTTTTGGCCCTTTTTTTGGGGGTAAATGGAAAAATTCAATTCACAAACAGCAATAGTTACAATCTCCAATTGCATAAGCTGAAATGGGAGCTTCTCTCCTTACAACTTTCTCAATGGAGAATCATCATCCTTCAACTCTTTTATCTATGGATTCGAGCGCTCACGACGAGTTTGATTTAGACAAGAGTCGGCAATCTATTCTGTCCCGGCCACCGGATATCAATTTGCCATTATCTGCCGAGCGTAGCCCTCCACCACAGCAGCCATGGAACTCCGATCAGTGCGATATTCTAGATGTTGGGCTGTGTTCACAAGCTTATGAAACCGAGAGCTACCTTCCAGTCTCGAAAGCTGGACGGAAATGCGCTAAGCGGGTAGATAGTATATGGGGTGCTTGGTTGTTCTTTAGCTTTTACTTCAAACCTGCTTTGAATGAGAAATCCAAGGCTAAGATCGTTCGAGATAGCAATGGTGTTTCTGGTTTCGATAAATTGGATCTTAAGTTGGATGTTTTCATGGTTCAGCACGACATGGAGAATATGTATATGTGGGTTTTCAAGGAGAAACCCGAGAATGCGTTGGGTAAAATGCAGCTTCGAAGTTACATGAATGGGCATTCTCGTCAAGGGGAACGTCTTTTTCCCTTTAGTGTCGATAAGGGATTTATCCGTTCCCATAGGATGCAACGGAAGCATTATAGAGGATTGTCAAATCCTCAATGCGTGCACGGGATCGAACTTGTTCCATCACCGAATCTTATGGCTCTCAGTGAGGAAGATCGGAAGAAATGGGTTGAGCTTACCGGAAGGGGTTTAAACTTCACGATTCCACCCGAAGCTAGTGATTTTAGTTCATGGAGAAACCTCCCGAACACTGATTTTGAGCTCGAGAGACCTCCGATAATAAAGAGCGTACTCAATTTATCTACTCAATCATCGAGCCATATGGACAGTGATGGCACTGACTTATCACTTGTGAGCAACAAAAGGAGGAAAGACGATGATTGCTATTTGCCGGTCATTCCTCCATCCGACCGAATACCAGACATGGAAATTCATCCTAGTGAACCTCACTGGTTAAACGACTTCAGTGGGGTAATGAAAAACGCTTACGGTCCCGTTACTGCTGCGAAAGCCATCTACGAGGACAAAGCCGGTTACTTGATCATTATCAGCTTGCCTTTTGTTGATCTTCAAAGGGTAAAGGTCTCATGGAGGAACACACTCACTCATGGTATTATAAAACTATCTTGTGTGAGCACAACGGGTATGCCGTTCATCAAACGACACAACCGGACTTTCAAGCTTACGGATCCCGCTCCCGAGCATTGCCCTCCCGGCGAATTCGTTAGAGAAATCCCATTGTCAACTCGAATCCCCGAAGACGCCGACATAGAAGCATATCACGACGGGCCGGGTTCTGTTCTCGAGATTATGGTTCCGAAACTACGGATGGTACCCGAAGAACATGAAATCCGGGTTTGTCTTCGGCCTAAACATGTGGGGAATGATCTCATGTTGACATGAACTATAAAAGGGTAGTTGGTATGGTTGGTGCTGCATTGTTTTTACTGACCTTTGTACGATACAATGTAATCTATGAAAACAAAAATATGGGTCTTCCGTTTTATACTTTTACCATTTTTGACTGTAATTAGAATTTGATTTTTCGGACATTTGATTATATTAAACTTGTGTTTTGTAGTTTCAGACATTTATTGAATTTTAATGTAGAGGTAGAAATTGTTGAATTACTTGGTTGGTCCTTGTATTATAGATCAAAGAACAAATTAGTCCTTTTAGTGCAAAAATAATATCGAACAGCAAATTAATTCCTCTATTATAAAATAGATAATTTACTCTCCTTGCATAAAGGGATAAAGTAACATTTAGTCTTTGAACTTGTTAATTTTTCTCGATTTAACTCAGTAAAAATTTTTTGGTCGCATATATTTAATTAGGACAAAAGAAAAAGTGAAGCATTAAATTAAACATTGAAATTAAATTTCAAATATTTAATTTTGATTAAAAAATTTAAGTATCAAACTAAAAAATTTAGGTATCAAAAATATCATTGGACACGTTATTCAATAAAAATGCACGTATTTAATTAGGACAAAAGAAAAAGTAAAACACTAAATTGAACATTGAAACTAAATTTTAGATATTTAATTTTGACTAAGAAAAACTTTTAAGTATCAAACTAAAAAACTTATGTACCAAAGTGAGCATTAAAGCAAAACTTAAATACGAAATTAAACATTGAAACTAAACTCAAGTTCTAAATAGTATATTAACCCAACTAAAACTAAGAACACACAACATCGTTAAAAAATAATTATGAGTAAATTGCACTCGAGATCACTAAATTATTAATAAGTTTACGTTTTAGTCACTAAAGCTTTAAAAAGTTTCAAATTAATCACTGAACTATTAAAAAGTTTTCATTTAAGTAATTGGACTATTCAAAATTTTTTATTTAAGTCGCTAAGCTATTAAGTTTTTTTTTTAATTTAGCTAGCGAGCTCCAAGCAATGATTCGATGATCGATACGGTGGAGTAATACCAATTAGTGAGAAGAAGAACATACTTAGATCCAATTTGATTTGGCAGTTAGCCGAAGACTAGAGAAGAAAGTTATTTGGGTTTTAGTTTCCAAATCCGTGACATTGAAAGCTCTTTTATAAAAAAACAAAATTGTAGAAGAGAAAGAAGAAAAAACTTTCAATTAGTGTAAGCAATGGGAATAGAGAAAGCGATACGATAATAATTTTAACAGCCCAATAAATTAAATAAAAACTTTCAAATAATTCAATAAACAATTTATAACTTTTTGAAGTTTACTAAATTTAGTGCCGCTAGATGTATTTTACCGATAAACAAAACGGTGGAGGATTGAGAAAAGTGGCGCAAAGGAAAAGTGCACCGTTACCGTTAAGTAACGGCGATAATCAATATGGGTGATATCCAGTGTAGGCTTTTACTAACGATATAAACCTCTGTATAATGAGACGGTGGCTTACCTTTCAATTATCTCTCTTCTCATTATCTCTCACTTTTTTTATTTTCATTTTCCTCTGTTTTCTCTTTACTGGCCACAAAACAAAGCAAGTAAATGGAAGGAACAGAAGGGGGGGGAAAGCATATAAACGTATCATAATATAAAAAAGAAACTAAAATTTAAAAAAAAATAGTTGAAGAGATAAAGGAAAGGGAAAAAAAATGGTGGGTAAGGTTGGGGATGATGATGATTTAGTGGAGCTGAGCATTATAATCGTTCATGAAGGTCCTTCTTCATCTCGATTCCTCGATGCTTATCCCATAAGGTAACCTTTAAAGATCCCTTCATTTCTCTTCTAGAAAATTTGAAATTTCTCTCTCTTTTTTTTTTTTTTTAATTTTGCTTTGTCAAAGTTTGGTCTTCTTTCTTTTTAATTCTTAAGATGTAATTTTTTTTATGTAAAGCAAAAATAAGAATTGGGTTTTTTTGTTTTTTTTATGGAATTTATGCTTTTGATTCAGTTTCTGTAGATTTTAGGTTCTTTCTTTAGCAGCTTTTTAGGGAAATTTATTGTGTTAGAATTTAGGGTCAAATTATTTATGTTTTACAATTTGTTTGTTATATTGTTAATAAGTTGGGGTTTATTGAATTTGATTTTTAAAAAATAAGTTGTTGATTTCTGTGGGTTTTCTGGGGATTGTTGTTTTATGTTTTTTTTAATAAAATTCTAGGGTTTTGATTGAGGGGAAAATCATGTGGTGATTGATAATTTATTGAATTTTTTGGGGGGGTTTTTGGGGTAAATGGAAAAATTCAATCCACAAGCAGCAATTATTACAATCTCCAATTGCATAAGCTGAAATGGGAGCTTCTCTCCTTACAACTTTCTCAATGGAGAATCATCATCCTTCAACTCTTTTATCTATGGATTCGAGCGCTCACGACGAGTTTGATTTAGACAAGAATCGGCAATCTATTCTGTCCCGGCCACCGGATATCAATTTGCCATTATCTGCCGAGCGTAGCCCTCCACCACAGCAGCCATGGAACTCCGATCAGTGCGATATTCTAGATGTTGGGCTGTGTTCACAAGCTTATGAAACTGAGAGCTACCTTCCAGTCTCGAAAGCCGGACGGAAATGCACTAAGCGGGTAGATAGTATATGGGGTGCTTGGTTGTTCTTTAGCTTTTACTTCAAACCCGCTTTGAAAGAGAAATCCAAGGCTAAGATCGTTCGAGATAGCAATGGTGTTTCTGGTTTCGATAAATCGGATCTTAAGTTGGATGTTTTCATGGTTCAACACGACATGGAGAATATGTATATGTGGGTTTTCAAGGAGAAGCCCGAGAATGCATTAGGTAAAATGCAACTTCGAAGCTACATGAATGGGCATTCTCGCCAAGGGGAACGTCCTTTTCCTTTTAGTGTCGATAAGGGATTTATCCGTTCCCATAGGATGCAACGGAAGCATTATAGAGGATTGTCAAACCCTCAGTGTGTGCACGGGATCGAACTTGTTCCATCACCGAATCTCATGGCTCTCAGTGAAGAAGATCGGAAGAAATGGATTGAGCTTACCGGAAGGGATTTAAACTTCACGATTCCACCCGAAGCTAGTGATTTTAGTTCATGGAGAAACCTCCCAAACACTGATTTTGAGCTCGAGAGACCTCAGATAATAAAGAACATACCACATTCTCACTCGAGGAAACTGCTCAACGGGTCTGGACTCAATTTATCTACTCAATCATCAAGCCATACGTACGGTGATGGCACAGACTTATCACTTGTGAGCAACAAGAGGAGGAAAGACGATGATTGCTTTTTGCCTGTCATTCCTCCTCCTGACCGAATCCCGGACATGGAAATTCATCCTAGTGAACCACACTGGTTAAACGACTTCAGCGGGGTAATGAAAAGCACTTACGGTCCCGTTACTGCTGCGAAAGCCATCTACGAGGACGAAGCCGGTTACTTGATCATTATCAGCTTGCCTTTTGTTGATCTTCAAAGGGTAAAGGTCTCATGGAGGAACACACTCACTCATGGTATTATAAAACTATCTTGTTTGAGCACATCGGGTATGCCGCTCATCAAACGACACAACCGGACTTTCAAGCTTACAGATCCCTCTCCCGAGCATTGCCCTCCCGGCGAATTCGTTAGAGAAATCCCATTGTCAACTCGAATTCCCGAAGATGCCGACATAGAAGCATATCACGACGGGCCAGGTTCCGTGCTTGAGATTATGGTTCCAAAATTACGGATGGTGCCCGAAGAACACGAAATCCGGGTTTGTCTTCGGCCTAAACATGTGGGGAATGATCTCATGTTGACATGAATTATAAAAGGGTAGTTACTATGGTTGGTGCTGCATTGTTTTTACTGACTTTTGTACCATACAATGTAATCTATGAAAACAAAAATATGGGTCCTACATTTTATTTTTTTACCATTTTTGCCCCACTAATTCATATGTTTCTTTGTAGTGGTCCTTGTTTGACTGTAATTAGAATTTGATTTTTCAGACATATTTTATTATATTTAGTCATTAGTAAAAGATATATTAAACTTATTTATTGAATTTTAATGAAAAGGTAGAAATTGTTGAATTACTTGGTGAGTCCTTTTATTAACACGTAAATTGTTTTTGGTCCACAATTTTATCCTATTTTTGGCTCAAGTGCTTTGATATTGTACCAAATTATACATAAAATTTATATTTTCTTAGAATAATTAAGTGATTATGTATTATAATTTTAGAGTGTCATATCATCGTAAAGATCAAAATTGAGAAAAAAATTAATGATATTCAAGTCATTAGAAAAATATAAACCATCAACGTTTCGAGAGCTTAAAATAATGTTGCTGGTCATATGGCTAAAACAGTTTCAAGTGGATTGAGTAATGTGCAACTGTTTTGGGAGTTTTTAGATTCAGTATGGACACTACCGATAGCTGAGCGTAATACTGTTTTTCTACATTGATAACACTTTAAAATTATAATTGTTTTATATTTTTTTTCTTTAAAAAAATAAATTAAATCTGAACAAAACTCACCTACTATTTAAACATAGTCAAACTCAAGCACAAATATTTAAAATTTGAGACCTAGAGCTTATCCTTTTATCAATTATTTCAAAGGTTCATTGTCATAATTAATTTAATCCTAAATCAATGACACAAGACCAAGTCCAACTGCCACCTAATGTAATGGAAAAGGGCAAAATTACTGTTTAAGACCAATGAAAACATACAAAGTGGTGACACCTAACAACCTTTTATTTTATATAGGTATAATATTTTTTTTGGCCCTCCAACTTTATAAAAAGAGTTATTTTAACCTTCTATTTAATTTTTTTATCTCTTTTAACCCTTGAACTTATATTTTTTTATCAAATCACCCCAGATGGATGGAAAAGTTAATGTTTGTTAACCTTGCTGACATAGCATGTACGTGGATTGTTGTGTAGATGACTTGTTAGCATTTAATTAATTTTTTTTATAATTGTTTATATATTTTAAATAATTTTAATGGTTTTCAATTTTATATTTTCTTGAGTTTTAAAATTAAAAAAAATCAATTAAATGCTGATGTGTCATCCACGTATGGCACTTCAGTTAAAAAATATTAATTTTTCATCTATTTTAAAATAATTTGATAAAAAAGTAGAAAATTAAATAGATGACTAAAATAATATTATTTATAACGTTAAAGGACCAAATAAGTCATTATACTTTTTATATAATATAGAAAGAAAGGTATAAATGATAGATAATTTGGGTGAAAAGAGATACTAAAAATAAACAAGCTAAGGTATCTATGGTGGGTGGGTGGGGAATTAGTCCACATTCTATGTATAGTTTTAGGTGAATTGATGATACAGCCAATGGCTAATGACTAGTAGGAATTTGAGGGCAAATTCCTGTTGGTTTAAAAAACTAAGGTCGAGCATGGCGTCTCTTTAGCTTAGCTTATCTTAAATAGACACTTTTGGTAGAATTTAACGCGAGCAGGATAGTTGGACGGGATAGAATTTTTTCTCTTTCTTCATTGATTTATATTTAAATTTATTGTCTCGGGTTTTATTTAAAGATAAGGTCATGTTTAATCTATGAATTTGATAATATTTTTTTTTATTTTGATTAAGTTTTTTTGGGTTCACGTTAGTTCTTGAATTTGATAAGTTTTATATGTTTTAGTCCGTTTGATTATGTAATATTTCAAGATTGTATCACATCATAACTTTTTTTAATGTGATGATACGACACAATATCATAGCACCA
Source organism: Gossypium raimondii (assembly GCF_025698545.1). Lineage (NCBI taxonomy): Eukaryota > Viridiplantae > Streptophyta > Magnoliopsida > Malvales > Malvaceae > Gossypium > Gossypium raimondii. The sequence continues at coordinate 51,678,344 of NC_068565.1, forward strand.
CGTCAGCATAATAATTAAAACTAGAAAAGGTTGTCGAGTTCCAAAACTAAGGGACGCTCAATGTCATTAAACTATTAGTAAGTTTATATTTTGGCTACTTAGTTCCAATCGACAATTCGACGATCAATACTCATTACAAGTAAAAGGACATACATTAGATTTAAGTCAAATGACGGTCTGTGTCGAATATTGAAAAAAAAAAGTTGTTTGAGTTTTGATAACAGATTCTTGACATTTAAAGTTGTTTCATGAAAAAAATAAACTATAAAAAATAAAGGAAATGAGAGTTTTCAATTGATGATCTGAATAAAGGAGACCATACATTAATGACTTAAATGAAATATCTAAGGGTGAGTTTGGAGGGGCGGTGCGTTTACCTGCGGTTAGTATAAAAATAGCGGTGACGGTGAAATTAGATACTGTAGCGATACTGTAGCGTGAGACAAAAAGTAAGCTAAACGCACCGCACCGCACTCAATCGCCCATCCAAACCTACCCTAAAACTCGGCTGGGATTAAACCGGACAGTTGATGCTGAAGTGTGGCCATAAGGTAACGTATGGCATCTAACAAAGTAGTATACTTTTTTATCATTTAACGCGCTTTTTTTTTTTTTTGGGGATCATAACCGTGTTGTAGGTATCATCTTATCTATATGTCCCATTTGTCAAAGCTAATAGTTAATTTTTTATTAGGATTTATTGTTATATTTTAATTTTATTGTTTTTCAGTCCTTATACTTTTTTAATTGTGAATTTTAGTTTTGGCTTAAAGTTTTTAAAAAGTAGGGTGAAACCAAAAAAAAAAAAATAGGGTGGAACTGAATTATAAAATTTTTGTGAGGTCACAATGTAATTTTATTATGTATTAATTTATAATTTCATCATTTTTAAGGGACTAAACATAATGTTTTTTTCATATTTTGAGACGCCAAAGTGAAATTTTACCATGATTAACTTGAAATTTTATTATTTCTAGTGAGACTGAATTGGAATTTTTCATTTTCAGGGAGGGGCTAAAGCCCCTACCAACCCCCTCCCCCCGTCACCTCTTCTAACAACGATCAATTTGGAGAACAAAAGTTAAATCTACAATTTATGCATAGTACAAAACTAGCAGAAGAATTTAACCTAGTGGATTGAACTACTACCATTTGAAATAGGACTGAAATTTAAAATTTTGAAAAGCATAAGGACTAATAATAAAATTTGCCCCTTGTTTGGCAAGAAAAAACACACACGCATACGAAGTCTATGGCTCAAACAGGTTCTTATCTATGTCGGTTATAGTTAGAGATAAAAATATTTGTATTTTTTAGGGGTTAAATACCCAAGAGGTCTCTATATTATAGGGACTGAATCAATTTAGTCTCTATACTATTGAAAAAATATCAAATAAGTCCAAATTGTAATGGAGGTAACATTTATTTTATAAAAAAATTTAAAAAATAGTAATTCTGTCAAACATTAAATGATATTTTTAAAAATAGTAAATATAAATTCTATTCCAGTTTGGTCTTAATTCTTTTCAGTATTATGGAGATTAAATTGATCTATTTAATAATAAAGGGACTAATTTGATCAGATTCCTACAATAGAGACACCTCTTAAGTATATTAACCATTATTTATGTGTAAAATCATTGCGTGCCGACACAAAGTGATAAGAAAGAGTGAAGATGGTGCGTCCAAAAACATCCTCAGAAAAGATGGATTGACTTGTAAAGTGGGTTGGACCACTTGTCTCCCTTTGAATCATCATTGCTTACGAATTTTTGATAAGGAGCATTTACTATCAATCGCATTAGAATATGTTTGAATAAAATAGTAAATTTATACCTAAATTTTAGTTCATTTGAGTTTTTTTTGTGTGTATTTTAGATTATGTGATCTATATATTTATACGATAAGGTATTGTTCATCGATAAGATAGATTAGGTAGGCTTCATGCATGTAAACACGTTTACTACTCTTACGTGCATTCATAGTTCCAAGCTCATGAAAATGCAACCTCGTAGTACCGAACCTCATAATACAGAGACCAAGCCTGATACATCTACCTGCACACTTACCCCTCGAGCTTAGTACTTGGGTCAAGCCTGCGAGCTCATTAGGGTCTGGTCGAGGCCCAAACTTGAGATGGGTTGATTTGATATATTAATTTTAATTTGGTATAGGTATATACACAAAATTTGAAACGTGGTTCATATGTTTATGTAAAATTTTTATTTCGATTCAATTGTACACATTTAAAGAAATAAATACATATATTTATTTTCATATCAGATTAATGTAATTATTTGTGTATGTTTTATATCAACATAAAATGGTGCTAATTCAATAATATTGCTAGTTATTTGCGAAAATAAATAAAATCATGCAAAATCAAAGTCCATGTATGACATTGCACATTGAATCAAAGTTCATGTATAATTTTAATATTTATCTCATTTTTCATATGTTTATTTTTAAAAATTTATTTTATTAAAATAGTGTGAAGATTAAAATGAAATAAATTATTATACAAAGATTAAATTTGTAGCTAATATATGGTAATTTGATTAATTCAAATTTATTATTTAAAAGTAAAGCAAATCCATATATATAATTGAAATATATCGGTTTATATTCATATTCATTGCAATTCTTTACGAATAATAATAATTAAAGTTGTTATAGATTATGAGAGATGATTTATAAACTGAGATATTATGTCATTTGTATTCCTTTTCAATAAGAGCATGCCACTTCACATTTTCATCCTAAATTTCAATATATCATATTAGATTTAAGTTATTTTTCTAGGATGAAAATCTTGAAATGACATCTTGTTATTAAAAAGGATATCACAATTTCATATAATCTTTTCGACTCATTATTGAGTTTTTAGTTAATGATTTAAAATGCTTCTTGAAATGGATATCCAATGGGCTTCATTTTTGCTCTTCTTGATGAAATTGTAGATTTTGTTTAGGGTTATTAAAATGAACGTTTAGGGTTTTTTTTTGTTGAGGTTGGGTGTGATGGTTCTTGAAAACAAACTGGGGTGATTGTTTAGGCCTTTGAAATTAGATAGTTAGAGTTAGGCTTTCGGGATTGGGTATTTGGAATTTGGGTTCTTCAATGAAATTGAATTGGGTTTTTCAATCTGGGTATTTTGATTTGGGTTTTGGGTAATTTTAAATTTTATTTTTAAATTGGTTAAATTAGTTAAATATGTCAAAAAAAAAATATTGATTGGTAAAATAGATCAATTTTGTTGAAATTTAGGGAAATATGTCGTTTTTGGAGAGGCGTAGCTAAGGAGCTGGCAAGGGCCCGACCCCCCTAAAATGAAAAATTATTATTTAGACCCTTTAAAAATTTTAAAATTTTAAATTAGTAGAGGTAAAATTGCACTTTAGCCCCCTTAAAATTATAAAAATTTGATTTAATTCTTTAAAAATTATAAAGATATAAACTATAAAAAGTTAAAATTTCATTCAGCCCCCCTAAATAATTGTTCTGGCTTCACCCCTGCGCACCCAACTTTTCCGTTGACATGTAAGAGAAAGTGCACACAACTATGTGTGTTTTTCGATAATTACAAATAAAGCACGTCCAATTGGAGAAAAGATTGTATAAAATTATAATTTCACGTCATCTCTATCTCTTTCCAATAAGAGAATGATAAATCAGATTTTTCCTCCTGATTTTCAGCCTTTTCCTCCTGAAAAATTTTAAATCTAACTAAAAATGCTAAAAATCAAGAGAAAAAAGCTGATTTGTCATTCTCCTATTGGAAAGTGGTAGAATGACGCGAAATCATAGTTTCATACAATCCCTTCTCGTTGACTGGGGACACTTTCACACTACCTGTGCAAAAAACACGTCCAGCTCTTTCTCCAAAAATAACATATTTTTCTAAATTAAAAAAATGATCTATTTAGCTAATTAATTTTTTTCCGACCTATTGAGCTAATTTAACCGTTTAAATTAGGAATTTATTTTTTAAATTTTATTTTTAATTCTAATAAATTGACTTTTGTTTTTTTTTTGAGTGCATTGCACTTTCAAAAATCTACTTTTTGTTGGAGATTGGATCGACAAAACCAAGTAAGAGAACTAATCTTTATCTCTCAAAATTTAATTTTGTCTATGTGTGTATATATAGATATTATTCCATGTTGATTGTCCGAAAGAAGATGGCAAAATGGTATTGTACATTGATATTATAATGCTATTGCTATTTATATATAATGTTATTATATATTCTATTTATACAATGTTATTACTAATTGTTATTTATATGTACTTCTATATATGATATTGGTCGTGTATATGCTATTTCGAAAATATACTATTTAGTATTTGGTTGTAATATGTTACTAAAATTTGAGTTTTTTAGTTTCTGGTTTTACAGAGTAATGTAAGAAACTTTTTTTATTATCAAAATGGATCCAAAGACCACCACCTCAATATAACAAGCATCAGCAAGTATAAATCTATGAATATCGCTTGGATGCTCCATGTTAAAAGAAAATGTATAATGTTTATCAACAAAAAGTTTACAAAGGTCATCGGCCACCCTATTATTCAAACGAGCGGCCCACTTAATCATAGACTTGATGGAAGAATCCAACAGATCAAAAATATTCTTCAATCGAAATCCAAAAATCGAGATATCCCTTCAATATTATTGTTACGCGCCCAAATAATACCTTCTCTCAATACCTCCGCCCCAGCCCACTGAATATCCATTTTATAATCCAGCTAAACTACACGACCAAGAAACTTATATACATGCATATGGGGGTAATTTGGAAACAAACCCCAAGTTAGCTTATGTAGGTGACCAAGTACACGAGGTAGATAGAGACCTTAATTACTTATCTCATTCACTGTTGTGTGATTTGGTTGATGGGGTTGGATATACTTGAGTCAAGTATTTTTGATATTGTGAATCTGGTTTGGAATGTAATGAAGATGTTAGGGTATTATATGATCATGATGGATATGTGACAATGATGAAACACTTTCAAAATGATGTTAGGTTACATGGGATTTGTGAACAATTAGAGGGACAAATTTAATGAGAGCAACATATTAGATATTATAATTATAAAAATTATTAAACTCAATTGAAATATTTACCAATAACCTAGAATGGTGAGAAACCAACTCAAGTGAAATACATATCAGATTAATTTAAGCATTTAATGATAATAACAAGATATTAGGTAATCTTCACTCTAAAGTAAACATTACTTCTTTGAATTTGGAACATCTAAAAACTCTCCATTTGCTCCAAGAAATATTTGACAGTAAATTGCACCAGTTTCAAACGATATACTTGGATTTTCTACCGTGTTCATTTATAGATTTTGACAAATAAATTTATGAATTTTACAATATGAATTGACAGAGATGATGATGATGAGAAAATTTATTTCAAGAGCTTTGCTCTCTAAGATCAATCTAGAGAGTAACAATTTTAAAACCCATTTTAAATTATTTTAATAAAATATATTAAAAATGTTATATGGTTTATTAAAATAAAATATATTTGCATCTAAATAATAAATGCTATTAAAAAGAAAAATAATTAGTCTCATATGTATAAAGGATTAAAAGTCGATCTCATTAAGAGACAAGTCTAAAAACCAATATAAAAATAAATTACCCGAGTTCAAGCAATAAACAGTATTTTAAGCGAATCTAATTTAAAATAGAGCCTTGACCAATTGCTTAGTCAACTTCTTCAATCTTAGGGCCAGCACCGCTTCCACCAGACGGAGGAGCATCCTCATCCATACTACCACCCATATCACCACCAGCACCTTGGTACATTTTAGCAATGATAGGGTTACAAACACTCTCCAATTCCTTCATTTTATCTTCAAATTCATCAGCTTCAGCCAACTGGTTACTATCCAACCATTGAATAGCTTCTTCAATAGCATCTTCAATCTTTTTCTTATCATCCGGTGAGAGCTTTGAACCAATCTTTTCATCTTTCACTGTGTTTCTCATGTTGTAAGCGTAATTCTCCAATGCGTTCTTTGATTCAACTTTCTTCTTGTGTTCTTCGTCTTCAGATTTGTATTTCTCAGCTTCTTGAACCATCTTTTCGATCTCTTCTTTCGAAAGTCTTCCTTTATCGTTCGTGATGGTGATTTTGTTCTTTTGACCGGTTGTTTTGTCTTCGGCTGAAACGTTTAAGATGCCGTTGGCGTCAATATCGAAGCACACAGTAATTTGCGGTACACCTCGTGGAGCCGGTGGGATGCCGGAGAGTTCGAATTTGCCTAATAAGTTGTTATCTCTTGTTCTTGTTCGTTCACCTTCGTAAACTTGGATTAATACACCGGGTTGGTTATCGGAGTATGTTGAAAAGACCTGTTCTTTCTTGGTGGGGATGGTAGTGTTTCTTGGGATCAAAACAGTCATCACACCGCCGGCGGTTTCTAATCCGAGGGATAACGGGGTGACATCTAAAAGCAGGAGGTCTTGTACCTTTTCATTGCCTTCGCCGCTTAAGATTGCGGCTTGGACTGCGGCACCGTACGCGACAGCTTCGTCAGGGTTGATGCTTTTGCAAAGCTCTTTACCATTGAAGAAATCCTGCAATAGTTGTTGAACTTTGGGAATTCTAGTGGAACCACCAACGAGGACGACATCATGGACACTGCTCTTGTCCATCTTGGCATCCCTTAAGCATTTCTCAACTGGTTCCATACACTTTCGGAATAGATCCATGTTGAGTTCCTCAAATCTGGCTCGGGTTATGGTTGAGTAAAAGTCGATACCTTCGTATAACGAATCTATTTCAATGGTGGTTTGAGCGGTGGACGAAAGAGTTCTTTTCGCCCTCTCGCAAGAAGTCCTCAACCTTCTAAGGGCTCTAGGGTTACCACTAATGTCTTTCTTGTTCTTTCTCTTGAACTCTTGCACGAAATGGTTCACCATTCGGTTATCGAAATCTTCGCCTCCAAGGTGAGTGTCTCCGGCAGTGGCCTTCACTTCAAAGATACCTTCTTCAATGGTGAGAAGGGAGACATCAAAAGTACCGCCACCGAGATCAAAGATCAAGACATTCTTTTCACCGACACTGGTTGCCTTCTTGTCAAGACCGTAAGCAATGGCTGCAGCTGTTGGTTCATTGATGATTCGCATGACGTTGAGTCCAGCAATGACACCAGCATCTTTTGTCGCTTGACGCTGAGAATCATTGAAGTATGCAGGGACGGTAACCACGGCATTCTTAACTGTAAAACCAAGGTAAGCCTCAGCGATTTCACGCATCTTAATGAGGACCATAGAAGAGATTTCCTCAGCAGCAAATTGCTTCTCCTCGCCCTTGTAATTGACGACAATCATTGGTTTGTCACCAGGTCCTGCTATGACCTTGAATGGCCACAATTTGATATCACTTTGAACTGAAGAATCAGTGAATCTACGACCAATCAACCTCTTAGCATCTGTAGATGATGAAGCGCATTAGTTTACATTAAATAAAAACAATGAACAATACAACAAGAAAAACAAGAGACTAAGCACAATATTTTAATCCATAAACTATATGATGATATGAATAAGCATCAAAAACACAAAACATTTTGATCATGTTATTTAAACTGAGTGTGAGTGAAAACATTGATTACTGATATTTGAAGTTCACGTTCTTGTATTTATATTAACGCGAATACTTTTAATAAAATGAAGAGTCAAAACATACATAATATAACTAGTGAAACTAGTTACGGTATAACGTTGATTATACTAGTTCATATTATAGTTATCATAATTAAAAACTATAATCTAATGCAATTTCATACATGTCATGCAAAAATAATGATACCATAAAACTAGATTATGAATTAGAACCAATAAGCATTGACCATTAACACTTATCAGCTCTGTTTTAAGACTTTTAAGAGCAGAAGGTCAAATAAAACTAAGACTAAAGCAAAAACCTACGCAATAACAACTCTAATAAACAAGCCAAAGTTTAATTCAACAAATAGCTAACAATTCACCTAAATATTCAAGAAACAGTACGATTCAGCTTTGAACTAGGATCTAAAAACAAGCTAAGGTTGTTCTCCCTACGTAAATCTTGGAAAACTTAGCTCGTAAACTTCAGATCTGTATTTTTTTGTAATTCATCAAATAGCTACAGCTCACATAAGGATACAAAAAACAGTACGATTCAGCTTCGAACTATAATCTAAAACAAGCTAAAGCTGTTCTTCCTACGCTAGTCATAGCAAACATAGCTCGTAAACTTCAGTTTTTTTTTTTTTTTTGCAACTCATCAAATAGCTAACAGTTCACATAAAGATTCAAAAAGCGGTACCATTCAAGCTTCGAACTAGAATCTAAAAACAAGTTAAATCTGTTCTTCCTACGTAAATCTTAGCAGTCTTAGCTCGTAAGCTTCATCTGTATTTTTAAGCAAAACAACTAACCTTAGCATAGATCGAAACTATGCAAATTCAGATCCAATCAAATACCAGATTCAAACTTCAAAATAAAGCAAAGTTACAAAACAGAGTCGAAGCTTACCGAACACGGTGTTAATCGGGTTCATTGCAACCTGGTTCTTTGCTGCATCTCCGATCAAACGCTCGGTATCAGTAAAACCAACATAAGACGGCGTCGTTCTGTTACCTTGATCGTTAGCGATGATTTCAACACGGTCATGTTGCCAAACACCGACGCAAGAATAAGTTGTACCGAGATCGATACCGATAGCTGGACCTTCTCCTTTACCGGCCATTACTAACTATTTGTTGTGTAGACGAAAAGAATGTAAAGAACAAAGAAGAAAAATAACGAAAACTGAGAAACAGCTACGAACGGCTAGGGTTTCAAGTTGAAGCATACGAAGCAAAGAGTTCGTTTATATAGAGTTTTTTAAAAAAGAAAATTGATTTCTAGAATGTTCTAATCCCTGGAGATTTGGAACCGTCGGATGTCGGAAATTGTTTTAACGGTTACAGATCCATTTTAGCCTTTCATGTCTGAATCGGAAATTTTCATTTAGGTGTCCATGGTTCGAGCTGAATCGATATTCAATTTTTTTTAAAAGTTAAACTCGAGCTCGAGTTTAACTCAGTCCAATTCACTAAAAGAATTAATATCATTGTTTAAAAATAATCATAAAATTTTATATTAATATTTATAAAATAAATTATTATTCAATCTCAACTCGAGATCTACTCAAAAAATCACCTCAACCATGAATAGATATAATAGTTATATAAAATGTGTTTAAGTTGAGTAAATATAATGGAGGCCATTGTATCAAGGGTCGAATTATACGTTAAGTAAAGAATAAAATAATTTTTTTATTAAAATTTTTATCAAATTTTATTATTAAAAATTGATCTTACACATCAACGTATGATTTCAATACGCTATGTGTGATTATATAATTATTACGTGAAAACTTTGAAGTAAGTTCGAGATGGTTGAACTCGATTACATTTTTTTTTGAAACTAACCAATAAATGGTCGCCACGTCATGGAGGGACAGATATCTGATGGGATATGGACCATACGTTTGAGATCTAACGTTTCTGATTGGGAGAAGAAAATGGCGAATGCGAAGAATCTTGTTACGGCTGTTTCTCATTGGACGGTCAACATCTAGGAAGATTCATTCTATGTGAGGAAAAATAAAAGGTTAAAACTCGAAGACCCTTTTGGTCTTTTCCGTTGTCTGCTTTTACCTTTTGTCTGTGTTGGGCTCAAGTAACGCGCAAGTTGGATAATGAAAAGACGTAAAAGGACACTTATGCAAGTGCCTGGATGCACAAATGAAATTGATTATATATGGTCAAATTATACAATAGTCCCTGTACTATGCCTAACTTATAATATTAGTCATTATACTTTAATTTAATCAAATTTACAACATAATTTAACTTTTTATTATTGCCTTCTTTTACTTTTTTCTATGTCGTGCTCGACGAACACGCAAGTTGTTGGTGTGAAAAGACGTAAAAGAACACTTGTGCACGTGCCTTGCACAAAGAAAAATGATAGAATAAGCTAATAATTATATTTACATGGTCATTATGGAAATAAATAATTACATATCAAGTAATCTAATCAATTTATAATTTTATACTAATTAATTAGTTTTAGTTAATTACTTAATTTTTTTTGGTAATAAAATAAATAAAATATCATATTAAATTGTGGTATGTAAATCAATTAAGTGTGAGTAAGTGTGAGTTTGGATGGACGCAGTGATGCAGTGCAGTGCGGTTAGTTTACTTTTTATCTCATGCTACAGTATCTAGTCTCATCGCCGCCGTTATTTTTACACTAACCGCAGGTAAACACACCGCCCATCCAAACTCACACTAAATCTTGCATAAAAGGAACTCCACATCCCGCAGCAAAGGTTCGAAGGACGTCTCCATACGAATGGGCTGGTTTCGTCAAGAAGCCAGTTATTGTATTCGCTTCATGATAAACATGTTTGAAGTTAACAGTCCACTCTCAACAGCAAAACTTGACAGTCTGTCTAAATATGTCCACTTCAGTCCCTCCACTTACAATTCCCTCATTGTTAGTTTCCACTATTATCTTCTTATGATCCAAAGACCAAGCTAAAAACAATCCATTCAAAATGGCCCAAACCTTTGCAATACCTACGATATTAGTCTCTAAACTTTTTAATAGTACACCAGCAATGTACCAGATACTAACCCTATATATATTTTATACTTGATAAATGGGTATACCCTTTTTTGGTTTTTTTAATCAAATATAATATCTCATTCCATTCAAAAAAGGGAGGTTCAAAATCAAACCATTACTACATCCCAACCCAACCGAGAAGAGAAACAAAAAAATCACTATAGACCACCAAATGAGTATTGATTAACCTTTCTAATAGTGGATTTGGGAGAGGGATCATCACCATGCAATGAGGAGCCCATTCATGTATAGAGGTGCTAGTGAGTTGTATAAATGCGTATGATCTCATCTACCTCACGGGTCCCTCAATTCTATTGACTAAAGGACTCGAAAAGCCAATGACGAAGATAACAACAAGCACAATCACAAGAGAGTTGAAATCTCGATAAGACTCAACAGATCAAAGTCACCTAATATTTAGAGAATCGAACCCCAGGAGACTCGAAGGATACAACCATCCTAGGCAAAGGATAAATTTATTAATTCGGTCAGACCTCATCCTATGGACAAAGCCTAAGATAAAAAAAGGATCGATGATCAGCTGTTCCACGACCAAACATCCAATCACCGTAACAACACTTAAACTAGAGACTTAGATGGTTTTGTGCGTGGTGGATGTGCACAAAGGGTGGTTGAGTGCATGGAACCTGTTTGAGCAAAGGCTCGAGCAACTATAGGTGGGTTGTGTTTGACACATTCCATGGGCTTCCATCATGTCATGCTTGAGAGTGGTGCTGTCTCGATTGTTAATAAACTTCATTTTAACAGTATTGATTGTCTATTCCGAGTCAATTGTTATTAGAAGTCCAAAGTTTGGACGTTTGATTTGATTCATTTATTTTTTCTTACGTAACTCGTTCGTTCAATAAAATCGTAGATTGTCTCAGTCATGTGGGCATAGAATATGACCATACTCTCACATCTAGACTAAATCATATGTCCTCTATTCATGGTATTGTGGTTAATGATGATTCTAATTATGACTGAATGCCCCATTAAGAATATCAGAGATAGGTCTGTCCCTCCATGTTGCAGGTTGAAAGAATGAAATTCACATATCTGCCTAAGTTAAATTATGCATCAAGTTGTCATCTTGGATGCAAATTGTAATGGCATTTGAATCAAACTCATTCCCCAACAAGGCCCATTTTGGTTCAATTAATAAAGTATGTTTGAAGTAGCAAATGGGCTGAATGGTGGGTTGGTTGCCCCACAATAAGCTTAAGTCATATGTTAAAGATTTGGGGTTAAGATTTAGAGAATATGCCAGCTCTCTATACTTAGCAGAAACAGATTAAATTCTTAGTTGAATATGATGTTCATATTAATGTATAATTGCTTTAATGGTAAAATTCTCAAATAAATGCATTTAGAATAATGAATTACTATATGATAAAATTATGCAAATTATGACTTCAAATCACGTTAATTACATCTTCAAATTATCGATGTTATAATAATTAAATTCTTCCATTACTAAACCGATAATTTAATTGTTAAATGACACATAAGATTTTATGTGATATAATGTGAAATGAAAATTTTAATATAAAATAAATATAATAAAAATTAGTTTTGAGGTTTTCAAACTTTTAAAAAGTTTTATCGTTCTTTCTTTTTTTTTCAATTTTACTTTATAACAATGTTCTTTTTTTCTTAAAAAATCGTTTTAAATTTAGCTACATAAGAATTGGCGTGTCATTTAATGGTTAAATTAATAATTTTAATAACAAAAGGACCGATTGATTTAATATCGATAATTTAGGGATGTGATTAAAATATTTTAAAGTTTTGAGGCTAATTTAGAATGAGAGTTGTAATTTGATAATGTTTAGATAATACAGAATATCGAAAATAATTAAAACTTATCATGTAAAAAAAAACATAAATAATAATATGTTAAAATTTATGTAAAACAAATTATTAAAGTGTAAATAGAGACAAATTCGGTGGGAGAAAGTAGGACAAACTATACTTTTACGACTACTAAAAATTAGTTGATTCAGTCTTAACTTGATTGATATGGATATTGTTACCAATGTAGGAGTATATGAGTTTGAGTGCGCTAAAATGCATTATTCTCCTATTTATGAGTTGGAAGGGACTATGGATAGTTCTAGAAAAATACTAATAAAATTAAAATTTAAGTTAAAAATTTTAAGTTATTTTTAAACATTTTTCTAAAGGAATTATTTAAGTTTTTAACATAAAATTTTAATTTTGACCTTTATAAAATTTTATACTTTTATCTTGATTTTCAACACAAAATTCCTGATTTCTTCTAAGCGTAAAGGATTATCTAAACATAATATTTATATTAATATATGTTTGGTATGATTACATTTTTGAATTAAAATTACATCATTACGATAATCACTCAAATATATAAAATGAATTGAAACATTACATAGAAAAAAAAAGTTATTTGGAATTTAAGTCATTCAAACCTTAAACTTGAACTTGAACCCTGAACTTTAAACCCGAACCCTTAAACCTAAAATCTTGAATCTGTTCAGGGTTCAAGATTTTGAGTTTAAGGTTTGGGGTATTTTATTTTAAATTATGTGTTAATGACATGAAAAATTGCCGAAATGTTAAATATAATTCAGAATAAACCATGAATGATGTACTGAGAAATGTCCATAAAATAATTTCTTTATTCTGAACACATTAATTTGCTCTTTTCTTTAATTTCTTATCCAAAGAAAAAAAAAGCAATTTTCCTAAATAGCCCTCTCTTTTTAATACCCAAACTTGACCAGAGTAAGTGCATCCAAAATTGAAATCGAGTTTTCTCCTCTTTTTCTCGATAACTTTTTTTTATACAACCTCCAATTCCTAAAGTAAGGATATAACGCGTTTGAATCTGTATATTCTAAATGTTGCAACAACAATGATATTAACTAAGTTAAAACACAATTAACCTATTGCAAGCTAACTTGTTTGTTAAAAAAGAAAACGGAATCGTTTCACCATGAAAATTGATGTGCTCTTGTATGTTTATAAGATTCTTTTGACTACCACCATTCGATTGTGTTCTTTTTCATATTTTATCTATGATACCAAATTGTAATCGTATTTTTTATATCGTATCTAAAATTATCGGATATAACAAGTTTGGAAGTCGATTTTACTTTCTTATTTTATAATTCATTGAAGAATACATTGGAAATATATTAGGTACATCACCTGTTTGTGTATCAAATTTGAGGCTTACATTCCAAGTGATATATGAATGGCTACAATCCATAAGGCAATTATGTGTGCTTTCATTTTCATGACTAAAATCCCAATCCAAATTTAATTTTGTCCTCATCTAATTCTAGTATTTCCATCAACTCTTATTTATAGTCTAATTATGCACTGCCTCTGATGTTTGGCTAATCATTAATGTTGTTGATTTATAGTAAAATTGTTGGAGAAAAATTATATATGGTTTTTATTTACGTATTATATATAATTTTTTACGCAATTAAAAGTTAAATTCTTTTGCCGATTGAGTTTTAGTTCGATTAATGTGAGTATCGTTGCCAATGTATGAAGACGTGTGTTTAAGTGTGTTGAAACGCATTATCCTCCTAATTACGGGTTAGAGAGGGGTTATGGGTAGTTTTAGACATTTGTCAAAGAGAGCAGATATGATCAAAACCTATATTGAGATTGTTTAAAAATACACGAACTTTAATTTTGTGCGATTTTATACATGAAATTTTGATTTAATTAAATTTCACAAATCACTATCAACATTATCGAATTAGCATCATTTTACGTTGATATATTGCATATACAAACAATTATATTAATATGAAAATAAATATATGCATCAATTTCTTAAATGTGTATAACTAAATCAAAAACAAAATTTCATGTATACATATAAATCACGATTCAAGTTTCATGTGTACAATTTTACCAAATCAAAGTTCATGTATCAAATTGTACATTGGATCAAAGTTCATGTATAAATTTGATATTTCATTTTGAATGATATCAAGAATATAGAGTTTCAACTGATTTAAACTTAGTTGGCACCGTTGCCCTTGCAACAACTTAGAGGATATGGGTTCGAACACGTTTAAATCTATTTTTCTTTTAATTTAAGAGTTGAGAGAGATTATAGATAGAGATAGACTTTGTATAAAAAAATCGAGTTATGAGTTTTTAAAAAATAATTCCACATCTTCTATCTAGTAGAATTTATTTAAAAAAAATATATATGAAATTAAATCCTCTAAGTGTTTGAACAAAAATCATTAAATTTAACAAAAGAAGTTATAAGTGAAATGCCAAGTGTGCTTTTGCATTAAAGAGACTTGATGGAGAGTGACTAAGCTTGGAGAATGGACTTTGTCAATGTAAAATTGATAGCTTAAGCCACGAATTAAATTGCCATTGCAAGTGGAATCATATTAAGCTGTTTGTATCAATGGCAACCATAAATCCCACCCTCTGCTTTCCCAGTTTCCTTTACCGTAAGGAAGAGGGAGATCTTAGACTCCACTTATTAAAATATCAATGGGAATGGCGTATATTAATACTAGAATTATTATATATATATCAAAATCGAAAATCCGAAACTAAACTCGAATTCAAAATTAATTTAAACAAAAGAACAATTTAATTCGAAACGATCAAGGTAAGAAATCCAAAATGGCCTAATTAAGAAAATGTCAATTGGTAATCACAAATGACTTGAATTCAAAACAAACTAAACCGAAAATGATTAATTTTTTTGTTGAGCGGGAAATTTTTGAAGTGATGTCTGCCAGGAAGTCGACCTGATCCCTTAACAACTGAAAGTATTGTCCTTCCAACAAGGTTGTCTCCCATGCTCTGCTGAGAGATAGTGTGCCGTGAGCGGCTGCTTAGAGGATTTGGTTCACAGAGCCGAGTGCCTCGACCATACATGGGTGTATTGCCACACACCAAGGGGACGTGAGCGTCTCGTCCTAGGTGAGATTCAAACCCCTAACCTATAACATATAGGTTGCTTGTTGGTGAAGATGGTACCACTTGGATACTTAGAAAACTTCTCCTGAAAGAATCGACCAATTGTCAACAATTTTAAAACTTGAATTGACTTTACGAGATTGACTTAGTAATCACCCAACTATAATAAATTTCTTTTTTTATCACCTAATTATAAAAAGTTATAGACTCATCACTCAACTATGAAAAGTTATGAACCTAATAAATTTACTCTTTTTTTTCATGGTTGTTGATTTATGATACAGTAATTTTTGAACTGCAGAACAAAAATTGGGTGATGGGAAATTGGTTAGTTTCTAGGGAGGATACAAAATTTTCCAGGAAAATTTTGATGTCACATTCCATCATGTATCCTATAACAAGGACGTAGAAGATGTGGCCTGAATGTGACCGCTCATCTTTCAGATATGAACCAGCTGCGATAAGGGTTAGGAGGAGGGTTTCGTAAAAGAATCAAAATCATAAAATAACGATAAAATATTTCGACCTATTCGGGGTCGTTGGATTACAACTTGTTGATTCTGGTTCGGGTCTCTTTCAAAATTCCCTCAATTGCACCCATTTCAACATGTGGAATGGAAGGAAAAGAAGGTACTTATTCCAAATGCAAAATGGTGATTGGAAAAATCGTATTCTTTTCATCTTGAAAGATTTTATGGAAGTATATCATTTATATAACCTAAGAATTAGGAGATAAATAACATCAAACAATTTGAATTTTGTTTTGATTAGTGAATTTTAATCCAAAATGATATTGAAATTTATAAAAATAAGAGTAAACTATACCTAAAGTAACTAAATTATTAGTAAGTTTACGTTTTGATCACTCAACTTTAAAATGTTACAAAAATAGTTATTAAAGTATTTGAAAGTTTTTATTCATTTAAATCACTGGACTGTTAATGTTTTTTTTTATAGAAAAAATTAGGTTAGCGAGCTCCAAACAACGATTTGATGATTGATACAATAGATCAATACCCATCAACGAGCAAAAAAACATACCTTAAATCCAAGTCAATTTGACGGTCGAAAATCGAAAAAGAAAATAGTTTGGATCATTATTTGCAGATTCGTTACGTTTAAAATTTTTTTATGAAAAAAATTTTAAATTATAGATGAGAAGAGAAAAGAGAGTTTTCGATTGACGCAAAATGTGCAAATAAAGGGGTAATTTACCAATAAAAGCCATTTTTTTCAAAAATTACCGAAATGAGCCCATTATTTAATTATTTACCGAAATGGTCCATTTTCCGCGAAATCACGTCCACGTCAGCGCGATGGCAAGGTATGCGCCAAGAAATCGTGTCCACGTCAACGCGAGTTGCTGACGTGGAAGCAAATCGCTCCCTCTAGGATGCGATTTGCTGACGTGGGATGAACAACAGTTTATGTTTTTTAGCTTGAAAAACTTTGAAAGGCCATAACTTTTCGCTCGGTTGTCCGATTAACGATTTTTTTATTTCGAATAACTTTTCTGATTTGACACGTGTATGGAATAGGTCCGATAAATCATTAGAACGTAAGTAATATAATTAAGATAATAACAGTATTTTTATAATATATCAATTAATTAGTTTAACTTAGTTGGTCAAAATGCTTGCACTTTTCCCTTAGTACCTTGGTTCAAATCTTGTTGGTAATAATTTTGAATCTTTTTTGTACTTGTTACATTTATTTTTTAATCAATTAACTGGGCCCATTTCGGTAAATTTTAAAAAAATAGGGTTTTTTTTGGTATTTTACCCAGTTAATTGATTAAAAAAATAAATGCAACAAGTACAAAAAAGATTCAAATAAATGCAACAATTCTGTAAAAAAAATCCGGTGTTTACTTCAAATAAATAAGGAAAATAAAGATTTGAATGTTTCAAAATTCAATTTTAAATCGAAAAATCAAAATTTAGAGGTAAAAAAGAATCTTTTTCGACGAAAACTGCGGCAAACCGCCTTCGGCTATTTGTCAGCGAGTAGATCTCGAAAAGTTATTCGAAATCAAAAAAAAAATCGTCTCAATCAGACAACCGAGCGAAAAGTTATGGCCTTTCAAAATTTTCCAAGCTAAAAAACATAAACTGTTCATCCCACGTCAGCAAATCGCGTCCTAGAGGGAGCGATTTGCTTCATCATCAGCAACTCGTGCTGACGTGGACGCGATTGCCTGGCGCGTACCCTGACATCGCGCTGACGTGGACGCGATTTCGTAGAAAATGGACCATTCCGGTAAATAATGGGCCAATTTCGATAATTTAAAAAAAAAGAACTTTTATTGGTAAATTGCCCCAAATAAAGAAGACCAAACAACAACAATTTTAACAATCTAATAACTTAAATGAAAACTTTTGAAAAATTTAACGATAATGTTATAACTTTTTAAAGTTAAGTAATCAAAACATAAACTTACTAATAATTTAAAAAACTGACAAATAGAAGTAAAATCTTGACAAATGAATTCAGAAAACAAGCATGCATGTAAAATCAAAAATTATCACATGTCTCATTTATTTAATTTTTAATTTTAAAATATTAATTAAACACACATGAAGATTTTTAACTTGTTGAATTGAAAAAATCAACAACCAAAGAATCATATAATTATTTATTAACCAAATTAAAAATGATTTGGCCAAGAAAAGAACAAATTAAAAATGAGTCAACACATGTATGTCATCAATTATTCATTTATACTCTGCTTTATAGAGTTAAAAACTCCACGTAATAATCTAAAATAAAAAAAAGGTCGTTTTATAAAATCTAATATAGAAAATATTGTTGAAAAATGTTCCAAAAATGTGGGATTTTGGAATGTAGGACAAAAACAAGTAGATCAGTGACAATTCCGGATTTCTATATTCGGTAGTAAAAATTAAAAGGAATAAAGAATATATATCCGATGAATATCATGAAGACCTTTGTATTAAGAGTTATATTGCATTTTATTTTTTATTGAAAAATTAACAATTTAATCCCTATCTATTAGATTAAAGAGCAAACTAGTATTGTTAAAATTGATCTATGTAAGCCAGAATGAAATACATGTGATATATCACGTGTATTTGGTTATTCTGTAAGCTATGCTAGTTTTTAACCATAGAATGATCTATGTCCGGTTTGCTATTTGATCTAACGTATATGGATTAATTTACTTATTTTATGAGTAAAGAGGACAAAATGTAATTTAACTCCTAGTACAGAAACTTTCATGGTACTTTTACCGAAATAGAAAAGTTATCCCTCAAAAAAAGGCACTTGATAGAAGGGTTTTACCGTATATTCTCCTGGTTCAATAAATGTTAGTCTCGAGTCCAATGTAACTCGGGATAAACCTGGAGTTTACACCTAAAAAAAGGGAAAGATCAGCAATATTTTTTAACCATAATCCATGCAGAATCTCCAAAGGTTTGCCTAAACTGACAATGACTTTCGATGGCTAAGTTAAAAAGAATACAAAAAGCACAACGAATCACCTTTATGATGCCAAATAAATACTGCCGGCTTGAGTATTTTCACTCCAATAATGTAAAATACATCATAACCCTTCCATTAATCTTCCCAGGTTTGCAATTGCATACCACCATGTGTGTCTTTGTTCTCCTATAAAGCCTCTCGTCAACCAATCTCGACTCTTGATAGACCTAAATTACATACTGAAAGCATCAATGGATAGCTCACAAGCTCCATGGCGTTTACGCCTAGGATCTGCTTTGCGGACTGTGCTAGCTTGTTCCATAGTGGGTTGCACTACCCTCTACGGGCCGGAATCTGTCCGGCATACCATAACGTTTCCTGCGTTTTCCTATGTGACAACTATCTTAATAGTCTCGGATGCTACACTTGGTGATGCCCTGCGAGGTTGTTGGCATGTTCTATGTGCCAGCATTCAAGTAATACTGCCTTCTATGTTGATTCTCCGGTTGATTGGACCATCAAGGTTCAACTTTGGACTAGCTGCTGTAGCAGTGGCACTTAGTTCATTCCTGATCGCGTTACCTGGTTCCACGCATTTGACGGCTAAGAGGATTGCCTTCGGTCAGACTGTGATTATTTATGTAGGTGCAGTTATTCAAGGTGCAAAAACTGGAATTATCATTCATCCGATTCATGTCGCAGCGAGCACAGCTCTTGGCGCCGTGGCATCTATTCTAGCCATGTTGTTTCCGTACCCTCACTTAGCCTACCGTGAGGTAAGTACCGAGCTGGAATATGAACTTGCTTTGTTTTGCATGGACCTGCATCTATTTTGCATCAAGATTTATGTATTGCATAAGCATAACGAAATAGTGCAATGTTTAGGGTCAAGTTTCATGGTGTTCATCCTCACCTAGTGCAGTAAAACACTAAAATAGATGCCAATAAACCTTTTCATCAAATATCCAATCATTTTCCTTCTATCTACAAGATGATGATGAGGATTACGTTAATTTCTTTTCTTTGTTAAAACTAAGAGCATGAAAGTTAAGGTACATCGAAAAGCATGGTCCTTCATAATGCATAAACAGGGAAGCAGAAGAATAGAAAAATCATGAAGCATCAGATTCTTAGTACCGCCATAAGGGAGAGTATATCCATATGTAGACCATTCAATTTTGGCTCAAATCTGAAAACTCAACCCAACCTGATTTAATCATAAAAAGTCAACTTGAATCTGTCCAACTAGAACTTGAAATGCGTCAAGCTTGAGTGTCAAATCTGAATGACAAAACCTGAAATGACCCAAATCTGAAATTATCCGACCTGAAAAACTTAACTAGCAAACCCAAATGACCCAAGCTCAAAATAACTCAAACCCGAAACACACCAAATCCAAAACTGACCCGAACACAAAATAATCCGAAAATTTTAAAACCTAAATTGATCAATTCCAAAACTAACCTGATCAGCACAATTAATACATCTTTCTATATTCTTTTTTTTGACAAATATCTATATTCTTTTTGTTTTGACTATTGTTTGTTCACATTCGGTTTAATGGTATATCATTGAACTTTCATGCTCAAAGTTGAACTGATATTTTACTTATCAAGTGTCTTCCACTCCCTTTGATAACACACTTTGGCATGTTAGCCAGTGACTATATTAGGAATTAATCAGTAACCTAAAGAAGGATTAAGCCCTTTTCATGAAATCTTATTCGTTTTAATATTCAACATTGGCTTTAGTTCAATCAGGGTATCTAATTTAACTGAATATAGTCTAATACTATGAATAGCCCTATCAATTGGACAGGTCAAGTTGATTTTAGATCAGTCATTCCAGTTTTTAAAATTTTTGGGTCATTTTGGTTTCAGTTTGTTTGACTTTGGGTCATTTTGGGCTTGAGTCATTTGAGTTTGCCAGTCGTCTTTTTTGGATTGGGTCATCTCGGGTTCAAGTTATTTCAAGTTACTTCTTCAGGCCATTTCAGGTTCAAGTCATTTTTGTTTTGGGTCTTTTTAGGTTTGGTTTAGACAGGTTTGTATTGTTGACTTTCTATGGTTATATAAGGCTTAGATTTGGATTAATTGGGTCGAGTTTTGGGGTTCAAGTTAGAATTGACATGTCTAAATATGGATGTACAGGTAAGAAAGATATGCAGATTCTATGCGGAGAATGCTTCAAACAGGTTTAATCTCTTAGTGGAAGCTTTTTGTGCAAAAGGGGACATGGCAGCGCATAATTTAATAACAGATGCAAGGTTACTCTCTAAAGCAGGAGCCAAGCTAATTGGAAGTATCAAAGATAAACATGTAAGTGAAAAAGCAGTTAAAGAGCTAACCTTTTCTAATCTCTGTCTGAGCTTTTGTTTGAAAGTAACATTGACGAGGTGTTTTCTGTTAACAGGAAGGCATGCTTTGGGAGAAACCATGGTTGAGATTCTTGAAACCAAAGCGCTCAGATCCCGGAGAGAAACTGCAAGAGATGGATATGCCGATTCAAGGGATGGAATGGGCCTTAACCACTTGCACTTCCTTCCCCGTCAGGATGATGGACGAAGAGCTCGTAGATGTTCTACAAATTGAAAAGAAACAGATCGCTCTAAAACTTGAGCAAGCTATGCGTTCCGTGCCTTTTGATGCAGCAACAACTCCAGATATGAAGGGAGAAAATACTGACAGATCTCCGTGGACCCAAAAAGCCATTTCAACAAACCGTGAAGATCTGTCATCCTTCTTCTTCTTGTATTGTATGGAACTCCTACAAGACGGTCCTGCATGCATTTTAAAGAATGGCGAGGAAGCTAAAATACAAGAATCGAGTCAGCCAAAGAAGCAAGGAAAAAGCAGAATGAAACAGATGCAGAGTTTCCACAGGGAAAACTTTGTTTTCGCAATCAAGTGCTCACTTTCTCTAGGTCTCGCTGTGCTATTCGGTTTGATATATAACAAAGAGAACGGATACTGGTCGGGACTAACAATTGCCATTAGTTTCGTAACAGAGCGACAAGCAACATTTATGGTGGCTAATGCCCGAGCGCAGGGGACAGCCATGGGATCAGTATATGGAATACTATGCTGCTTTATTTTTAAAAAGCTTACAGATTTAAGGTTCTTACTTCTACTTCCTTGGATCATTTTCACCAGTTTTCTGAGACATAGTCGCATGTATGGCCAAGCTGGTGGGATTGCAGCGGTTATAGCGGCATCGCTGATATTGGGAAGGAAAAACTACGGCACTCCAAGTGAATTTGCAATTGCTAGAACCGCAGAAGCTACCATCGGATTACTATGCTTCGTCGCAGTGGAGATTCTGTTCCATCCTTCAAGATCTGCAACACTAGCAAAAACAGAACTCTCAAGGACCTTAAGAGCAGTTCAAGATTGCTTTAAGGTAATAAGTCTTCATACTGATCGAAAAGAAAATTTGATGGAACTAATGCGAGAAAAGCAGAAGAAGCTGAAATATCATGTCAGGGAACTGCAAAATTTCATTGCAGAAGCTGAATTGGAGCCGAATTTCTGGTTCCTGCCATTTCATTGTGGTTGCTACAATAAGCTTCTAATATCTATTTGCAAAATGACAGATTTGCTACACTTTACTATCCATCTAATCGGATTTCTCTCAGCAGCATCCCAGATGCTGGGAGTCACTTGGGAGGAGATCCAAGAACAGATAAAGAATATCCTAGAACATCTCGTGGACAAAACAGGCTCTTTATCAAAATGCCTGGATAAGGTATTACTAGTTAAGTCTCTGGAAGAGATTGAAAAACAGTTGCAAATGGAAAGTGTATCCCAAGACCTTGAGTTGGGAAAATCACCAAATGCAGATGTCTCTACACGATTGGGGTATGAAGAAACCAGCATTTCTGAGATCGAAAAGTCTTTTCTTCAATATACAATCAGAGTGGCAGATAAGACCGAGCGTAATGAAGTCGAAGAGATGCTTAAGAGCCAAATGGTTCTATGTCTAAGCAGCCTAGGCTACTGTCTTAATGATTTGAAGAGAGAAGCCACAGAAACAGAGAAAGAAATAGCTGAACTACTGAAATGGGAGAATCCAACAAGGCATGTAAATTTTCCTGAACTGTTATCTAAGCTTCATGCCACATGATAAAAATACAAACTCACACGAAACCTGTCAAATTGCAAGCCATATGAGGAAGCCTCAACGGTGACCCAGCTATCTCTGGTTCAATTTCATTTTTCTCTGCAACTAGATAAAAGAGACAACAAAAGTGAATATGTGAACTAGGCCTTTTCAAAGCCTATGTATATAGGTAGCAAGGAGGTTTCAATGCAATTTGCAAAAATTCTTCGGGACTTATCCAATCCGGAAAAGCTATATTCAGGATAGTATGGATCAAGTGATTGACCATCCTCAGTTGAAATGCCATCCCCTCTTTCAGCTCCAACACAATGCGATGCTGCTATACGTTTAAAGTATTTGTGTAGGGAAATCATTTCCCCTAGTTGCTGCTAAAGCACTTATGAATGTAAAGAATAAAAATATTTCTCAAACAAATTTCAACAATAAGATGACATTTATAGCAACAATTTTTCAAAGGTTTTGAACAACAATGATTTGTCTCTATTTCCAAAACAAGTCGATCTACAAAAGCTAATCATCTAAATGTCCATTTCAGACACTTTTTAAAAAAAAATGCAAAATCTTCAATAGTTTTCATATTTCGGGTCCGCCATCACAAAGTGATACGCTATAACCAGAACAAAAATGAAGATTCCAAGGAAACTTGCGAAGAAACCAAGGTCTTGATCGTCAATCATCTGAAACATTACAAGCAACAATAACAGGATAAATCAGTTTCGGAACATAATCTTTCTCATTTCATAGGGCATATCTTGCAGCCAAAATGGAGTAAAGAATGAAAACACCAACAACCAGAAATAAAAACAGAAGTTTGTGAATAACACTTTACTCTTTTCTATATCACTAACCAGAAAAGCATACTAGAAACAGCAAATTTCCCAATCGCAACATTAAAACTAATTATAAAATTAAACAACTCTGATAAAAACAGTACTAAGACACTTAATCAAATCATGAATGCTTCCAACTATTGAGTTAAAACCCAAATGATGAGTTAAACTGCCACACTCAAATTCAAAACTTTGTTGGAACATAGTGAGGCCAACCTAGAGATGACAATCGATGGTGTGGATTCCAATATTTTTGAATATCTGACTTGCTTTCTACATATTCAAGTAATATTTGGATTTGGATATTTAATTACTATCTGCATAGGATTCGAAAGAGCTGTGAATATTACTGATCCGAATCTGCTTCACTTTTATAGATAACAAATTCAGATATCTAAATCCATTATCAACTTTACATATTAAAAATTTTATTCTAAAAACTTTCTAGACTCACTAACTTCATATGTTTAACGGATTTGGATATTTGATTGATAATTTAATTAATTTTCGGATAGTAATATTCAAATTTAATACGGAAAAATAAGGATTTAGGTTTTAAAGCAGATTTGCAGACTCAGATTCAAATTCAAAATCGAATTCGAATATGAAGTTCACGAAAATTGCAGATATCTAAACTGTTCTCATTCCTAGGCCAACACATCCACTATTCCGATCAAAGCATAAAACTGGAAGCTCAAACAAAAAATAAACCACGAACTAAAATTTCTTAAGAAGCAATAATAGATCAGTCATGGAAGATCAGCAGGAAAAGAAGATTAAATCTTTCTCGAACAACACCATAGTGGAACCAAGAATTCAGTTCTAAAAGTTAATACTCGGTGATTATGAAAAATTAGTAGCTAAAAAAAGAACAGATTTAATGGCAGAATTTAGAACACTTACGATGAGAGCTTAAAAGGTAATGAAGAAAAGACGAATCTGAAAACTCCCAAATGGTCACTCACAATACTAGAAAGACCCAAGTATTGACAGTGTTTTAAACAAAACTGGGCGACGGTTCAGGGTTGGCTTATAAACGAGGTCGTTTTTCAGCAAAAACATATGGTTAAATTCTAATATTAGTCCCTATATTTTTCAAATATTGTATATTTAGTCCCTATACTTTAATTTGATAGATTTTAGTCCCTATACTTTTTAAATTTTAAATTCTAATCCTAACCAAACAGAAGCAATTAAATCCAGATTTTTATTGAGTAATATATGAAAATGATTAGCTGATATGGCATCACACATCTTAATGAATTTAACAATTATGAGAACTACAATATTAAAATTTTAAAAGTAAAGGGACTAATAGCTAAAATTAACCAAACATAGTAAGAACAAAAGGTTCAGTGTGGCGGCCACAACTTGGAATGCTTACCACTAAACTACAGCCACAATTTGTTAAAATTTGAAAAGTAAAAGGACTAATAGTAAAAATTAACCAAATTAAAAAAAAGTTTAATGTGGCTGCTGGGATTCGAGCCCAGGTCTCCACGGCCACAACGTGGAATTCTTACCACTAAACTACAGCCACAACTTGTTAAAGGTCAAGAAACTAATATCTAAAATTAACCAAAACATATTAAAGAAAAAAGGTTTAGTGTGGCTGCTGGGATTCGAGCCCAGGTCTCCACGGCCACAACGTGGAATTCTTACCACTAAACTACAGCCACAAGTTGACATAGGGTCCCAAAGTCATTCTATAAGTATTTAGATGTTACATTATTTTCAACAAACTGCTTTGAGATTCAATATTTAAGTTAGCAAAGAGCTTTATTGGAGGACTAAAGTAACAAGAGCTTTAAGCATGTAAATAAGTTATATAGTGAAAACAAAGAGTTGTAATTGAAATATTTATATTTAGTCTTTGGGTTGTTTGATTGGTTATGTTAGCGCATTTGTTTACCTACTGATAAATTTGTTAACCTTAGTAATTTATGTTACTCCTCATTGTTTCTAAAATATTTTTGGTCTAATTCAATAAAATTTTATTTTTTTGGTATTCGAGTTATCTGAAAATCTAAATAAAAAAAGGTAAAACTACGTCATTTTGATAAGTATTTACCCATTAAGTTAAAAAACAAAACCATTATATTGTTATATAGTTAAATAATCTTGTACTTTGTCCACTAGTTAAATAATCGGTCCATATAAATGCAATAATGAGTATAAATAATAGGATTCATTAACTCGACTCGATTTGATTCGAGTCGAAAAATTTTCAAATTGAGTTCAGTTCCTGAAATAGGATTCGTCAACTCAACTAACTTAAAATTTTTTGACTTAATCAAATACTCACCCCTACTAACAACTATGTTATAAGTAATTTCTTCTAAACTCTCCATTATAACCTCTTTTATAATATCAGGAAAAATATTTACTTCATTAATATTAAAATGACTTATTATAATATGTAAACAATTTTAAAATTGTGTTATACATATATTTTACCTTATTTAGTAAAAATATTAAACAAGTGCTTTTGAGATATTATTTTATTAAACATCATTTTTACTTTACAATAAATCATATATTGATGGCATTTCTCAACTTTCAAAACTTAATTCTAATTAATTTAAGCTTAGACTCAATCTAATTTGATTTTATCATAAAATGTTAATTAAATTCATTCAAATTGAATTTTAATTTATTCGAACTCAAATTAAGATTAAATCGATATTTACTTACCAAAAATCATTTCACGGTAAAAGTATTATAGAGAGAAGTCAGATTATATTTTGTCGCTCTACACAAAAATGAGTAAATTAGTCTTTGTACATTAAATCAATGAGCAAAATTAAAATTTTCATCCGTTTGTATTGTTAAAAACTAGCGTGGCTAATAGAATAACCAAACTATGACCTATGGCGTATCACGTGTACCTAATATAGTAGATGTATAAAGATTGGTTTTTAACGGTAGAAATAGATGAATTTTTTAATAGAAAGATCGATTTACTTTTTGATCTAACGTGTAGAATTAATTTGCCTACTTTTATATCGAAGTGGCAAAATGCAATTTGACTCTTAGTACATGGGTCGCCATGGTACTTTTACCTAATTTCATCCAAGTCTAGTCAAAATAAATTATACTAAAAGTTAAATTTAACAAAACTCTCTCAATAATTTGGAGTGGGCGTGCCAGAATGGTTATCGGGCATGACTAGAAATCATGTGGGCTTTGCCCGCGCATGTTTGAATCCTGCCGCTCACGTTTTTGCGCTACTAGCAATGCCTGCAATGATATTTTTTTTAGAATAATATAATTTTTTACCCCTAAATTTGGCAATTAGTTCATTTTGGTGTATGTACTTTTTTTGTCCACTTCGATCCTTGAACTTAACAATTAAATCCATTTTATCCTTAAATTTAAGTTTTTCCAAGATCTGATGACATGAATTGTGTTAATGGAATAAGACCGGATCAGATAAACCGACTGAGAATTGATCGATATTATGGTTTGAACATAGGGGTTGAACCAATTGACCAGAAAATTGCTTGAAATTGATAAAAATAAAAAATCAAGATAGAAAACGACAATTGAACAAGTTGAATCGGTTTAATAAAATTTTTAATTTTAATTTTTTAAATTTTTATAAAAACTTAATTATTTATTTAATTATTGTTCGGCCAACAGTTGAATTGACTGAATTGGGAACCAGTGGTCTAGTCTTTTTAACCATGTGGTGTAGTTATTAAAATATTGAATGTGACACTCTGAAATTTGACTACATTATCACTTGAAAAAGTGAAAATTTATCTAAATTTTTAATTTTTTTCAAGCGGCGATGACACTACATCATCAAACTTTATATTTTTCTAGTCCAGTGATCAAAATGGACTTAATTGTCAAGTTCAAGTGTCAAAATAGACTAAAAGAAAAAATACAGATACCAAAATGAACTTAGTTGCCAAGTTCAGGGGCCAAAAATTAGATTAACTCTTTATTTATTTTTTTAATATCTACGAAGGATACAAGTTACACAAATGTGTAAATGTTGAAACATTCTCAAGCATCTCCCTGTTCCTACCAAATAGATTCAACTGAAACAACAGTTTTCGCCGAAAATCGGGTTTCATGGCAAACAATCTCACTCTCTTTCTCTGGAACCGGCTCCTCATTTCGATGTTCAAACGATACCGATGTTTCTTGATAAGTGCTCGAACTTGATTCTTTCGTGCTTAAATTGATACTAAGATAATCCGTCAAGACCTTCTTCGCACCCATGCTGCCATGTGCGATTTTGTCGCTTGCGGAAAATGATGATCTATCCACCTTCGCGGGGCTAGCTAGCTGTGCCGGTGAAAAGTTTGGGGTGGTAAATGTTGTTCTATAAGGTGTGCTTGAAACACTCTTTGGACCTATTAAACCGGCTCGTAACAGCGAAGAGAATTGCTCCGAATGTTTCGTTAAGTCATCTATGTAGAGCAGATCGTCGATACGTGCAACAATGTTATGCGCAAGGCTCTCCAACACTCTCGAGTAGCTTTCTAGAATCGATTTCCCAACATCCTAATCAACACCGTAACGACTTTTTGTAAGTACTAGCTTGGTAAGAACGGATGTTGTTATCGGGATTTATCGAAACATACCTTGTTGTATTGAATTTTGGTCATGTCTAACGTAGTTTGAGGAAGACCGGGGAACCTTTGCTTCAAGCAAAGGAGGAGGCTCTCAGCTCGGTCCGCGAGTATGTCTCTCTTGTCTACATCAACCATCAAGTCCTTGACCAATTCCCAACTCGACCGGGCTGCATTGTTGACAGGCCTTTTACGCCATAAATACATCGAGGCCTCCACTCGGTTGGCAATCTCTATAGCTTGATGTTCGGAGGACAAATTAAGGCAATCGAGAAGACATTCGGGTGTAAACATATCTGATGAAATATGTCGATAAATGACATCACCTAAATTGGCTCGACCATTCTGAAACACATTCGGAACAAGAAAACTTAACAACCAAGTAATCAACACGCCCGAGAAAGCGTAAACCCAAATACTTATTACCTTTGGAAGTGCTTCCAAATACGATTCGGGGACTTCAATATCAGCAAGAGTAACATTGTTGATAGCCATTGCAGCTTTTAGTATCTGGTTCGTGCAATCCCGTTTATGTTGCAATTGCTTTCGTGATCTATCATCGAGGCCTCCTGGAGGTACTCGAGGTACGGGAAGCCACCATTTTTCCTCTTGTCGTTGAAGGGCTTTTCCGAAACAGTTCATCAATCCATCAGCTTCCGGGGCTACTATCCCTTGATCAACATACCAAAACTCGGTATCGACAAAGCTATCTAGTATTTCCTGCAACAATGTTGTTCATATCAACAAAACCAAATCATTACCGCATCGAAACGAGAATCAAACGATCTTACAAGAAGCATGTTGTCCAATTTTCTCAATGCAGGGAGGTTAACGTAAAGATCCGATCGAGGCCTACAAGTCATGACCTGAAAATCACAGATGATTTTGGTGTTAATGGCATTCGAATTGCTTGGGGAGAATGTTGTCCAATTTTCTCAATCGCATTGCATCAATACCGAATAAAAACATGTTCACTTATCTAGCTTTTACCTCAAGCTTAGTTCCATCAGGAAAAGTCTGAAATGAAGGTACCAATTCAACAATGTGATCACTAACACAAAGAAGCCATTCGATCTCTCGTCGCCACATCGATTTCTTCTCGACCGGAACCGGTTCTAGCCTCCACATTTGCCCAAATAAGGTGGCTACAAAGTTAAAGCAGCCAATACCAAATCATAAAACAAATGCTCACGTTGAAAATTTGATTAAAAAAAGGATAAATTACACTAGTAGTCACCTAATTATTAGTAAATTTCTTTTTTAGTCACCTAACTATGATGAAAAGTTACAAAATGATCACCCGACTATTCGATTTTTTCTTTTTTGATCACCAACCGGCTAATGATGGCAACTTTTAAAATTGGCATTAGAGCAACTTTAACCCTCAATATTTATACATTGTGTCAATTTAGTCTTGATTTTTAAAAATCTAACCCTCAACGTTTACACATTGTGTAAATTTTTTTTAGAATCAAGACTAAATTGATATAATTTATAAATATTGCAGGTTAAAGTTTTTAAATGCTAATAAATAATTGGGTAAAAATTAATTTACTAATAATTGAGTTACTACCAACTTAATTTACCCAAAGAAAGAAACCATTGTTAGCAATAGCATACCACAAAGATTGGTGATGGCATTTGAAATAGCCAAAGCTGTGCAAACACCATTTCCACAACCAGACATATCTTCACCAAGCAGCAATTTAGCAAATCTTTCCTTCATCAATTCAATCTCTAAAAACCCATTAAAACCAGACACATTAGCATAATGATTCAAGCAACTAAAATGAGGGCCACACACACACACACATACATACATACATACATACATACATACATACATACATAAATACACTCTTTACCTGAAATCGTGGAGCTTTGTTTCTTTAATTTTGTATCATCCAATGGGGCCTCCTTTGCATCT
This sequence comes from Gossypium raimondii, assembly GCF_025698545.1. Classification (NCBI taxonomy): domain Eukaryota; kingdom Viridiplantae; phylum Streptophyta; class Magnoliopsida; order Malvales; family Malvaceae; genus Gossypium; species Gossypium raimondii. The sequence continues at coordinate 51,708,892 of NC_068565.1, forward strand.
TCACTACAACTAGAAGTGGAGCAGGAACTACTGTCACTGTGTTCTTTGTTGCTCTTTGTTTCTGCTGTCAAAATATCAGAACTTGAACTACTTTCACAACCCTTGTCTTCAAGCAACACTGCAGATGTACCCAATTGCACCTCATTTTCAACGAAGTTTTCATTTTTATCTACAAAGCTTCGGTTTTTTTCAACCAAGTCCTCCATTTCAGCTTTATTGCCACTATGCTTTAGCCTCTGCAAGCAAGTGCTGTTTGTGTCTATGTCTTTGCAACACAAGCTGGTAACAGATTTTGAAACCCAAAAGCTGTCAGCTTTAGGCTTTGGTGAAGACAAACAAGGCTTGAACTGGCAATGCTGTTGTTGGTGATAATGTGGTGTTTGGTGGAACTATTTGTTGTTGGTGGGTGAAATATCCATCCATACGGTTGTAACCATGTCTGCTTCAATGGGGCAAATTGGAAGTTAAAAACAATAAATAAATGAAGAGAATTTTGGTATGGGTTCTATTTTTCCTTTATATTGTGACAAACATGTAGGAGTCTTGCATGATAACTCAAAAGCTATTGGTCCAATTGTTGATTTAGTCCTTCTATTATACTAAAATTTTAGATAAAATTTCTTTGTCTTAATTTGACATAGTTATTTGGTCCTCTATTTTATATTGTTATCATTAGTTGTTAAATTGATGATGTAGATTTGTTTACTGTCAAGGGCAGGTAGGGTTTAATCCTAAAATTTGTATAATTATAAGTTAATACATGGTAAACTTTTATTTTAACCCTTTTAAAATGATAAAATTTTCATTTAGTCATTTTAAAAGCTATAAAGTTATAAGTTAATACAACGGTAAAATTGTATTTTGATTCTTATAAAATTTATACTTGATTTCGACCCTCCAAAAATTCTAGTTTTGCACCTATTTACTATTATTCGATCACACAATTAGGGCTAAATCCAATTAACAATGTTCATCCAACAATAAATTTACATGTCAACCGAATGCTAAAATTGTTCGAAAGAAGAAAATTCACATAATCGTTTTAGGGGCAACACCTAACAATATTATCGATTTGAATCTACTAATAACATTATAATAAAAGTAGTAAAATCAAATTATACCAAATTAAAGGATTAAATGCAAATTTCAGCAAGGGACTAAAACAAGAATTAGACCAAAACATCTAAAGACCTCCCAAGTTTCCAATTTTTTTTTTTTGGATTTTTTAAAATCAACCTAAAAGTAAGGTGATGGGAAGTCGTGTAGCCGACGGATCCTATCCATTATGTCTACCATCTTTGAAGTTCAAATCTTTCATTTTCTTTTTTTACTTTATTGCCAGTTCTTGAAGTTACCTGACAACCCTTTTTCATGGCCATCTTGAATTTAAAAAGAAAAATAATTTCAAAATTCAAAACATGTAAAGTAAGAATAATATTCACTTTATGATGCTTATGTAAGTTATTTTCCACTTTTGTATGGTCATTCATGCAAATATCCCCTTTGGCATTTGAAATTTGACAACTAGGAATCTTCTTTTTCCTAATCCAAATCAAATTTGTCAAATCTTGTTTTCTTTCATAAAAGATTGGTTTAATTTAATATTTAAATTTAATGTATGGACAATCATAAACATTGATATGCTATTAAAAGTAAATATTGGCATGAGAATAAGGGTGCACTGATTGGTAATTGAGAAATGAGAGAGGAGAAAGCTCTTGATTGGAGTTAGAGATTTGTAATTGGATGGCGAATGATTGGTATCTTAAACTTTGGTTTATGTCAAGAATATCAAATATAGTAGTTGATACTATAGCTAAGGAGGTCTGAAGACATACAATGGGATTGCTTGTATTTGCTCAATCACCTCTGGCGGTGTATGATGCGATCCTACAAGATAAGTACTAAATAAGTCTATTTTTAGTTTTTTCTATTGAACATTGTAGTTCAACTTCCTTTTTGTAACAAAAAATAAATAAAGTCATTTAAATTGATTTTTTTTTAAAAAATTTAATGATAGGCCAAAGGCCAAGGGGAAGGAAGAGGATTTGGTTCAAAATTGGTAAATTTATTGTTAAGTCCTTGAATTTTTTTTAAGAAAAATTATATGGTAGAGGGTGTTTGTGAGCCAAGCTAGATTGAGAGTCGATTTTAAAAAAAAAATCTAAGGCCCGGGTTCAAGTTCGACTTGCTCAAATATATTGTCTTACATTAATATTTATATATTTTTATAATTAAAAATTATTTAAATTTAGTTTGGATAGGGTTGGATCAACTCGAACACAAAAATATTTGTCCAAACTCGACCCAAGTTGAGTTGGGTTGATAAGACCAAGCAGACCATTCAACTCATGGACAAGTCAATTCCCAATAATTTATAATTTAATTATGACTTTTAATTTTTGCTACCTTTATTCCTAATTAAATGAAACTAGAGGTATTCATGAGTCGTGTCGGGACACACTTTATTCTTACCCAAGCTTGCTCTGGTCTAAAATATGTGTTTAAACCAAACCTGCTTATTTTTGCAAAAGACTAATCCAAGCCCATTTAAGGCCCGCCCATATTATTTTTAATTTTTTAAAAAAATATTTATATTATATTATTTTAATATTCAATATTTTTCTACAATTTTTATTTATTGAAATTTTTTATATAGTAATCTTAACATTATTTTAATGTTTACACTATAGTAGTATTATATATTTAGTATAACTTTATTTTTTTAATGTGTTCTAATTACATAAGGTTTAAAAATAACACAATATAAAGTATAACTTAAAAAAGGGTCGGGCTTAAAGGGACCTAAATTTTTTTACCCAAATTTATTTTCGGACCTAATATTTTTACCCAAACCCTCCCGAATTTCGAGCGAGCTTGGACTAGTAACCCGACCCATAAACAGGTCTAAATAAAACTATATATAGAATTATATACCATCAATATTTCAAATAATTCATTAATTTATGTTGTTTCTTTCTTTGCTTGCAAAAGTGAAAACCCAAGTTGGAAAACAACTTCTTTTAAGGATTGATTTGAGAATTAAGAGAAAATCAAAATAATTTTTCCTCACAACTAACATTGAGAATGATTGGGAAAAATGACATTGAAATTTGAAGTTTAAGATCTCATAATTATTTATGTAATGAAATATCCCTTTGTTTAACACACACCACTTAGCCTTTTTCTAACTTTCCTTGTAAGGCTTTAGAATCTTGTGGTCACTTCTCTTTGGTTAATGCGGTTGGTCCAACAAAAAATATATTTTAGACTTTGGTTGATGTTGATTTCTAATTTGAAAAGTCATTAGAGGGATTAAAAAAGAAAGAACAAAAACTTGATTCTCAAGCTGTTTTGGGTCTTAGCAATACTATTAAAGGGGTAAAATATAAAGAAGGTCCCTATTTTAAGAGTTAAATTGCATTTTACTCCATTCACTAAAAGAATAATGAATTAATCCATGTATGTTAAATCAGATACTAAATTGGTCCTCTCTATTAAAATTTTCATCCATTTGTACGTGGCATGTCACGTGTACCTCATTTTAGCGTACAGGGAATAGTTGAAATGGATGAAATCTTGACAGAAGGACCAGTTTTTCTTTGATATAAAGTATAGGGACTAACTTGTTTATTTTTTGAGTAGAGGGGACAAAATACAACCCGACTCCTAGTATAAGGACTTTCTTGGTACTTTTACTAATACACGTCTTATTTAAGGTATAGCAACATTTCGCTCTTGAACTTAACATCTGTTTCTCAAATTTGTCTCTAAACTTATTTTTTAGTCCACATTAGTTCTAGAATTTGATAGTTTTCTTAATTTTGGTCCATGTGATGATGTGTTACAACCTATCATGCCATGTCACAACCTAAAAACTATAATTTTATAGAAAAATAAGTGATGATGTGGCACAATTATACTATACTGATTTTAGAGAATAATACTTTATTTAATAAATGCAGTAGCAAAACCCAAAATTTAGGATATCTTATGTCCTTAATCCATACATAAATCTATCAACTCAAAGTGAAACTTGGACAATCCATAACGAATCCGAAGCATGAACCATGAAAGAGAGATGAAAACAAAAAACTATTAACCAAAAAACACTTCAAGCAAATCAGTACTTAAAATTGAGAGCAAACTTGTATCAGACTTGAAAATAAACTCATCATTTCATTTCCCTACTTCCTAGGAGGAAGGTCAGGCACTTTTTCAGCTTTTCTAAAAGCTTTACTCCCGAAAACCAAGAACCCGATCGCATGTCCGAAAACGGCGGCAAGAAAAACGCCGCCATTAAACGACATGACGGCCAACATCACCATGTAACTCAACCCGGCTCGCACCGTGTGCATCGCGGTCTGGAAGAACCCGGCGGCGACTTTATTAGCTCCGGGCTTGATGATGCTGCAATAAGAGAGCCATTCCACGATCATGGCTAGTGCAAATACCAAGATCAAGGCTAATGCGTACATGCCCGAATTACAACCGGGCCAACCTGAGAAAAGGATTTCGGATTTATGACCCCAATAGAAGCTCATGTGTAGCAAGGATTTCCGGTGAACGTGCAGGCCCGTCGTGTTCCAAGCCGACGTGGTTTCGGCCATGTTCGCCATCTTCGTACTAGTTTTTTATGGGATTTTGAATACAACTGTGATGGGATTTTAAAGAGAAGTGAATTGGAATCTCCTGAAAAACTCATTTGAAAGCAATCCCAACATGGAACTGGCATTTTCCAAGTTCACACGGACCGAATGAACTGCTACAGCAGAGGTTTTCAGATTTTATTCCCTCTTTTTCCATATATAATATATACACTTTAGCTTTATTTTGAGTCCTATTACTCTGTTCTGCCCTCCTGAGTTTTGTTTTAGGAAAAATGTTCCGGCTTTATTAAATGCCATCTTCAATAAAGTGGCTGAGGTATTTTTTCTAAAAAAAAATAATTAGGAATTTAATAATTTTTAAATCGAGGGTATATTTAATTTTTTTAGATTAATGAGAATTTTAGAAATTTTAATAAATCTTGATTAAAAATTTTAAAATAATTAAAAGGTGTAATGAGAATTTTAAAAATTGTAAGGAGGTCTAATTAAATTTAAAAGGGAGAAATCAAACTTTCCCAAAATCATTACGATCCGCCTCTATTAGTAAATAGTGTTTTTCTCTCTAAAAAAATAGCTTGTTTAGGAATATTTTTATCAAAAAAATGTTTTTTTGTCAAAAAAAGGTTTTTTTAAAAACAATACTAAACACATCCTTAGAGATGTTAATGGGTTGGGTAAATTCAGTTCGTATCAAGCTTATATCTATACTATTATTTAAAAGTACTTTGATCTTTTTTTTAATCAATAAAAAATTGCATATGGGGAGAGTTGAACTAGATCTGACTCGGTCCGAAGGTCCGCCCGAAAAATGAGAGAGTTTGGGAAAAAAATAAGACTCGTTTTTTAAATGGGTCAGGCATTGGGTAAGCTTTTTTGGTCCGGGTTCGGCTCGAATTTGCAGAAAAAAAAAAGAAGAAATTGTTGTTGTTTCTATTGTTTTGCTGTTGTGTTTTGTTGTTGGTTTGCTACTATTTCACTATTATATTGTTACTATTTTGTTATTTGGATATTGTATAATTATTGTTTTATTGTTAATTTTGCTATTATTTTAGAGGCATTTGCTTGTTAAGTTGCATCTATTTTAGTGTTATTTAAGTATAAATATTTTTTTAATTTATTTTTAATTTGTTGGAAAACATTTATTTTAAATTTTTAATGTATTTGATGTATTATGTTTTTTTTTCCAAAATTTGCTTTTATATAAAAATAATATTATAAAAATTAATTAATATGGGCTAAGCCGGACTTGGGTTTTAGTATTTTTATCTAGATCGAGCTTGGGACAAAATTTTTGACTCATTTTATAGGCTCGGGCAAAGGGCCTAAGATTTTGTCCCAACCCGCCTGAACCCGGCCTGACCCATGATCACATATAAGTTGAACCTATACCATTACTACATATATATATATTTAATATTTAAACACTTTATGAAGTTTGTGGCACCCTTAATCGGATCACAATTCAATTATGAAATTATAAAATATCTCTTATTTTAAATTACTATTAACAATATTATATGACACTTTTATAAAAATTTTAAATAAAATGAATAAAAAATTACAAATTTGAAGATTGAATGTGTATTCAATAATATTAAAGTACAAATTCATTACCATTCCACCTATATTTATTATTAAATAATTTTAAAAAATATTTTTAATATCAAATATTTTATTCCACCAGCATCATAGGTGTGACAAAATCTAATATGATATTAACAAAATTCATATTTGCCCAAGTTTGATTCAATTTAAAATATGAGTCTCAAAGTTATTTAAGTACATCTATATTGTAAATGATTAACTTTTTTAGACTTGTCAAAATTTTTTAGAAAGTTGCATTAGTTTTAATTTAATATTATAATGTTAGAGTTCAAGCTCGATTTATATTCGATTGGGTTTAATTGTTTTGTGCAAGCCCAATTTTTATCTAATATTTCTATTTAAACCCTCACAATTTAAAGTAGAATTTGGAGTTTGAATAGATAATTTGACCATTAAACAAATTTAGCACGATTAAAACACTCTCATGACAATATAACTTACTTTTAAAAATAATAGTTTTTTTTATTATTATTTCTCAACTGAGTTTTAATTTAGAAACTAGTGTCCTGTGTTTAAATTCCTTCAGGTGTGGGTTATCATCAAAGGTGATCATGGCCCGAGTCGGGTCATAACAACATTTCAAGCCCATTTGATAGACTCGACTCAACCAAAGAAATGGGCCTAAAATTTTGCCCAAACCCAACCCAGATAAAAAAAGCTAAAATTCGAGCTTAGCACTGTAGTCTATATTAAAAAATTTTATATTATTTTTATAGAAAAATAAATTTAAAAAATATAATATATCAAATACACTAAAAATATTAAAATAAATGTTTTCTAAAAAATTGAAAATAAATTAAAAAAAAGTCTATATATTTAGATAACACTAAGATATGTGCAATTTAACTAACAAACAAATGCCTCCAAAATAGTTGTAAAATTAACAATAAAATAATAATTATACAATATTCAAACAATAACAACAAAATAGTTACAATATAATAGTGAAATAATAATAAAACAATGAAAAAAGCAGAGCAAAACAATGGAAAAATAACAACAATTTTTTTTTTTGTAAATTCAGGCTGAGCATAAGCCAAAAAAGCTTTTTGAGGCCCGACTCATTTTATAAACGACCCTTTTTTTTTGTACAAACCTATTTTTCGGACCTATATTTTTGCCCAAACTCTTCCACTTTTCAAGCAGACTGAATGACCCGACCATGATCGGATCTAATTATCATTAATTTTTATATAAAATATAAAAAAGATTAAAACACCCCCTTAATAATATAATTTACTTTGAAAAAATAGTAGCTTTTTATTTATTTCCCAATTAAATTGTTGACTGATTAACTCCTGATATTAATTCAGTCAGAGCTTTTAAGTATAACCAACATGTATGCATGTGTATGTTTTCTACTAGTCTAATCTCGTTTTATCATCATTAAACCTAACTGTTTTATCCCGAACTAAAAGTCTAGCTACTCAACACGTATCCACTCATTCCAACTCAATTTTGACCAAAAAAAAAAGGATAACTTTAATCCAAAATTATCAAAACTTAAAACCATCCAAAATTAAAATAATTCAAACCCAAAACCCAAAATAACTCGAATTCGAGATGAGAATAAAAATCTATAATAACCCAACATTAAAATCTAAAACCACCTAAACCTAAAATTAAATCTAACAAAACAAAACTAAAAAAAGTAACCGAAATGTCCTAAAATTTTAAGCCCTAAATCAATTCACCTAAATTAACCGCCAAACATTAATTAGTTAACAAAGCCATCCCTAACCTTAATACAGTAAAGTTTCTAAATACAACTCAACTTGCTAGCTGCTGCTACGGTGTTTGGGCTAATTGTTAAAAAAAAACCCTTCTGAACGGCTTCTCCGTGTTACCCTCGCTGTTTTATTGTTCCGTTTTTCTCTTTATTGTTACAATTTTTAGCAAAAAAAAATGAAAAAAAAGAAACAAAAATTTTCCATTTCATTTATATCAAAACCCGAGGAGAAGAAAGACCTTTAATACCAACCCATTTCCCATTACTTTGATTCTCTTTCTTTGTTCTTCCTTTTGGGTTTTTGTTCTTGATCGTAAATCGCCGAGTCTTTGATCGTTTCAAGAATCGGCTACATTGAAGGAAGCAGAGAAAGAGAATAATAAGATAACCATTTGTTTTAAAAAAAATTTTGAGGACTTTAATTTAGTTTTTAAATGATGTTGATCAGAACTGGGTTGTTTTGAAGTACTATGGAACTGATTGGTAAACGATTACAAGATGACGCTTTACATTGGTCGCGAAGCTTCAAAGGTGGGTGTCTGTGTTTGTTATGGTTCGTTCTATATGAGGTTTTTTCAGGGTTTTTGATTTGGTATTTTTAAAAAAATTTATTTGTAGTTATGGAAGAGAATTTGTGCAGAAACAAGTGCAGAGAGCAATCTTTTTATAGACAATTGGAAATACATTATTGCCGGTTTCGTTTTTCAGGTTCATTTTCTGCATTTTTTTTAATAGATGCTTGATTTTATGAAGAGATTAGTATATGGTGAATTGTAATACTTAGAGAAATCTAAGCTTATGGCATTGTTTTAGCATTTGAATTAGGGTTGAAGGTGATACTTTTATGCTGTTTCTCGAAAGAATTTTGGGTCATTTGAGATTGTTTAATGTGTGTTTGTGTGTTGCAAAGTTCAAGTAATACTTAATTATAGTCATTTTCTGGCCTTTTGTTTTGGTATGAAATCTAGCATTTGAATTAGGGTTTAAGGTGTTACTTTTATCTTGTTTCTCGAAAGAATATCGGGTCATTTGAGATTGTTTAGTGTGTGTTTATGTGCCTTTTGTTTTGGTATTGAAATGTAGCATTTGAATTAGGGTTTAAGGTGTTACTTTTATGCTGATTCTCGAAAGAATTTCAGGTCATTCGTGTTTGTTTAGGGTGTGTTTATGTGTTACAAAGTTCAAGTATACTTAATTATGTTCATTTTCTGGCCTTCTGTTTTGGTACTGAAATGTAGCATTTGAATTAGGGTTTAAGGTGTTACTTTTATGCTGATTCTCGAAAGAATTTCAGGTCATTCGTGTTTGTTTAGGGTGTGTTTATGTGTTACAAAGTTCAAGTATACTTAATTATGTTCATTTTCTGGCCTTCTGTTTTGGTACTGAAATGTAGCATTTGAATTAGGGTTTAAGTTGTTACTTTTACTCTCTTTCTCGAAAGAATTTCAGGGTCATTTGAGATTGTTTAGTGTGTGTTTATGCATTACAAAGTTCAAGTATACTTAATTATAGTCATATCTGGCCTTTTTATTTTGGTACTGAAATGTGCATTTTGCTCTCTGAAGTACATACACGGTGTAGCCGCTCGAGGAGTTCATTATCTACACCGGCCTGGACCGACACTACAGGATCTTGGATTCTTTCTTCTTCCAGTAAGTACAAGTTTCTTCTGTTTTTCCCTTTTGCTTATATCTCCATGATGTACAAGTTTCATATACTTAATTTTCTTGTAAATTTAGGAGCTGGGACAAGATAAAGCCTACATTAGTGAGACAGTGTTCATGTTTGTCTTTCTATCATTTTTCTTGGTAAAGTTATATTCCTCATTAGTTTCAGTTTGAGTAGCATCGTTTTTGTTTCCACTTCTAATGCATGAATTGATATTTGCAGTGGACTTTCCATCCTTTTGTTTTCAAGGTCAAAAAGTTCTATACGGTTCAAATTTGGTGCAGGGTGCTAGCATATTTAGTTGTAAGTGCTAATGCATTAGTCTTTCCCTTTTGTTCTGGTGATAAATATGCACCCACCATAGGTTCCTTTACTAAAGCAGTTTTAAGGTTCTTTGTTTTTCATATTTTGCCAATGTATGTTACCATGTTTGAGTGAGAATCAACTTCAGCATTGTTGGTACAAAACCCTTTTTTATCTTTGACCAAAGGTTTCTATCCACGGGGATGAAGCCAGAAAATTGCTTTAGGGGGGCTAGAAATGAATCATAAATTATTGGGGGGCCAAAGCACAAATTTACCATTATACTAACATGTAATTTCATAAAAATTTAAGGGACTAAATGGAAATCTACCATTTTGGGGGACCAAGGCCACTGCTTGCCCCCCTTTGTCTTCATCCCTGTCTATCCATTGGAAGTACCGTTTTCATCAATGACCGGTCCAGTAAAAATTGAACTCGATGCTGAAGTTGTTCATCCATACTAATTTGGTGCAAATCTTGATAAATCAGAAACCTTTAGCATTTCCTCTGTAATTTTACTTAATAGTTGTTTGTTTCATTTATTTATTTGTTGCAGGTTTCTCAGACTCTCCGAATTTTCACTTTCTATTCTACTCAGCTTCCTGGTCCAAATTACCATTGCCGACCGGTATATTTGTTCTCTGGGGGTTAATGTAACAAATGAAAACAGATTGGTTTTATCGTTTTAGTAAATAACTTGTGTTTGTTGCAGGGTTCAAAGCTTGCTAGATTGCCAGAACCGGATGGTGTGCTAGAAGTCCTTGTAATTAATTGTTTGTATTTTTCTTTTGTTGAACTCTTGATTTATTGTTTTTAAAAAACATAGATATGTTCTTTAAGCATATACTCATTTGATTGTCAAATTTGCAGTTCCTCAAGGTGTAATATATGGCTGTGGTGACTTGATTTTTTCGTCACACATGATCTTCACCCTCGTCTTTGTTCTCACCTATCAGAAATACGGCACACGAAGGTAAAGCATGGTTTTTTCGTATTTAATCAATGGATGAGTCATCCTATTTCCTAAGTATGGCTGTAGCTGTCCCCTAAGTATGTTTGATCGGTTTTCTCGTATATAATCAATCCACTAATCATCCTAGCTTTGCTCTGTAGACATTACATATGAGTAAACAAATTGATTGGTTTGTAACGATATCGTTTGTACAATTGCAGATGTATAAAGCAATTTGGTTGGTCGATAGCTATTATTCAAAGTCTCTTGATTGTAGCATCTCGCAAACATTACACAGTTGACGTAGTTGTCGCTTGGTAATGAAGCAAACTCCCAAAATTTTTTATTTATACATAACTAAACTTCATTTTTGTTTTCTGCAGGTATACTGTTAATTTAGTGGTATTCTTCGTAGACAAGAAATTGCCAGGTTAGAAATGTTTCGATCTTATCTAACTTCGGTCATGGCATTTTGGAGTGGTTCTAACACTAACATTTTACTGCAGAATTGTCCGGCAGAACTAATGGAAGTTCGCTTATTTTGTTACCCTTGAGCACCAAAGATAAAGATAAATGGACCAAAGAAGAGAATCACAAACTTTTGAACGGGAATTCTGTAAACCCTGCTGATCGGGTACAGTAACTTTATCAGTTTAACTCTTTTCCCTCTTTGGATATCTTGGTATTTATTGGTAGTGTTTTCTAAATTTGTTTAGAGGCCAAGATCTCAAAGTAATGGCAAGAATCTGGAAGATGTCAATATAAACCAGGTCGATACTTCAATGAACAGTACACCATAATGGGGGACTGTTTTGAAACCATATCGTTCTTGGATTTAAAGACTCGACTTCTTCCAAAAATGGTAAACTTTATTTGTAAATCTTAAAAGAAAAAAACAGTACTTGCTATTTCTTGGTTTAAAACCATCATCAGCTATCATTAGCATCAAACATGTACATGCTGGTTCTTTCTTTTCTCTTGTTGATAGTTTTTTTTTTTCATTTGTTGTGGCTTTTGAAATATTGGTTCTCTTTTTTTTTGTCTAATTACGGTTTTAGTCCATCTAACATGGCAAAATTTAAGATCTAGTCCTTCTACTTTATTTTGGCGTAAATTGGTCCCTCTATTTTTATAATGTTTTTACTTTTTAGTAGGTAGTTGTTGTTAAAGTGATGACAGTAAAATTTTCTTAAACAACATTAAGCATTCATTGAACATCTAAATTTATTATTGGTTGAAAACTTCACTTTATGACCAAACAATAGTAAAAAAAATTCAATTATTCTTTGAATGCAACAACTAACGGTACTATTTGGTTTTAGTCCATCTACCATGGTGAAATTTGAGATTCGGTCCCTTTATTTTGGTATAATTTGGTTTCTCTATTTTTTTATTATAATGTTATTAGTAGGTAGTTGTTGCTGTTAAAGTGATGACAATAATTTTTCTTAAACAACATTAAGCATTCATTTGACATATAAATTTATCGATTGAATGTTCCCATTATCTAGACTGTGACCCAATAATAGTAAAAGAAAATCCCAATCATATTGATTTAGACCTATTAATAGTAGAGGATCAAATTATAATATCGATTTATGTCAAATTCAATGTGAATATTTGGAACATAATTGTTGTCTCTCTCAATACAGGATTTGCAGGTGAGAAGTGCTTGAATCTTAAAAGAACTGAAATCCCAAAAGGAGGTACGAACTATGGCCAATCTTTGAAAACTCTGGTTCCTGTGACTAAAATGGCTATGGTGATTTCAATACCCTGGGGCCACCACTTGTCTACAATTCTTACCCTTTTTCAGTACCTTTGAATGGGGCAATGATGTACATGGAAAAAAGAAAAAGGCTTATTTTCGTAGCCAGGCTGCTTAGTCTTTATTGCTTCTGTAGGGAAACCCTTTTTCTTGTAATGTTCCAATTAATATACCTTCCACGGGTTTTTTTAACAGCATCTCACTCTCTAATAGAAACTTGTTAGGATAATTATTACCATCGGTCCAAAATCCATCCGGGTTTGGGCCGATAGGTTTTGGACTGGCATTTGCCCAAACTTACAAGGTCGCAAATTGAGTTTGCAGGCAGAGTTCGCTCGCTGAGCTTACTCCCTACGAATCTATATATGCATGAGAACATTTAACACGTGTTAAACCTAGAGTAGGGTATGTGTTTGTATGCATAGAGTTTACCTAGCATGTCATTACCCATATTATATAAATAAATAAAATATCACTAGGAAAAAAGAATAGAAAGAAAAAGACCTCAACAAAACTAAATATTGGGTCTTGATGCTCTATTTTTGGGGATCTTAATGGTATCGGTACATAAAGAATATAAGCGCTAAGCTACACACATCTCGGAAAACTAGTATCATCTTTTGATAAAAAATTAAGACATTGGGAAATACATGACCCTAAAAGATGGTTTTTTCCAACTTTTCACTTAAAAGTTTAAAAATAAATTATCAATTAAATTGATTAAAAATATATAAAATTGGAACCATCCCAAAATTCAATATAATAATTTTATTGTTTTTCATTCTTTTAAAATTAACCTTCAATGTTACAAAGGAAAATAAAATTGAAAAAAAGTTAAATTACATAATGGGTAAATGTTAAAGGTTATATTATAATCAAGACTAAATCGACATAATTTATAAATTTTGAGAATTAAAGTTGCTATTATGTCAATTTTAAAAGCTGCCACCATTAATTAATCAGTGACTAAAAAGATAAAATTAAATAGTTGAATGATCAAAAAAAATTTACTAATAATTAAATGACTATTAATATAAATTACCATAAAATTATATTATCCACCTTTATATATTGTCAATGTAATAAAATTTTCAAGTATATGTGCTGTACAACAGCTAGTGTTGCTTGCCCATGTGGGATTCTCTATGGAGTGTGCTTATGTCGACAAATTGACGGCAAAGAGGCCCCATTTTTCTTCCATAATCTTATAAGGTAAGCACAAAATGATTGATGCCCTCAAAAGCAATGCTGCCGCAATTTAAGCTCTGAAAAATTGGTACTACTAGTTTATCTCATTTTTATCCCGTGAATTTTGATACAAATTCGAAAATCAACTTGATTTAACCTGATTAGATCGTAAATATTTAACAATTTAAATTTATTAAACACTAATTAAAATGACTTTAAAATATGAAAACTTAAATTAATCCGATCTAAATTGATTTAAAATCGATTTGATCCGATAAATTTTGGGGCCGAAGGTGCAAACTTTCATCATTGTTGCATGTAATAACGACCACTTTCTCCTTTTGCATGCATTGCCGGGCCTTTAGGTTTTTTTTTTCATGTAAAAGAATGACCAAAAATAGGGTCCTCTTGAACCCTAATAAGTGGGTGATATTAATTATGTCACCACCTGTTAGACATATACTCTTTATTTTTCTATTATTATTATTATTATTATTTCAATCTTTTTATCGGATTAAGTTTTAAATTTGAGCATAATAGAATGGGTTTTAAAGAGGTTATCGATAACATAAAGGTAGAGAGGCTACAACCATAAGCAGAATGATTCGATTGAAACGATATTTTAATTTAATAATTTAACTAAAATTAAAATTTTAAAACGAGAATTGGAATTTCAGCTTATTTTATCACTTAAAAAATAATTTTTTTAAAAATCGATCAGTCATGTTTACATATGGTTATGGATGGGCTGGAATAACATAAGTTTCTCTCCTTCATCTCTACTTTTTATTCTATTTCTTGTGACTTTAAGTTTTCTCATCTCTATTACGACACGTTTATCTTCTAAAATTTGAAATCATCTTTCGTTTTTCTTAAGAACATTTCTCCAAGCATAAATAGATCAAATTATATATTTTTTCATGTAAGATGTGCAACTCAATTTTTCAATGGATTCATACAATATATATATATATATATATTTATATTTATGATATTTATATATTTAGAAAAAAATTTAGATGATTATTTTTCATAAAACATGATTCTTGTTTCATGCAGAACTCATATTTCCCAATTTAATTTCTTGCACCACATTTTCAACAAAAACAAAAGCGTGAATCCAAAGAAAAAAAAATTGTGGAATTGGTCCCTCTCAAGATTCTTAGTAAAAAAGGGTCTATCTGTGATTTTAATCCTTTAATCATTCAACCGACATGTAAATTTATTAATAATTGAATATGATCGATTGAATTTTCACATGACCAAATAAATTTATTTTCAAAATCACAAGGATGGTAAATCTTGTGTAATCGATTTAGATTTATTAATAATATTGTAAAAAGATCAAATATATTAAACTAGACAGATCACGATTCAAATTTTAGGATAATAAAGGAACTAACATAATAATTAAACCCAAAATAAGATCATTAAAAGTAAATTTTTTTTTTTGGTAAATAAAATGATATAGCCTTAAAGCTAAAGTTACATCAATACTAATCTCTCTCAAACAATGGACACATGGCGCGATGGATATCTTCATCCAATAAATGTCTCACAATATCTAGTGGCTTCTTACAAATAATCAATTGTTCCATTTTGTCTTGAGCCTCTTTGGCAACGTGATCTGTCACTTTGTTACTTTCTCTTAGGATCTGCCAAAATTATCAGTCTTGAATAAGCCTAACTTCGCTGAAATTATTGGCTACTGCTAATCCCTTTTGTATAACGGCAATCAGTAAAGAATCATCACTCTCAATCTCTACTTAACGGTACCCCTGTGCCCAAGCATGCTTTAAACCTTCAAGTAATACTCGAGCTTCAATTTGAAAAATATCTGACAATCCTACCACCATTTCAAAACCCCCATCCAACTTTCATTCGGCCCTTTCACCACTCTACCTATGGCCGCTCTTGGACTAGAATTTCATATCAAACCATCAACATTCACCTTATTCCATCCATGAATAGAAAATTGCCACTAACCCTTAACTTGGACTCCTTTAGTATAAAAATTGTAAGTTGGAGCTTAGAAATGTATAAAAAAAAAATGTTAATGCAACTTTACCAAAAACAAAGACCAAACTGATAGACAATCACATAAAATCTGCTTTCCCACGCCATTGATTTGTTTGACTTTTTGAGCAAACGAAACACGTTACTTGTCGTTGATTTGTTTGACTTTTGATATTATCTAAATTAAAAATAAAAGAGGGAAAGGAAAATCAAATGATGAGATTTGAAGAAAAAGCATAATAAAAAGGAAATAGCTTTTATGGAATGGGGTTGGATAAGTTCTAAAATTCAATAGATTATAGGGTTAATTTTAATAGACATCCTCTAATTATGCTTAGATTTTAAATTGATCCTTGAACTTCAAAATATTCTGATTAAATCCTTAAGGTATTAATATTGTATCAATCAAGTCCTTTTATCAATCTAGCCATTAGTTTAAACGTTAAATGCCATATCAAATATGGCGATAAGCATATTTAGAACACGCGAATTAAATTATAAATATGTATATTGTATGGACAACTTGTATCTAACATGTTAAAAAAATAATTTCTACATTAAACACGTTATGTCTAAGTTGTCCATTTGATAATTTAGGTAGGTGCATTTACAATTTTATTCACATGTTTTAAATATGTTTCACGTTAAATCTTAATTAGAGGTGTCAATTGAGACACTAGTGCTCACAAGCTGCTTGAGTTTCATTCGAAAAAAATTGAACTCAATTCTTTATTTATCGAGCCAAGATGGAACTCGAGGAGCTCGAGTTATTAATTAAGCCAAATTTGAGTTTAGTAATACTCGGCTCGAACGGCTCGTAAGACTTATCAACCTTTTCAATTTTAATATATGTTTTAGACATTTTATATTATTATATTATGTTATTGCTCTTAATATATATTATTAACTCTAATCTTAATTATTGAGCCTAGTTAGAGCACAAATTTAAATACGTACGAGCTTAATCTAGCTTGAGTTTAAGCACAAAAATTGATAAACAAGCTTAATCGAGTTAACTTGGTTATATCCCAACTTGACCTCAAGCTCAAAAATAGATGTTAGATCAAGTTTGAGTGAAATATCGAGTTTCGAATTTCAAGTCGAACTCAAACTTTTCAGTATTCAAGCTTAGTTCGACTTTGCTCTATTATTCCCGTAATTTGAACTAGAATTTAACTACTAAATTGACAATTAAGTGGAAAGAAGAACCCGAGGGATATAATACTAGTACTTCGAGAACTTAATTAAAACAATTTGAAGTTTAGGGACCAATTTAAAATCTGAGTGATAGTTTGAGGGCATTAATTGGAATTAACCCTGAATTGTAAGTCATAAAATGTCGCATTTTTATTGCAGAGCGAGGGAAAAAGTTGTGTTAAGCTGAACAAAGCACACCCAGTAAAGGACAAAAAAAAAAAAAACAGAACTTTGGGTTCACAACGATCAGAATTTGGGATTTTAGCACCAATGTATGGTGTATGATCATTTAACAAGTCATTGATTCCCCCATTTTTTTGATCGATTTGACTTGAAAAAGAAAAAAAATGGGTGCTCGTTGTTCTAAATTCTCTATCTGTTGGTTTCAATCTCACCTTAAAGCTACCGTTCTTGAATCCTCCGATTTGGGTACCCTTTTTTCCCCTCTGTTTCTCTTTCTCTGTTTAGGAAAAACAATGTCATGTTTCTTTATGTTATAATTCAATGTAGATAATGGAGGCAAAGGTGAGAAGCAAACATGGCCGAGTTTCACTGAGTTCAGCTTAGAACAAATGAAAGCTGCCACAAATGGATTCTCTTCAGATAACATAGTATCTGAACATGGTGAAAAAGCTCCTAATGTTGTTTACAAAGGGAAGCTCCTCAAAAACGATCATTGGGTTGCCGTTAAACGTTTCAACAAGTTCGCTTGGCCTGATCCTCGTCAATTCCTCGTCTGTTTAATTCAATCCCATTTGCTCATTTTCATTTTGTTTTCTAACTGTTTGTTTAAAATACTGAGTGAAGTTTATGTTAAAATTTGTGGGTGTTTTTAGGAGGAAGCAAGAGCTGTTGGGAGTTTAAGGAGTGAACGGTTAGCTAATCTGATTGGTTGCTGTTGTGAAGGCGAGGAAAGATTGTTGGTCGCGGAGTTTATGCCTCATGAAACGTTGGCTAAGCATCTTTTTCACTGTACGTTAATACCTTTTTTGGTTAAAAACCTCTCCGGTCCTTTTCAGTTTCAAAATTGAGCGAATTGGTTACTCTACAAAAATTGAAGCAATTTAATCGTGTCAATTTCGAAACTGAACAACTAAGGACAATTAATCACGATATTAGAATAAATTCGGCCTCAACATTTATACAAATGTTGTGGGATAAATTTGTTAAATTAGGACCAAATTGATAGAATGTGTAAACTTTGAAGGTTGAATTTGTTATTATACCTATCAAAATCATGTACAATTGATGAAAAACATTAACAACGTAATTAATTGCTCTTAGTTGTTCAGTTTCGAAATTGGCAAGATTAAATTGCTTTGATTCTTTTGAGAGGGACCAATTTGCTCAATTTTGAAATTGAGAGGGATTGGAGAGGTCTTTCTACCCTTTTTTCTTTATTTCGTCTTCGTTGTGAAAATGAAGTAAAAATAAGTACTGGGCTGTATTGTTAGGGGAAAATCAGCCGATGAAATGGGCAATGAGGTTAAGGGTGGCACTATACTTGGCACAAGCATTGGAGTATTGTAGCAGTAAAGGAAGAGCTTTGTACCATAATCTTAATGCCTACAGGATTTTGTTTGACAATGTGAAATTTATTGAAGATTTTGCTTGTAAAAATTACCCTTTTCAAAAAAAAAAAAAATAGGTTCTGAATTGGGTTTTATGTGGCAGGACGGTAATCCTAGGCTGTCATGCTTTGGCCTAATGAAGAATAGCAGAGATGGCAAGAGTTATAGTACAAACTTAGCTTTTACACCTCCAGAATATCTAAGAACAGGTTAAAATTTGTTTAACAATTCATTTTTTGTTCCTCAATTGTAATGGATTAGGTAAAAGAAACATAGAGTATCTTATATTAGAGTTACATTGCATTTTGCCCCCTTTAATCAAACAATGGACAAATTAGTCTCTACATGGTAGATCAAAGAGCAAATTGATCATTTCTGTTAAAAAATATCTATTTTTACTGTTAAAAACGGACATGGTTGATAGAATAACTAAATGGTCATGTACAAGGACCAGTTTTTAACAATAAAATTGGATGAAATTTTTAATAGAAAGACCGATTTGCTCTTTGATTTAAAGTATAAGGACTAATTTACTCATTTTTTGAGTAGAGGGGGCAAAATACAATTCCTGATACTTTTACCTTATGGATTACTTTGAATATTAGCTCAAAGTTTGGATATTCTTTGGCAGGTAGAGTGACGGCTGAAAGCGTTGTATATAGCTTTGGAACCTTGCTGTTAGATCTTATGAGTGGCAAGCATATCCCTCCTAGCCATGTAAATTATTGTCTCTTAATGAATTTTTATTGTTTTTAGGATCTTCACTTTGTTACTGAAGTTTTCTTAGCAAGACAAAGTTTGGTCATATGAACTTAATAGGAAACTCTTGTACCATGAAAACTCTTGTACTAGGAGATAGATTGCATTTTGCTTCTTTTACTAAAAAAATAGGTAAATTAATCTTTGTATGTTAAATCAAAAAACAAACTGATCCTTCTGTTATAAATTCTATCCATTTTTACTATAAAAAAAGGGCCCTTGTACGTCAGCATGAGGTACATGTTGCATGACGTCTAACTGTTTGGTTATTCCATCGGCTACACTAGTTGTTAACAGTAGAAATAAATGAAATTTTTAACAAAAGGAATCAGTTTGCTCTTTATCCAACGTACAGAGACTAATTTGCCTATTTTTTGAGTAAAGGAGGCAAAATGCAATCTAACTCCTAGTACAAGGACTCCATGGTACTTTTACCTCTAAAAGCTTTTCAATGCCAGCATTTGGATGCTGTTTAGGATGTTGAACTCGAATTAATGCATGGTGTTGAAGTGAATGCACTGTTTGTAGGCACTTGACTTGATTTGTGGCAAGAATTTTCTCATGTTGATGGATTCTGCTTTGGAGGGTCATTTCTCTAATGATGATGGAGAAGAGTTAGTACGGTTAGCTTCTCGTTGTTTACAGTATGAAGCTCGTGAAAGGCCAAACGCGAAGTCACTTGTTGTATCTCTCATGTCACTTCAGAAGGAAGCAGAGGTACGTTTAAATTGCAGATCGAATTGACTACAAGAAGTTCATATTCTCTAGCTGTTATTTTGTGTACCATGCACATATCTCATGAGATTGAGTATTGCTAGGTACCATCATATGTTTTGATGGGTATTCCACAAGGAACCACTTCTCCAAAACAGCCACTGTCATTAACTCCTTTTGGAGAGGCTTGCTTGAGGTTTGATCTGACTGCCATACATGAAATATTGGAGAAAATGGGATACAAAGATGATGAGGGTATCGCAAACGAGGTTCACTACTTCATCTTTGATGTTCTATTTGCACAAATCGTGAAACATGTCGTTCTGTAAGTCATTTATAGCATAACCAACGATTAGTGGCAAGCAAAGCTTCGTTGTTATCTTAAATTTAACTAATGGCAAACATAAACATTCTTCTGCCTGTCACAAGCTCATATCAGGGTACGGATTTGAGAAGATAACGGATATAAGAAACGCTATTGTCAATGATTGATAACCATTTACTGCTAAATTTTCCAGTGGAGACACAAATCTATATACCAAATTGTTTGGTGAAATCTACATTTTGTGACTTAAATGAGCACAGAGGATTATTTCCTTGGATTATTTGCAGCCTACTTGATTCTGCTCATTCTTTTTCCTGACTTTTCAGCTTTCTTTCCAAATGTGGACCAGCCAAATGCAGGACACCTTGAACTCTAAGAAACATGGAGATAGCGCTTTTCGAGCTAAGGATTTCACAAGTGCAATAAATCACTATACACAGGTAAGCTTCCCACATCCAAATCTATATAGTTTGTGGTTCTTGGCTATAATACTGAGTTCAAGACTCTATATGACTCCATATTGAAACATTAGACACCATTTTATGCAAAAACAGAGAAACATGAAATGGGGTTTGGGTGGGGTTGAAGCACTTGGCTAGTGTTTTCCGTAAAAAGAAAGTTGTCTGATAATCAGCATGATATATATGTATAGACTCAAAGACCTTGTCTGTCATGTAGTTCATTGATGGCGGGACTATGGTGTCGCCAACAGTCTATGCAAGACGCTGCTTGTCGTACTTGATGAATGATAAGCCACAAGAGGCGCTCGGGGATGCTGTGCAAGCACAGGCGGTTTCCCCAGAATGGCCGACTGCGTTCTATCTACAAGCAGCTTGCCTGTTTAGCCTAGGGATGGAAAGTGACGCCCAAGAGAACCTCAAAGATGGCACTAACTTGGAAGCCAAAAAGAGCAAAAACTGAGCATTTTGCATATGTTTTCTATTTTTTTTTTAAATTTAATTTTCTTTTACTCCCATAGTTTACTTTAAGCTCTTGCATTTATTCCTTCATTTTCTTCATTATGGGATTTCGATAGAATTCTTCAAAATTTTTTTTATTGTTGGTTTTGATAATTCATGTTTATTCAATGTCTGTTGGAGACTTTTAGCTGTTAAAGATGGTTGCCTATAGAAAGAATCATTAGCGTTATTGGTCATTTGACCTCTGCCGCGTGTGATCAAATCAGTCTCTCCGGTCATCATCTCTAATATTGATAAAATGTCTTGTTCTGGAAGACTTTTTAGTGCAAAATCATCCTTAGCATCGGCAACCATCAGAACTTGGGGACCCTCCAATGTATGCTGGAGTCCCAACCATTTCAATTTGAGGAGACTGAAATGCAGAAGCAACCTAAGCTGCAGCAAAGACAGAAACTTGAGGATCTTGCATGTGTCATGGACCACGTGTTGAGACCACGGGTGACAATTGAGACTGCTAACGAGGGCCAAAAAGGCCGACCGAGTCAAGAGAGATGTTGGATCTAGTGTCTAAGTGTAATAATTTTCTTTACTTATATTTGTATTTTCTGAACAAAATGATTTAATAAAATATTTATTAATTACATTAATACCCTTTGTATATTATTTTTGATATTTTTACACGCAAAACAAAATGAAAGCAAATATTAATTCATTGGTTATCTAGCATTTAATTAATACTATGCATTATTTATGTGATCGAACCGTAATATAGAAAGATATTTTGTATTAATAGATGAACCTAAACATGTCTTTAATCTAATTGGAAATGAGCAAACTGAAAGATTAATATGTCGCCTATCAAGTATCAAAGTGGATGACTCATATGATATAGAAAGTGACTGATTAGACTGATAGTATATCAAACAATACCTAAGCAAACTAGATACTAGATTCATTTGTGGATTTATTCATTTATGACATTTGTAATGTGACATACCTAAATTCTGAGTAAATAATGGACTATATATGCGTGGCTCGTATACTCTGATGTAAGTAAAAACTTAAGTTCAAATAGTTAAGGAACCGAAAGTTGATGTGTTGGGTATACAACTTCTGCAGTATGTAGCATTATTACAATAGTGTAATTCATAGCCCAATTAATGGGTAAATGATATCTTCTCACCGACATTACATGATAGATGGAAAGTAAACGTGATTACAAGTCGTTTGTCTTTCTGATAAATGACTTAATTACTACTTGATACTAATTGACTTTTCATTAGAGAAGATGAAATGATTATCATGACACAAAATATGGTCATATTGGGGAACAAATTTATCCCAAAGAGACTAATGGAATTATGGGTAACACACTTATAACAAGGTCATTAGATAAACACTAATTAAGTAGCTTTTGTAGTAATATATAATTGAAGAGAGTTTAGTCATAATACTATAATGTAATGATTTCGTGAATAAATAAATTTATAATTAATAGGCGAAAAGTTAGAATTTAATTATAAGTCATTCAAGCCCTAATTACATATGTCCAATTGGTCTCTCCACTATCTCGTTGAAATCATAAATGAATTGCATGTAGAACCAAATGAACAAAATTGAATGAAAATGATAAAGTTAGAGAAATGGGTCGTGTACACAAATGAATGCATTTTCTCACTAAGTATAAATATGACTTGAGAATTAATTTAAGGTTTTTGAATTATTATTTAATTAAATAATTGAGTTCGAAAATGAAATTAAATTAATTTGTCATTATGAATCATTGAATATGAAAATTAAATATATTTTCTTATAGATTATTTTACGATAAATTCAATATGATATAATGAAATTAAAATTGCGTTGACAAAATTATTGAATTGAGAAATTAATTAATTAATTAAATTAATTAATTAATATTTATTTTAGAAAATATAAAACAAATATTGGATTGCATTAAATTATAAGGTGCTGAGTCAAAAATCTGAGAAGCACATATAATTGAACCTAATACATGAGAGATCCAATCCCCCTTAAATGATAAGTGAGGGGCGATAACTCTAGTAATATTTACTAGGGTGTGTCGCCCTTACTCTCGTAGTTAGACTAGGAAAGTGTTTTCTATTAAATAAGTATGATTTGTGTTATTCTTATTCAACAAAAATTCTTCTATCTCTTGCTATAAATAGATGATACCAGTAGAGTTATTGATATAAATTTTGATATATAAATTGTATATATTGTTATTCTGCTAGAAAGCAGTACAAATTTATTTTTAAGAATAAATTCTATTACTTGGGAATTGCAATTTCTACCAGTTTCTGTTTGGGAGAATTACTTTCCTAATGAAAGTAATTTAACCGTTTCTTGTTTTGCATTTGGTTTGTGCTGCTCAAACTCACACTCGACACAATTTAGGATACGAGTATAGCGGTGAAGACCGTTCGGTTGAAAGATGGGAACGATACATATTCGTCTTGCACCAAGTATATGTACTTTTTGAGAAAAATTTCATTATTATAAATATCATAAATTGGTTCGATTTTCAAAAATTTTAAATTTCCGCTGTGACTGAAAATAGTTTTCTAAACTAAATTTTTTCAACAAGGGCTCTCGAGAAATAAAAGTTTTGAGCCTCCAACAAGGGTGGTAAATCTTCTAGAGATAGGAGAAGTCTCTAAAAGCTTGGAGGAGCAATCTGAACAATAAGGTAGCACCTGGAACCCTCTAGAACCAAGCAAGCTTGTAAGCAACACTATGGTAGGGAGAATTGGGTTGCTAAGGTGTTAGAATCAAACTAGTAGGGTCCAAGCACATACAAAAGACTCTAGAATCGTTTGGAGAACATAGGAAGTGTTTGGGCAAGTGGGAATAGTGCCAAAAAAGGTTAAAACTTTCCAAGAATGGCCTGGAAAGGTCTTAAATTGCCTTAAGAAGATATTTTAGGTTAGAATTGATCAGAGTCGTCCACTAGGGGTAATATTAACCGTTGGATCAATTTGAGTTGCCTATAAATAGGATGGCACCTAGCTCATTTGTAACAAGCAAGAGAGCATCTAAGTCAGGCTGAGAACTTAGGAAACTTAGGCATACTCATAGTTCTTCCTTTGTAAGGCCTTTTTTGTAAATACTGCTTTGAGTTTATTTTACTACCCAAGCATTCCCTTACACTCCTCCCTCATTTGTTTTGTTCTCTCAAGTGTCTTTGTCATTGTTAATTGTTCAAAAGGCTGAACTTAGGGAATGTTGACTTAAGTCTTGTGTCTGAGATTGCACAGTGTGTCGAGCTAAAATCTCATCTCGTGACACTTGCAAGTTAAGATGTATAACCACTTAATTCAATGGATGCTTCAATGCATACCTTGATCATTCAAATCTTAGTCGTCTACATGCATGGATCACCCTCTCAATTGTCCATGGGGCTTTACCTCGATGAAAAATCATAGTAAATAATTTTGAAGATCTAGTAGAGGAACGAATGGGCATTTCAACTTTTGTTGGGCTAGTAAATTATACAACTTATGAGTACTTATTCCAAATATTGAGTCCAATATGAAATTAAATGTTATTATAAGTGTATACTTTTGAGTAAGGTGAGCTTTGGACAATATAATTTTTTATTTAGGAATACCATCAAAAGTCAGATTAAATCATAGTAAATATTTTTTATTTAAATTTAATTATTAAAATATTTAAAAAGTTTATTTTAAATATTTTAAAATTTATGAATAATAAAAATAAAATTTTAAATCAAATTGAGTCAAATTATATTGAATTTTAAACATAAAATTCCTTTTTGAGGTTGAGCTACAAATTTAATTTTAATGATGAAAAAATATAAGTACTTGAAAATTTTAATTGAAACTCAAATTATGTAATCAAGTGGTTATGTTATATGTACTTACAAAAGCAAGTACTCAAGTTTGATTTTTGCTTGCTTGACCAAATTCAAATATTATATGCGAATTTAGGAGGGTTGATAAGTTGCCAACAACCCTTTCTAAATTTTGTAAAATTATTTTGTAGGTCATTTAAGTTTTAAATATTTTTTTATAATTAGTGTTAAATTTTTTTTATATTTGGCCCTCAAATTTTGTTAAGTTAAGTTTTAAATTTTTATTTTGATATTATAATTAGTGTTTAAAAATTAGTAAATTTGGGTTCCCCAAAGTTTTTCAAAGTTTTTAAATTTGATTTCTTTTATAGAATTTATAATTTTTATGATAAATTTAGTAATATTTTTAGTTTAATACTTTAATTTAGTAAACTAATACAAATTTAGCATCTAAATATTAATTTGATAAAATAATATTTAATAATAGCAATATCTAAATATAAATTGTATCTAAATATTAATTAGGTAAAACTAAAGTTAAATAATTATAATATCTAATACAAATTGAACATTTAACTTATTTTATTTTCCCTAAATTTTGGTAATTAAAATTATCTATAATTTAAAAATACCTTCTTAAAATACCTAAGATGTACCATCATGCCTAGACCTTGATCTAGACCCAACCTAAAGAAAACTTGCATGAATCTGATCCTAAAATTTTTTTAGAGAATTCTATCTCAATTTCTTTAAAGAATTAACTTAACCCTTTCACAACCCAATTTTAGAACAAATCAAATCCTAATAGATTGTGTCGCGTCAAAACCTGTCGATTTTGGTTTTCTTGCCATCCCTATATATATGAATCACTGTTTAATATATTTTGAAATGTTTTAAAGAATTCGACCTCAATATTTTTAAAGAATTAATCCAACTTAATTTGCTCTTAACTCAATTTTAGAACAAATCGAGCATTAACAGATTGAGTCGGGTCAAAACCCGTTAATAAAATAGTAAAATAAATTTATAATAAATAGAAGACACATATTATTATAATTTAACAAATGAATGTCCAATCCAATAAATCCACCCTGAAAATTCTAAAATACAAATATATTCTCTCTCTCAAGTATTCCTCAAAACCAAATCACACATTGAAAATGAAGTAATTGTGAATTGTGATGAAACCATATTATTGAAGTAAAAAAAAGAAGGAAAGCAATTTAGATCACCACATGGGGGATGGGGCAGGGGCTTCAACGGCGGTTGCTTGGCCAGAAAAAGGGCCAGGGGCAGCACCGGAGCTCAACATAAGCTCCACCATGCTTCGCCGTGGGTTCGATCGCTGAGCGTTGCAAAGATCAGGCAAAAATACACCTGCAAACCAAAGCTTACAATATTAAACAAATTTGAGGGGCTAAAGCGAAAAATCTTATATTAAAAATGTTTAAATTAAATTATCAAATTTTTAAAAGAACTAAAATTATACCTAAATTGAATTTTTTAATTTTGGAAAAAAACAAAAAAGCAAATTACCCAAGTTGCTTTGTCTAGCCAGTTTTAGTTATTTAGGATTATCAAGTTAGATCATTTCAAGTTATTTATTCAGATTATTTTGAGTTTGAGTTATTTCTTATTTGGATTGTTAACTTTTTTATGTCAAATCAAATAGGGTAAGCTCGGATTTGAGTTCAAAATTGACCAATCTACCATGATTGTTGGAACTGAACTAATTCAATTAGTCAGGCTGATTGAATTAAGAACCGAGCGATATATTAATTTGGACAAAAAATTGAACTAGCTTTGGATTGGATTTAAATAAATTGTTTGGAACCAATTAATCCGAATTAAAAATCTGTTGAAACTGGAATCAACCATCGTATTGGTTCGACCACCGGTACGATTTTAATAATGATACGTAGGTAGGAAATTCATACCTTCACCGGCGGCCAAGTTGAAGTAAAGGTCAACAATATTGGGACACTTTTGGTAACAAGCAGGGGTACAAAGCTTGGCGGTGAACTGTTGATCGAGAAGAGAATCTGATGAAATGCCGACGGAGTTTCTATCGACGCCACAAGCAGCAACACACTCGTCAGTCTCGATATACTCCGCCATCCTCTCCACCACAACCTCCGACGTCCGGCATTGATACTCGACGTCGCCGTCTTTCTTCACCGCCGTTTCCAACACACATCTTTTCCCCGATGAGGCTATCGAAAACGCGCA
Source organism: Gossypium raimondii (assembly GCF_025698545.1). Classification (NCBI taxonomy): domain Eukaryota; kingdom Viridiplantae; phylum Streptophyta; class Magnoliopsida; order Malvales; family Malvaceae; genus Gossypium; species Gossypium raimondii. Next base: position 51,736,281 of record NC_068565.1, read on the forward strand.
CACGTCTTTGGGCAAATCTTCACAAATCATCTCAGCTGCCAAGAACACAACAAAAAACCATTAAAATCAAATAAACAAAACAGGGTTTTAAGAAACTCCATGGATTGACATAAAATGGAAATGAACTAATGAAGAAGGTGTTTGATGGATAGATACCTAGAGAAGAGTGGAGAAGAAGAGAAGAAATGAAGAGAACAATGGGGAATTTGAGAGAAGCCATTGTTGATAATGGATTTGATCAGATAAATTTAATGGGTTTGTTTGAATTGAGATGGAGAAATCAATGATTGAAACAAGAAGGCATCTTTGTGATGTATATATAGAGAGCAAAGCACCAGCTTCGTTTCCTTCAGCTTGTTTCCATAGTTGAATGACGCGTTTGGAAGTTTACCGGTCTTTATTTGAATTTCTTGGTTGGTTCTTTAGTTTTTAACAAGTCCCTTTACTCTTCACCAATTCAAAATTTAGTCCCTTTACTTTTCAGATTTTAAAATTCAGGTTCAATTGTTAATACTTTTAAATTTGTTGGTCTGATATTTTGAAATAGAAAAAAGAAACTCCCTTGATAGCTATGTAACTAAAAAATAATGTTGTAATGAACTTGAATTTTAAAATCTGAAAAGTAGAGGAACTAAATTCTAAAAATAAAAGTACATGGATTAAATCGGATCATCGATTTTTATTTAATGGTTCAATCGGTTGAATTATCAATTCAATAATAAGTAAATGAAAATATAGATTATATAAATTAATCATAACGGATTAAACTATCGGTTTTTAGTTTCGATTTTCGATTAAACTTTTTTTGGGTAAATTACATTTTGGATAATTTAATTTACCATCAATGAAATTAATTTTATCAAATTGCATTACTAAATTATTTAAAGGAGTTTAGAGATGAGTCATAAAAGTTTAGGTGTAAGAGTGTAATTTTTTCATTATATTAATTTGTAATTTCGTATTGAGAGGACTAAGCCCATTTCTTATAACTACCCATAACCCTTTTCTCAACCCATAAATAGAAGATGATTTGCTTCAGTGCACTCGAACCCACATTCTTTTACATTGACAACAATTTTCATGCCAATTGGGCTAAGACTCAAGCAGCTTTTCTTACCCCTAATTACATAAACCAATTATATTAGATTTTAATTTTCGAATCAATTGTAGTTTTATTTTTAATATATTTTTGCTACTTGGCTAATACATGTATGCCAGTGTTTAATTTTAATCTAAGGGTAAACTACACCCATGGTCACTTTTGTTTACCTTAGGTTTCGTTTTAGTCACTTATATTTGAAATGTTATGTTTTAGTCATTTATGTTATCATGTTGTAACATTTTAGTCCTTGAGCCATTAATAAATCGTTAATGGTGTAGCAGTAAGTGACGTGCACGTTAAATCATCATTTCAAACAAAATTTTAGGTTAAATTATACAATTGATCCTATATTTTTTCCTTTTAAGTAATTTAATTTTTTTTCTTTTATGTTATTTAAACTTTCCTCTTTTTTTCCATTCTCTTTTGTTTCTCCCTTTGTTTTCATACCTTCCCCATTTCTTTTAACATATTAGGAAGTCGAATTGGTAGTGAAAAAAGAAGTAGGAAGTCGATTGTCATCATTTGCCTATAACCAACACCCTATAACCAAAACTCATAAACCCATACTATGCTTCTTTCTTCACTACAAATTCGACTTCCTGGTATGTTAAAAGAAATAAAGAATGTAGGAAAACAGAGGGAGAAGCAAAAGAGAATGAAAAAAAAAAGAAAAAAAAAGAAAGAAAGTTAAAAGAACATAAAAGAATTAAATTGCTCAAAACGAAAAATTATGGGGACCAATTGTATAATTTAACCTAAAGTTTTTATTTGAAATGATAATTTAACGTGCTATCAGCTTACCATTACACCATTAACGACAATTAACGGCTCAGTGACTAAAATGTTACAACACGATAACGTAAGTGGCTAAAACATAACATTTCAAAATAAGTGACTGAAATGTAACCTAAGGTAAACAAAAGTGACCATGGGTGTAGTTTACCCTTAATCTAATTAATTCCTTTCAAAAAGAATAAATTAATTTAAATAAAATTAATTAGAAAATTTACAAAATTTTCACTTGATGTTAGTCAAATTTTTAACTAAACATCAAAAAACGTGTTTTATTTTGCTTGATGATTAATTAGTTTTCTTAATTTTGTTTCTAGAATATTAAAGTTTGAACTTTGAATAACTAGTCAACATGTCTCCATTGCCTCAATGCCTAATATTAGTGGGGATATTTTTCTATTTATACTACTATTCCCAAAATTCTACGGTCCTCTTTTTAATAGTTTTTATTTGCAAATAAAAACGAAAATAGTGGGTCGATGGTTTGATCATTATCTTGAGTATCAAGTAGCTTTAAAACTCGTGACCAATATATACTCTCTTAATAAACTTATAAAATATAGAAAATTAATTATTGGACTCGCTCGAATAAAATATTAAAAAATCGGAAAAAATAGTTATATGTATCAAGAAGGTTTTTATATTATTATTTGAGAATAGTATATATTGAAAAGTAAATATTTATATTTCAAATGTATAATATTTTAAATATATATTCATAATTAGTCCCATATTTTAGTGGATTGATATAGATTATAAAAGATTTATAATATTTTTCGGTTAAATTATGTTTCAAGTTTTATATTTTTCGTATATTTAGAATTTAATTTCTCAACTTTTAGATTTAAAATATTTATCTAATTTTTAATATTGTTAAATTTAAGTATTCTACAATGTCATTTCTTTTATTACATGATTATCCAATAAGTATTTTATTATTTCTAAATGTTACATCGTCAAATTTGAGAATAATTTTAACGGTATTAACAATGGAATATAAACTTTTAAATATAACAAGTAAAGGGTTAAATTCTAATAAATTTAAATTAAATAAATATAATTCCAAATATATGAAAAATATATTTTAATGTTGTAAATATTAGATTATAATATTAGATGAAATGCTTCTAGATAATGTCTAATACCCTAAATCACAAAAATGGAAGATAATAATAATAAAAAACATACTTTTGAGTAATAATAAGACCATTACACATACACATGCATGACACGTTTATGAATTATTGACTTAATATTTGTTAATTTCTGTTAAATTAATAATTATCAAGCATTGACTTGTACTTTTCTTTTCTTTTTCTTTTGCACAATTTCCTTTTAGAAAAGAAAATACTTTAAGACAAGGTCACGTTTCCTGTTAAATATTGAATAAATAAAATCACGGGTAAAAATATTATGAAAGTCCTTGTATAAGAAGTTAGATTGTATTTTACTCATTCTACTAAAAAATAGATGAATTAGTCCCCGTTTGGTATCAAAGAATAAACTGATCATTCTGTTAAAAAGTTTATTCGTTACTACTATTGAAAACTGGTCTAGATACGTCAAAATGAGGAATTGCTATTTATAATTGTGTGGTTATTCTATTAGCTATTCTAGTTTTTAATAGTAGAAATAGATATACTTTTTAACCGATTTACTTTTTAATACTCTTAATATAAGGAACTTTATGATAAATTTACCCATAAATATGAAAGGTTGGAAGTGTTGTTGGAAAGTTCAACCTCATTGTCACCTATAAATGCCACCTATATACATATAGTCATAGATAGGGTAATTAAAGCCAAAGAAGTGTCAATTTGCTTCCTAAATTTGGAGTCTTTGCCACGCTATGACCAGAGTCTTTTGAAGCTTTCAAGGAAATTATGTGATCTTAAATCTTCTTTATTTTATTTTATATCGGTTTAGTTCGGTTAGATTTTTGGATCTTTTGAATTGTTTGTCATAATTTGACTCAGTTCGATTCGATTCTCAATTTTTTCATATTAATTATTAGTTTTACATTTTTTAAATTTATTATAACAAAATTAGTTTTATATTATAGTTGAACATTATTCAATAAAATCTTAAAAGTTTTTCATAATTATTTTTAAAAAGTAAATTTTCAAGAACTTTTAAATTAATTTCACTATTATAAACATAAAATATTTATTTTATATCATAAAAATTAAAATTAATTATATATTAAATAAAAATAAAATTCAATTCGATTTTTGGTAATCATGTTTCTAAATTTGAATTCTATAAACCCTTCAAACACTCGATTCGAGTTAATTTTACGATTTTTTTTGCTTAATCCTATTTCGAATTCATAGTTATTCTTCTCAACAATATTATTTATAGGATTCGGACTCAAATTCTCTTTAAAGTGTAATGTGTCTTGTTACTATAAATCGTAAATATTGATGCCTTTATTTTGTGTTTGATTTGCTTTAAGTGTGAAGTTGGTATAGCTATTGAATGATAATAATTAATAATGATAGGAACAATGATGTATCTTGGTCTTTGTCGCCACTTAGGTACAAAATTACTCTAATCCCTAAGAAGTTGGACATTTGTAAAAGTTGGAGATAGAGTTATTTTGTTGTCTACATGTTTGGATTGTTTCCAACGTAAGAGAATTGAGTTGTTGTCCACATTTTAAAATTTGTAAATTGGGAATTTATTATATGTATTTTTATTTTTAGATTTTAAAATTTAAGTCTAATAGTTAATACTGTTAAATTTTTTTCTTTAGACTTAAGTTCATTACAATGTTTTTTTATTATTATTTGAATATTAATAATACCTTCTTAACCTTTCTTGATAAATTCTACATCTTGAATATTTGAATTTCTTATACCTATCTTTGGCGGATACCTTCATGCTGGCAGTAGACCTGTCCATGGGCCGGGCCGGGTTCGGGCCGGGCCCGGAAAAAATTTCGGCTCGACTCTTAGGCCCGGGCCCGGCCCGAAATATGGGCCTGAAATTTTACCCAGGCCCGGCTCGGGAAAAAAATAATAAGCCCGAGCTCGGCCCGGTTTTTAATAAACACAAAAAAAATATTTTAAAAATAAAAAAATTTTAAAAGTATTTTAAAATTAAAAAATAAAAATAAAAAAAATATATTTATTATATTGGTAGGGCGGGCCCAGCCAAAAAGTTGAGCCCGGCCCGCCCATTTTTAAACGGGCCTCATTTTTTTGCCCAAGCCCATATTTCGGGCCTATATTTTTATCCGAACCCTCCCATATTTCGGGCGGGCCGTCGGGCCGGGCCGGGCCGCCCGGCCCATGGACAGGCCTAGCTGGCAGTGATATGATTTCATACCTACACGCCTCATATAATTCTTACCGTATCATCATTCATTCAACTACTTGACTAACTTCAGTTCTTGACAGACGATACTACCTTCATTTTCTCTTCAGACGCTTTCAACGATAATTCTAGAACAGATAATTGCAGACACTATTGTTGGCGGTTACCACTTACTATTCATACCTTTGACAAATACCCATACTATCTTTGCTAAATCAAATCTTAATTTAGACTATACCCTGATTCAACCAAATCCATACTTATACTTATGAGGAACCCTCCAGATTCGTCCAGAAAAATGTTGCACATCTTCGTTACAGGCACAAGATATTCAATATAACAAATAACTCAGATTCCATCAGAGCTCAGTACAAGACGTAATACTATTCAGATATAATGAATATCAGGTAACTCAAAATTGCACCTCAATAGCATACTAGCTCAAATTGACGGACTCTTATTTCGAATACACTCACATGCCATACTGATAGAAAACCACGATGTATATTCTCTTTGAACATATTAAATCTTACATCTTTACGAACTTCCTTTAAAACTTATTCAATTTATATCACAAAATCTTTCACTCTATCTTTAGACAAATCATATCCTCAACAGAGTCTTTCCTGAGTACGACACCAGGGCTAGACAGATTACGCCACAAAGACTAGAATACACCATACAGGCTAACATAGTATGCCACACAGGCTAAAAAAATACACTACAAGGGCTAGATCAGAATGTTGTGAAGGCCAAATCAGAGTACGCCATAAAGGCTAACAGAATGCCACCCAGGCACCCTATGACTACAGTGTTTGCGATATGGATTTGCCTAAACTCACATCATGTGAGGTTTTCCATCATCGCCTTGGGACACGCAGAGAACCCAAATTGATAAATGCTGCTCAACAACCTCTTTTCAAAAATGTGCCATGGCCAAAGACTTTCTTCAGAATTTCATATCAGAATTCGTGTTTACTGTCCCGACAAACTTCATCAATTACCACCGCGATGACCAGACTCACATCTCAACCTCTTCATACTCAGACACACCCCAGTCCCAAACATTCCAAATCACTCATCGTATATCCAATATAAACTCACATACAAGTAAGCTAACTCATTATCTCAACCAAATTATACCTCAATACATGCTTCAAATGTATCAACAAAATCACATCACAGTATACATTCCAGGCATACACACAAATAGTTATTTTTTTCAGAGTCACAAACATCCATACACAATTCATCACATTTTGGACTCATTAGATCGTATATTAAATATACGCACTTTTCTTCAACGGTCATTCATGTACTCATTTACTGTTTCTAAAACATTGATCATAAGGGACTTATCTAAAAGACTTGTGGGAGTCTTAATTAGGAACTCACCTGATAATCACCTACCGCAGCTACCAACTCTAGACTCAGACATCTAGTTTGAACCAGGAACAACAACGGTTTAAAGAACATGAATTCACCATTAAAACACATTTGCAAACAGATTTCTAACATTTCTTTTACATAAAACCCCCTATGCAGGGCTTCTTATTCGTAACTTACTACCCATGTACTTTATAGCATCGTTAACCTTAACATGCAAAGTTATCAGACTTACCAAGAGATGACATACTTCTATATTTTCTCAAGAATCCTTAGCTTCTGGTTTACATAAGAAGAGTAACTAGCAAATAAAATTTAGTACTTAAGAAAAAAAAGAATTAAAGAGTCATTCTGAAGGAAGAAGAAACCTTCTCACCAACCCTTCTCACCTGTATGTATAATCCACTTTTGTTTAGTGGAATTTGACAAGTGTCAAGAAATTTTAGAATGTGCCCCTTTTAATGGCCTACAAAATTCGAGGTAAACATAAATGAGAATTTTTTTTTCACATGTCATTTGTCCAATCAATCTAGTTGGTTTATAACCAAATCTAGTTACTGAGGCTTTCTCTCCACAGAAGTTGAACAAACTAGGCATAATATACATTTGGCGGCAACCTACACAAGACTTATTTTTTCTATTATTGAGAATTTATTTTAGTGAAGAACATGTCAAAGATTAAATCCTAATATTCTTCCATGGGCGGATGCACAATTCGCCAATACAATAGTTTGTCAGAAGTTACAATTTGGTGAATTAACTATCAGAATGTGCCAGAACAAAAAACTTCTACGTGCTTTCAATTCAGATCATCCAGATTTGGGGTGTGACATGGAAATTTATGGTAACCAAAGTAGTGCTACTTGGAGCAAATTTCATCAGGATTAGATTTTTGAAGAAAAAGGTCTACGGTCAAGGAAAAAAGACAGAGTTGACAGAGCCTCAATGCATTGCACCAAAATGACAGAAATAGTTGAATAATGTAAGGAAACCTAAAAGTTGAGAAGGCATCATGGAAATTTCCCAAGCCTTCACTGTGAAAGTTCAAAGTTAGACTTGAAGGCTTCAAGTTGAAGATATGAATTCAGATTGTAATGATTCAATTTGGGGAAAAAAATGAATGAATTAAAACCCAACATTCAGCCTTATTGAATAAGTGAGTTTTGTCTCGATGGTCTGGTTATATTAAATTCAAGGATGGGCAGCAGTTTTGCGAGAACACCACTCAAAGTCTTCGTATGATTTTTCCAAGTTGCTAAAAAAGAAGCTACAAACTTCAGCCAAAGTCTATTGAACAAAATAAATGCTAAAGAAAATCCCACAAAACAACGCGTCATGTACTGATGCTGGCTGCACACGGTTTGACGGTTCTTTCTTTTGCCTACCATCTCATTTCTTTGCTTCTTCTCTACTTTCAGAGTTTCCATCTTCCTTCATTCTACATTTTGCTAAAAGGGTTGGTTTTTTAATTGCTGCCACTGAAACAGGTTATGCCGAAAACTCGTGGTTGTGCACTTGCTTCTTCTCAACCTAGTGCCATTGTTATCTTCTTCATAACTGTTTGTTGTATTGATATCTCTCATTATTGATACTAATGAGGATGTCATTCTTTTCATTGCTATTCTTGAATTCTTTTGTATCGGTTACGTTTATTGTCAATGTGGGTTTGGTTTCGGCTCAATGTCAAAGTGATCAGAGTCGGTTGTTGCTTCAACTCGAAAGCAGCTTCAGCTACAATAATGATTCATCAGGAAAGCTGGTGCCGGTGAAATGGAATCAAAACACAGATTGTTGTTCCTGGGATGGTGTAAGTTGCGATGGAGGTGGTCATGTTATCGGTCTTGACTTGAACAGCAGATCAATTTCAAGTTCAATTGACGATTCAAGTAGTCTTTTTCGTCTTCAACATCTTCAGTGGCTCAATTTGGCTTATAACGAATTCAACCCAGCTTTTCCTTCTGCGTTTGATAAGCTGGAGAATTTGAGTTATCTTAACTTGTCCCATGCTGGCTTTGATGGACAAATTCCAATAGAGATATCACGCTTGACAAGGTTGGTCACTCTTGATTTATCAACTTTCACTTTCCCGGGTTTGAAACTTGAGGAGCCAAACCTAGGGACACTAGTTCGAAATGTCACGAGGCTAAAATTTCTCTATCTTGATGGTGTAAATCTATCGGCTACTGGGAATGAGTGGTGCCAGGCCTTATCACCACTAACTGAGTTGCAAGTGTTGAACATGTCCGGCTGTTATCTATCGGGACCTATACATTCTTCACTTTCCATGCTTCGATCTCTCTCAGTAATTCATTTGGACTTCAACAACTTGTCTGCGTCGGTTCCAAAATTCTTTGCAGGATTCCCAAACCTGACTTCCCTCAGTCTTACTTACACTAATTTGAGTGGAAGATTGCCAGATGAAATTTTCCAGATACCTACATTACAGACTCTTGATTTGTCAGACAACGATTTACTCCGAGGTTCGTTTCAAAAATTTTCTCCCAATCTTTCTCTTCAAACTCTGTCACTTAGCCGCACAAATTTTGAGGGGCAAGTACCAGAATCTCTAGGTAACCTTGGAAAACTGACAAGAATTGAGCTTGCAGAATGTAATTTCAGTGGAGCCATACCCAAAACAATGAAAAAACTTACCCAACTTGTGTATCTGGATTTTTCCTTTAACCGTTTTTCTGGTCCAATACCATCATTCTCATCATCCAGAAATCTTACATACCTAAGCCTTGGTTATAATCAGTTAAATGGTGGAATACATTCCACTGATTGGTCAAGTCTTTCTAAGCTAGAAATTGTTGACTTACAAAAGAACAAGTTTAGTGGAACTATTCCACCGGCTTTGTTTTGCATTCCATCACTGCAAAGACTTTTCCTTTCTCAAAACCAATTCAAAGGTAACCTTAGTGACCTTCATGGTAAGGCCTCTTTATTGCTTGAGGGCCTTGATCTTAGTAGCAACAAGTTTCAAGGGCAATTCCCAATGTCTGTGTTTGAACTCCATGGTCTGAAGTTACTATCCCTTTCCTCAAACAACTACAGTGGCTCGATACCAATGAGTGCCTTTCAGAACTTGAGGAATCTTTCTTACCTTGATCTCTCATATAACAGGTTGTCTATTGATGTCAACGATACTGATATTTCCTCAATTTCTTTCCCCACATTTACCACATTGAAGTTGGCGTCTTGCAACTTAATGGAGTTCCCTGATTTCTTGATGAATCAGTCAAGTTTAATTGAACTAGACCTCTCAAAAAATCAAATTCATGGGAAAATACCCAATTGGATTTGGAAAGCAACAAGTCTCGAGCACCTAAATCTTTCTCAGAACTTTTTTGTAGAATTTCAAAGACCTTTGGAGAATATAACTTCTAATGTTCGTTTTCTTGACGCACATGGGAACCAATTGCAAGGGCAAATCCCAATTCTTAACGCATATGATGTCTTTTATCTGGATTACTCAGACAACAATTTCAGCTCTATTTTACCACCTCACATTGGTGACTCCCTCCGGTCTGCTTCTTTCTTGTCCCTTGCAAATAATAACTTTCATGGGAGTATCCCTCGGTCGATATGCAATAGTACATCTCTTGATGTACTTGATCTGTCTAATAATTCCCTGAGTGGCCCAATTCCTCAATGCCTCTTTCAGATGACCGTGTCTCTTGGAGTACTGAATCTAAGAGGAAACAATCTCAGTGGCATCATTTCTGACACTTTTCCAGAAAGTTGTAAGTTGCAAACTCTAGATCTCAATCAGAACCGATTGGAAGGAAAGGTTCCAAAATCATTGGGGAATTGCAAAATGCTGGAGGTTTTAGACATTGGCAACAATCAGATCAATGGCAATTTCCCATGCCATTTGAAGAATATAGCTACGCTGCATGCCCTTGTTTTACGATCTAACAAATTCAACGGTCACATTGATTGTCCGGGAAACAATAGTGGCTGGCCATTGCTTCAGATTTTTGACTTAGCATCCAACAATTTTAGTGGAAAACTGCATCTATCTGGTTTGGGGACCTGGGAGGCTATGCGGCCTAATCAAGATAAAAACCAATCAAAGCTCAAACATCTCATGTTTGACCTCTTAGAAGATGATGACCAATACTACTATCAGGACGCAATAACAGTTACCATCAAAGGCAATGAGCTGGAGCTGGTGAAAATCTTGACCGTGTTCACTTCCATTGACATTTCATGCAACAACTTTGAAGGGCCAATACCAGAAGTAATCGGCAAATTCAACGCACTTTATGCCCTCAACTTTTCACATAATGCTTTCACAGGTTCAATCCCATCATTTTTTGGAAAATTGCAACAGCTTGAGTCCTTGGATCTCTCAAGCAACAGCCTACGCGGTGAGATCCCTTTGCAGCTAGCAAACCTCAATTTCCTTTCATTTCTCAACGTCTCAAATAACAAGCTAGTGGGTCCAATCCCAACGAGCACCCAACTTCAATCATTTTCAGAAGCTTCATTTGAGAACAATGCCGGATTATGTGGACCTCCTTTGAAGACAAAGTGCGGATCGTCACCAGCTAAAGAAGACAGCCCTTCAGATTCTGAGACAGGGAGCAGTATAGAGTGGAATCTTTTAAGTGTCGTGATAGGATTTATCTTTGGGTTGGGAATTATCATTGTACCTCTTATCTATTGGAAGAGATGGAGGATATGGTATTTTGAGCGTGTCGATCGTGCTCTCTCCAGGCTTTTCCCTCGTCTTGGTCGTGAAACCAAAAAGCATGGGAGGAGAGCAAAGCAGAACCAAAGGAGGAGGACCTAGCAACAATTGGGATTAAGTGGGGAACGAGTTAAAAAAGAGGTACTTCCAACTATCTTTTGCAAAGTAAAAATATACCAAGTCCTTCTAGTTGGAAATTTAGTACTTGTAATTCTTTTTTTAGGAATTCTGTCGTTATTTTTTAGATTTTAAATTTCAGGTTTTATAATTAACATTGTCAAAATATTTTCTTTTTAAAATTTAAAAAGTACGATTAAATTCTTTTGGGATAAATATCCAAACTATACATAAACTTTAATGTGCAATGTCAATTGTCATATATGAAATTTGTTTTTATGCAACTTTATAAATGAAATTTTGATTTGATTCAATTTTCACAAAATCATTAACAACGTTATCGAATTAGCACTATTTTATGTTGATATTGATCCAATATAAAATAAATGTTTGTGTTCATTTCCTTAAATTTGTACAATTGAATCAAAATCAAAGTTTTATGTATACATATAAACCACAATTCAATTTTCATGGGTATAATTACACCAAATCAAAATTTATGTATCAAATTACATATTTAATCAAAATTCATGTATAAAGTTAATAGATAAAATTACATCAACTAAAATTTCAAATTTGTAAAAAATACAGTAGTTGATGGCATATTTTAACCTAGCATGATGTAAATATGCACAAGCATCAAGGGAAAACTACTAGGTAGTGCATTCATGTTTGACTCTTGTACCAATACCATGTAGTAGTGTGAAGTAACTAAAAATTAATCTTAATGAAATGAGAAAATTAGGAAGAAAGACTTGGAAGTCAATGGTTTTGGCATCTTATTAGTGAGAAAAAAGGTGTATGGACCTTTTAATGGTGATAGGGTAAGGCTACCAATTTCCTTAAGTCTATTGTAGAATATATATATACATATATATATATATCAGCAAGCAATTGATGCCCTTATTAAAGGAAAATTGTTGTAATCAAAGTAGTCTTACTTGGAGAAAATTTCTTCAAGATTAGATTATTGAAAAAAAGAGAGCTTATGGTCAAGGAATAAAGATAAAGAGGGACAAGGCATGGTCCATCAAGCCTCACATGCATTGCACCAAAATGATAGAAATAGTCGAATAATGTAAAGATCAGACAGCTTAAAAGTTGAGAAGACTTCATGGAAATTTACCAAGTCTTCACTGTGGAAGTTCAAAGTTAGAATTGAAGACTTCAAGTTGAAGATATGAATTCAGATTGTAATACGATTAGGAAGGGAGTTACGAGAGAACCAGCTGGTTTGCATTGCAATGGCATGTGTTCCCTGCATCCAATATTCCAAGTCAATAACACCTGTGATGGCGATCACATCTAAAAGCATACAGAGACAGCCACGAGTTCTGAAATTAGTAAGTCTTAATGCTGCTCAACAACCTCTTTTCAAAAATGTGCCATGGCCAAAGACTTTCTTCAGAATGTCATATCAGAATTCGTGTTTACTGTCCCGAAAAACTTCATCGATTACCACCGCGATGACCAGACTCACATCCCAACCTCTTCATACTCAGACACACCCCAGTCCCAAACATTCCAAATCACTCATCGTACATCCAATATAAACTCACATACAAGTAGGCTAACTCATTATCTTAACCAAATTATACCTCAATACATGCTTCAAATATATCAACAAAATCACATCTCACAGTATACATTCCAGGCATACACACAAATAGTTATTTTTTTTCATAGTCACAAACATCCATACACAATTCATCACAGTTTGGACTCATCAGATCGTATATTAAATATACATACTTTTCTTCAACCGTCATTCATTTACTCATTTACTGTTTCTAAAACATTGATCATAAGGGACTTATCTAAAAGACTTGTAGGAGTCTTAATTAGGAACTCACCTGATAATCAACTACCGCAGCTACCAACTCTAGACTCAGACATCTAGTTCGAACCAGGAACACCAACTGTTTAAAGAACATGAACTCACCATTAAAACACATTTGCAGACAGATTTCTAACATTTCTTTTACATAAAACCCCTATGAAGGGCTTCTTATTCGTAACTTACTACCCATGTACTTCATAGCATCATTAATCTTAACATGCAAAGTTATCAGACTTACCAGTAGATGACATACTTCTATATTTTCTCAGGAATCCTTAGCTTCTAGTTTACATAAGAAGAGTAACTAGCAAATAAAATTTAGTACTTAAGAAAAAAAAAAGAATTAAAGAGTCATTCTGAAGAAAGAAGAAACCTTCTCACCAACCCTTTTCACCCGAATGTATAATCCACTTTTGTTTAGTGGAATTTGACAAGTGTCAATAAATTTTAAAATGTGCCCCTTTTAATGGCCTACAAAATTTGGGGGAAACATAAATGAGAGTTTTTTTTCACATGTCATTTGTTCAATCAGTCTAGTTGGTTTATAACCAGATCTAGTTACTGAGGCTTTTTATCCACAGAAGTTGAACAAACTAGGCATAATATACATTTGGCGGCAACCTACACAATGCTTATTTTTTCTATTATTGAGAATTTATTTTACTGAAGAACACGTCAAAGACTAAATCCTAATATTCTTCCATGGGCGGATGCACAATTCGCCAATACAATAGTTTGTCAGAAGCTACAATTTGACGAACTAACTATCAGAATGTGCCAGAACAAATAACTTCTATGCGCTTTCAATTCAGATCATCCAGATTTGGGGTGTGACATGGAAATTTATGGTAACCAAAGTAGTACTACTTGGAGGAAATTTCTTCAGGATTAGATTTTTGAAGAAAAAGGTCTATGGTCAAGGAAAACAGACTGAGTTGACAGAGCCTCAATGCATTGCACCAAAATGACAGAAATAGTTGAATAACGTAAGGATCAGACAACCTAAAAGTTGAGAAGACTTCATGGAAATTTCCCAAGCCTTCACTGTGAAAGTTCAAATTAGTTAGAATTGAAGGCTTCAAGTTGAAGATATGAATTCAGATTGTAATGCGAATAGGAAGGGAGTTAATAGAGAACCAGCTGATTTGCATTGCAATGGCATGTGTTCCAAGGGGCAGCCACGAACTATGAAGTTATTAGTCTTAATGTTTTATTAGTTGATAATAAATCTCTGTAATTGAAGGATTGATTTGATCCTATGGTTTTTATTCTAAATCATGTGTTTTTTTTTCCCCCCATATCAGCTACAAGGTTACGATCTTCACCAGCTTCAACTCAGCTTATGGAGGATTAATCCCATTTATATAAATAAGATTAAAGTAATAACTTCTAATTTCAATGACTGTATGAAGTAAATCCATTATAGCCATCAGCATTAAAATGATTCAATTTGGAAAAAAAAAAAAGAATGAATTAAAACCCAACATTCAGCCTTATTGAATAAGTGAGTTTTGTCTCGATGGTCTGGTTATATTAAATTCAAGGATGGGCAGCAGTTTTGCGAGAACACCACTCAAAGTCTTCGTATGATTTTTCCAAGTTGCTAAAAAGAAGCTACAAACTTCAGCCAAAGTCTATTGAACAAAATAAATGCTAAAGAAAAGCCCACAAAACAACGCGTCATGTACTGATGCTGGCTGCACACGGTTTGACGGTTCTTTCTTTTGCCTACCATCTCATTTCTTTGCTTCTTCTCTACTTTCAGAGTTTCCATCTTCCTTCATTCTACATTTTGCTAAAAGGGTTGGTTTTTTAATTGCTGCCACTGAAACAGGTTATGCCGAAAACTCGTGGTTGTGCACTTGCCTCTTCCTCAACCTAGTGCCATTGTTATCTTCTTCATAACTCTTTGTTGTATTGATATCTCTCATTATTGATACTAATGAGGATGTCACTCTTTTCATTGCTTTTCTTGAATTCTTTTGTATCGGTTATGCTTATTGTCAATGTGGTCTTCGTTTCGGCTCAATGTCAAAGTGATCAGAGACAGTTGTTGCTTCAGCTTGAAAGCAGCTTCAGCTACAATCAAACTTCATCAGGAAAGCTGGTGCCAGTGAAATGGAATCAAAGCACAGATTGTTGTTCCTGGGATGGTGTAAGTTGCGATGGAGGTGGTCATGTTATCGGTCTTGACTTGAACAGCAGATCAATTTCAAGTTCAATTGACGATTCAAGTAGTCTTTTCCTTCTTCAACGTCTTCAGTGGCTCAATTTGGCTTATAACGAATTCAAGCTAGCTTTTCCTACTGCGTTTGATAAGCTGGAGAATTTGAGTTATCTTAACTTGTCCTATGCTGGCTTTGAAGGACAAATTCCAATAGAGATATCACGCTTGACAAGGTTGGTCACTCTTGATTTATCTGTATCTTCACTTCTTGGAAGATCATTGAAACTTGAGAAGCCAAACCTAGAGATGCTTGTTCAAAATCTCACGAGGCTGAGATTTCTCTATCTTGATGGAGTAAATATATCAGCTACGGTGAACGAGTGGTGCAAGGCTTTATTGCCGCTGACTGAGTTGCAAGAATTGAGCATGTCCCGTTGTTATCTATCGGGACCTATACATTCTTCACTTTCCAATCTCCGATCTCTCTCGGTAATTCGCTTGGACAATAACAATTTGTCAGCTTCAGTTCCACAATTCTTTACAGAATTTGAAAATTTGACTTCCCTTCGTCTTAGTGCCACTGGGTTGCGTGGAAGACTCCCAGAAGAAATTTTCCAGATACCTACATTGTAAATTCTTGATTTGTCAACCAACAAATTACTCGAAGGTTCATTTCCAAATTTTCCTCTCAATGCTTCTCTTCGAACTCTCGCACTTAGTGGCACAAATTATGGGGGGCAAGTACCAGAATCTATTGGTAACCTTGAGCAATTGACAAGAATAGAGCTTGGGAGTTGCAATTTCAGTGGAGCCATACCCAAAACAATGAAGAAACTTACCCAACTTGTGTATCTGGATTTTTCCTTTAACCGGTTTTCTGGTCCTATACCATCATTCTCATCAGCCAGAAATCTTATATACCTAAGCCTTGGTTATAATCAGTTAAATGGTGCAATTCATTCCACTGATTGGTCAAGTCTTTCTAAGCTAGAAATTGTTGGCTTAGGAAACAACAAGTTACGTGGAACCATTCCACCGGCTTTGTTTTGCATTCCATCACTGCAAAGACTTTTCCTTTCTCAAAACCAATTCAAGGGTAACCTTAGTGACCTTCATGGTAGGGCCTCTTCATTGCTTTACGACCTTGATCTTAGTAGCAACAAGTTACAGGGGCAATTCCCAATGTCTTTGTTTGAACTCCGTGGTCTGAAGTTCCTATCACTTTCTTCAAACAACTTCAGTGGTTTGATTCCGATGAGAGCCCTTCAGAACCTGAGAAATCTTTCCTTTCTTGATCTCTCATATAACAGGTTGTCTATTGATGCTACTGATACTAATATTTCCTCACTTTCTTTCCCTAACATCAGCACATTGAAGTTGACATCTTGCAACTTAACGGAGTTCCCTGATTTCTTGAAATATCAGTCTAGATTATCGTATCTAGACCTTTCAAACAACCAGATTCAAGGGAGAATACCGAATTGGATTTGGAAAGTGAGAAGCCTTAATTACCTAAATCTTTCTCAAAACTTCCTTGTAGAATTTGAAAGATCTTTGGAGAATATAGATTCTAGTCTCAGCGTTTTGGACCTGCATGGCAATCAATTGCAAGGGCAAATCCAAATTCTTCCACCATGTGCCACTTATTTGGATTACTCAAACAACAAATTCAGTTCTGTTTTACCAGCTGAGATTGGTGACTTCCTCCAGTTTGCTTATTTCTTCTCTGTCTCAGGCAATAACTTCAATGGGAGTATTCCCAAGTCGATATGCAGTAGCTTATATCTCAGAGTACTTGATATGTCTGATAATTACTTGAGTGGGCCAATTCCTCAATGCCTAACTCAAATGAGTGCATCTCTTGGAGTACTGAATCTAAGGCAAAACAATCTCAGCGGCATAATTTCTGACACTTTTACAAAAAGCTGTAGTTTACAAACTCTAGATCTCAACCGAAACCAGGTGGAGGGAAAGGTTCCACAATGACTGGGGAATTGCAAAATTCTGGAGGTTTTAGACATTGGCAACAATCAGATCAGTGGCAGCTTCCCATGCCATTTGGAGAATATATCCAAGTTGCGTGTACTTGTTTTACGATCTAACAAATTCAACGGCAGTATTCATTGTCCCAAGAACAATACCGGATGGCCAATGCTTCAGATTTTTGACTTAGCATGCAATAATTTTAGTGGTAAACTGCACCAAACATGGTTGGCGACCTGGAAGGGTATGCAGGTTGTCGACGATGAAGCCCAATCAAAGGTCAAAGATATTCAGTTTCAATTTCTGGAAATCAATCCATATCGCTATCAAGATGCAATAACAGTTACCATCAAAGGTTTAGAGCGGGAGCTGGTGAAGATCCTAACCGTGTTCACCACCATTGACATTTCTTGTAACAATTTTGAAGGGCCAATACCAGAGGTCATTGGAACATTCAAAGAACTTTATGGCCTTAACTTTTCACATAATGCTTTCACAGGGCCAATGCCATCATTTTTAGGGAACCTGCGACAGCTTGAGTCCTTGGACCTCTCAAGTAATTACTTGAGTGGTGAGATCCCATTGCAGCTGGTAAACCTCAATTTCCTTTCATTTCTTAACGTCTCGAACAATAAGCTAGTTGGACAGATCCCAACTGGCACCCAGCTTCAATCGTTTTCAAAAGCTTCATTTGAGAACAACCCTGGATTGTACGGGCCTCCTCTAACTGTAAAGTGTGTAAATGCATCTCGACCAAAAAATGATAGCCCTTCAGATTCTGAGACAGGGAGTATTATAGAGTGGAATCTTTTAAGTGTCGAGATAGGGTTGATCTTTGGGTTGGGAATTATCATTGTACCTCTTATCTATTGGAAGAGATGGAGGATCTGGTATTTCGAGCGTATACATCGTGCTCTCTCCAGGTTTTTCCCTAGTCTTAGTCGTGAAACAAAAAAGCATGGGAGAAGAGCTAACCGGAACGAAAGGAGGAGGCTCTAGCAACAATCGGGATTAAGTAGGGAAGGAGTTAAAAGAGGTACTTCAACTATCTTTTGTATTGTTGTTTCGACTGTATGTTGTTTTTGTTGCTTCTGTTTCCACCTTGTATTACCCTTGTAAGAAGTTTTATCCTAAAAATGTTTTAAATTTTATTTTAATTTGAATTTAATCATAAAAATGTTTATATAAATATATTTTAATATTTTATAGTTTATAAGTAATGAAAAAACATTATCGAATCAAATTAAATTTAGATTTATATATGAATTTTTATCGAATCGAAATACAACCCCTCAATAGGTCTACTGTTCATGTGTTAAGTTACTTGGCTTGATTTGAAAGTCTGTCCGAAAAGTGAGAGGATTTAGACAAAAAAATAAAGTCCGTTTAGAAAATAAACCAGGCCTCAAGTATGGTCTTTTTGTTTGGGTCCGGCCCGAATTTGCAAAAAAAATGTTGTTTTGTTATTTTTTTCACTATCATTTCACTATTATATTGCTATTATTTTACTGTTATTGTTTAGATATTATATAACTCTTATTTTGTTGTTAATTTTGCTACTATTTTAGATATGATAGTATAAATACAATTTCACCATTTTAATATCTATATATTTATCATTTTAAAGGATTAAATCAAATTTATATTATTTTAGAGGAGTGAAAGTGTAATTTTGGTTTTACTAATTTAATTTTTATAAATTTTAATGGAGCTTAAATGGAAAATTTTTCATTTTACTAGTTTTTGTCATTTTCTTTTGGATTAAAATGATTTTAATTTGAATTTAATCTTAAAATGTTTATTTAAATATATTTTAATATTTATAGTTTGCAAGTAATTAAAAAACATTATCAAATCAAATTAAATTTAGGTTCACATATGAATTTTGTATCAAATTGAGATACAACCCCTTGATAGGTATATTGCAAGTAGATTTGTTTATAGATTGAGTTATTCGGTCTAGTTTAAAGTTCCGTCCGAAAAGTTAGAGAGTTAAGATAAAAGATAAAGCCCGTTTAAAAAATAGACTAAGTCCCGAGTAAGGTTTTTTTCTCGGATCCGACCCGAATTTACAAAAAGAAAAATTGTTGTTGTTTTTTTTTTACATTTTTGTTGTTGTTTTCTCACTGTTTTGTTGTCATTATGTTACTACGGCGGTTTTGTTGTTGTTATTTGGATATTGTATAATTCTTGTTTTATTGTTAATTTTGCTATTATTTTAGATAGTGAACGATGCCAGAAAATTTTTTTAGGGGGTCGAAATTAAATTATATATTTTTACAATAGTAAAAATGCAATTTTACCATTTTAATATTTATATTTTTATAATTTTTAAAATATTAAATCAAATTTTTATCTTTTTTAGGGGGCCAAAGTGTAATTTTGGCATTGCTAATTTATATTTTTATAACTTTTAAAGGGGACTAAATGAAAATTTTTGTATTTTAGGGAGTCGGGGCCCCTGCTAGCCCTCTAACTACGCCTTTGATTTTAGAGGCATTTGCTTGTTAAATTGCACCTATCTTAGTGTTATTTAGTATAAATATTTTTTTTATTTTCAAATAGTTTAGAAACATTTATTTTAATATTTTTTATGTATTATATTTTCAAATTTTTTATATAAAAATAAAATAAAAATTTTAATATGAATAGGCAGGGCTCGATTCTAGTATTTTTATTTGGGCTGAGCTTAAACAGAAATTTAAGCCCATTTTTTGGGATAGACTTACCAATCAGACATAAAATTTTGTTAAAGTCCGATCTATAAACAACTATGCAAAAGAAAGTATTCTAGAAAAAAAAGAAGGAAAAATGTAGTATTTTTATTAAAATTATGATTATATTATATAAACACTAAATATAATAAATAAACGATTGCAAGATACGAATAATAACATAAATATCAAATGGGTATAAGAATTGTAATTTAATTTAAAAATAAATATTAAAATTATACATAAATTTTATTTTAATGTACAATTTAATCCAATCAAATCTAAAATTCTTTCTAAAATATTCCTCAAAACCAACTTACAACTCTGTAATTTTGATAAATTTTAAGGTTGTACCACTCATGCATAAAAAATAAACTCTATAAAGATATATTGCATTTTATTTACTTTACTTTAAAAAATAGGTGAATTAATCTTTGTATGTTAAATAAAAGAACAAATTGATTGCTTTGTTAAAATTTCCATTCATTTGTTCAATCTTTGATGCCAAGTTGTCGGGCATTTTGAGGTAGTCCAAGCATTAAAAAAGGAAGCATCTTCTAATCCGTCTCTGCACCGGTAATGTAAATTCAAAAGTTACAGAATATAATTCATTGGGTAGTACACTATACCCCTAGGGAAGTTAATCAAGTTGCTGACAGAATTGCCAAGATGGCTTCAACTAACATGGAAGTAGTTAATGTGTTAACAACTTGAAGTTCTAGATAGCAATAAGACCAGTGAAATTTTTTTATATTGTAAGCAGTTCTATAGTTTTTTTCTTTATCAAACAAAAAATTCTATTTATTTTTACGATTAAAAATTTATTCTTATGTATTAACATGATGTATACGTAACATATCATATGTAACTATTTGATTATTTTACTTTCAAATTTTAACGATAAAAATAAATAAAAATTTTAATAAAAATAATAACTATAAAAACTAATTTGTTTATTTTTTTTAACTACAATCTATCACTTATTTCATAGGTTGACATTGTATTAAAAAAAAAAAAAAACTTGTATCATCACATAGGTTTCCTTTGTATTTAAAAAAAAAAAACTTGGATCACTACATGGGAGCTGGGGCAGGGGCTTCAACGGCAAATAAGCCGGTTGCTTGGCTAGAAACAGGGCCAGGAGCAGCACCGGAGCTCAATATAAGGTCCACCATGCTCCGCCGTGGGTTCGACCATTGAGCGTTACAAAGATCAGGCAAAAACACACCTGCAAATTAACCAAAGCCTACAATATAAATCAAAGGGGCCTTTGATATGCTTTTTACGTAACATGTTGAGCAATAATTGATACATACCTTCACCGGCGGCCAAATTGAAGTAAAGGTCGATAACGTTGGGACAGTTTTGGTAACAAGCTGGTGCACAAAGCTTGACCGTGAATTGTTGATCGAGAAGTGAATCCGATGATATGCCGATGGAGTTTCTATTGACGCCGCAGGCAGCAACACATTCATCACTCTCTATATAATCCGCCATCCTCTCCACCACAACCTCCGATGTCCGGCATTGATGCTCGACGTCGTCGTCTTTGTCCGCCGCCGTTTCCAACACACACCTTTTCCCCGATGAGGCTATTGAAAACGCGCACACGTCTTTGGGCAAATCTTCACAAATGATCTCAGCTGCAAAATCAAAACCAAAAAAAAAACCCATTTAATCAAATAAACAAAACAGGGTCTTAAGGAACTCCATGGATTGATCATAAAAAGGAAATAAAGAAGGTTTTTGAGATTTTGTATTACCCATAGAAGCATGGAGGGAAAGAGAAGAAATGAAGAGAAAGATGGGGAGTTTGAGAGAAGCCATTGTTGATAATGAGTTAAGATGAAGAACAAGAGGGTATCTTTATTATGTATATATAGAGCAAGCAATGGCTTCGTCTCCTTCGACAAGTCCCTACAGTTAAATGACGTGTTTATTAAGCTGCATGCTGAAGCATGCTTAAGTTTTCGAGTCCAAAAAGACCTCAAGAAATTTCCACTACTTTGTTTCTAGAAGGGATAATATAATTTGGTGAAACTCTAATTTTAAAAAATTAACTATTTAATATTTTAATTTTAGACTAATTAATAATATTATAAAAATATAAGGACCCAATTATATTATTTTAGATAAAAATATAAAATGAAAATAGTGAAAAAATTAGATTGTCATTTTAAATATATATATATATATATAATACGGGTCACTCAACTATGGGTTATTTTCTTTTTTAATCACTCAACTATGAATTTTTAAATTTGGTCACTTAATTATGGATTTGTTTCTTTTTGGTCACCCAACTATGTGTTATTTTAAATTGGTTACCCTACTAATCGAGATTATTTTTTATTCCATTTTGTTAATTGCACTAACAAAGGTAATGTGTCAGTTAAAAACTAATATAATAACAAATTTAGCAATCAATTTTACATTTCATATCGATTTAGTCATAATTTAAAAAATTAACTCTCAAAATTTACAAATAATCTTAATTTGATCCTAATTTTAAAAATATATAAAATTACATATATCTTTTCAAAAATATAATAAAATTTTAAAATTTTATATTAATATTTATATGAAAATTAAATAATAAAAACTCTCTCACTGTCTCCTCTCGTTACTACAATTAACGGAAATACACCAAAAATAATCTCGATTAAGTGGGTGATCAATTTAATAAAATTTATAGTTAGATGATCAAAAAAGAAAATGACCCATAATTGGGTGACTTTGTGATATAGTTTACCCATAAATTTTGTTTCCGATACATACATTAAAAAGTAATATATTTTACTAACAAGTAATTGGGTATAATGATAAGGTATATTGCACTCTTAAAGGAGAATACAGGTTCGAACATTGGAGACAACATTATTGAGAGGTGTAACCACGAACCTTCATATGGACCGTAAAACGAACATATATAATATCGAACATATATCCAAGATGATTATACTATATTATAATATTAGATGAACTGTTTCTAGATAATTTGTAATACCCTAGATCACATGAATACACGTATTACAAAACCATTAAAAATACACGTATTTCTACCCAAAAATACATATACACATGTATCACACATTTTACGTATTAATTTTCTGAATTAAATAGGTAATAAATAAATCCAGAAACAAGTCAAATTATGTTTTCATCCTTACGCTATATATAATTTGACGATTTAATCTTTTTCTTTAATTTGATACAATTGGATCCTCTTACTATTATCAATGTTAAATCTTAATTGAATCACTATCGTTAAAATTTTCATTAATTAATCGTCGGGTTGAATTGAAATTGAGTTTTTTAAAAGAACTCCACATCAGCATACTAATGAAAAAAGTTTAACGGTGTTAATGATTTGGACTAAAACGTAATATTAATAATAGTAAGAGAATAAAATTATAGTAAGTTAAAGTAAAAATATATATTAAATCTGAATTTAAGTATAGTATAAGAATCAAAACCGTAATTTTACCTCGAGATATGAAAGCATTGAAGAGGCTGATTTTGGTTGGTTCTGTCGTTCATATCGAGGGATTCTGCTGGTTTGTCGATCGCCATGACCATAAACATTATATTTTGGTATTATATTTTTCAGATTTTTTTTAAAGCTTTAAGTTGTATAATTTTATAAAAATTAAAACATAATTTCATCAAAAATCATTTTAAAATTTATATTTTATTCATTTTAAAAATTAAATTAATTCTTTTATATTTTAAGAATAAAGTGTAATTTTTCTATATATTAATTTAAATATTTATAAAATTTAAAATATTTTAATTTCACAAATAAAATAAAAAATTTTCAAGTATCTTGTTTTTAAAAAAATATTTTTCTATTATATGTTATCACAAGAGTTAGGTGAGATAGAGAGAGTCTCTCTTATCTTAATTAGTAGTCAAATATCCGATCCTTGCCTTAGGTTAAATATGATGGTATAATATTTTTAGTATTTTCATCAAAATTTATTATTAACACATTTATGTAACTATGTTGTCCTTAAAACCAATTGTTATCAATTCAATAAACATACTCAAATTTTTTAAAAATAAAAACATGTTAACAATTGAACTAGATTGAAATAAAAAAATTTTAAAAAAATTTAATAAGTATAAAATTTAATAGGAAACTTTACCCAAATTATATATTAGATCTACTCATAAGTCAGATTACTCGTCTAAACCCAAAAGTCTATCAAAAAATGAAAAGATTTGGACAAAATACGATACTTGAAAAATGGGCTTAAGTAAAATTTAATACATGTTTTCTATATGAGCCAAGCTTTGAGCAAGGTTAATTTGGCTCGAAACTAGCTCAACCTAAATATATTATGTTATAAAAATATATGATATTAATTATATATGTTAAATAATAATTATATATATTTATATTGAATAACTAATCCAATAACAATTAAAGTCATTATCCAAAACCTAAAAAAATTATCCAACTAAATAATTCAATAAAAAATATAAAATTTTAATAATTATATTTAGTACAATAAAATATTTATTATGTTTATGATGGTATTTTTAATATAAATGCTTTTAATATATTTTTAATATGTTAAAAATTATTTTAACACTTTTTTAGTACATTTAATGTATTATTATTTTTAAAATATTTATTAATTTTAAAAAATCAAATATAAATAGGCTAAATCAAGCCAAAGTTCTTTTTTTTTTTTTTAATTGGGTGGAGCTTGGGAAAAAAGTAAATTTATATTTTGGATATGTTTATACTTAAAATTTCATCTGGATATATTGTATTATTCCAATCTGAATCCAGCGCATAAGCATCTCCGTTGCATATACAAAATTTAGTAATCTACCTAAATATTTCTCAAGTGTGCAGAGCACATAATTGTTGCCCAAACTTTCAAAACAAAAGTCATATGGGCACGTCGATTTCAATGACTTGTCATCTCAAACATAACCTGATCTTACAGATAACTTAACTCAGTGGCATGTTTAAACAATGGTGTTTGGTAGGCATTGCTTGTAGAGAGTGTTGCGATGGTGCATGTCAGCCGAAGTAGTCATCATCATGGTAAAAACCACTCATTTCGTACCAGGACAACCTTGTTTCTCCAACGAACCCCTTCGACCTTTTACTGCAAATTCAGAAGAAAAGAAACATGAGCAAAGCCAAAATGAAAAGAAAATGGTTGAAGGGAAGCCAACTCTTGTAGGAGAAGTATTGAAAGTGTCGTTTGTCCAAAATTGATAGATCACTTAATAAGTCAATATTGTCTCTGCTAGAGTTTTGTCTCTTGCCTTCTTCGAAAACCTTAGAAGGTTCATGGAAAGAGAACAACTAAAGGCATCATACAATACATGGACATGCGGCCACCCATCTTTGGTCATAGTGCTCATGTCCTCATGGTGGGTGGCCCTACACCCAGGCATGACCCAATGGTGGGTATGCTATACAAGGGGTAAGAGTTCAAAATCCACCATGAGCAAAGATGGTTACATCCCCGTGGTAAGTGGCCATACACCCAATTAAAACCTGATGCCTCAAGATATTTCCCTTCCGTGAAACTTTCAAAGCCCTCAACAACTCGAGCATGGCTTGAGGATAATATCAACCCATTGGGAAATTTACCAGTTAAGCATACGATACTATGAACACTTTTTTCAAAAGAGTAGATTCTCTTGACAAGTGTTCTAAATGAAAATACAAGTACTAAACTAACAAAAATCTTTAAAGTACCAATCTAACAATTTAGTTATTGTACAATAGCCATATTAGATATTAAGCTTAGTTTTTTTTTTTTACCTGGGCTTACTATTTTTATGCATTTTGTCATAGACTTCATTGAAGTCACAGTGTCAGGTCCTGCAAGCATAGCATATACAGAGTAAGTATGCAAAAACCAATGTGGGTGATACTATAAAATAACAGAGCAAATGAGCTTTTACCGCATTGTACATTCATATCTTTCTCTGAAAACACTTCCCTGAAAGTAGATGAAAACTCTGACATCACTTGATTAGCCCCCATATTACCATTCCCTGATTCATGTGATGACCTTCACAACATCCGTGGAATATAAACTTTAGAGAACAATAACTAAGCTGATAGTAAAGCAAATGGAGATATTATTGGTCAATACCCTGAAAGAGCATCTCCAGAAGTGGCCAATGTTGGTTCACAAGGGTAGCCATTTGTTCCATCACATCCAAGATCAAGGTCAACCAACAATTCAGAGAAAGAGAAATTCGCTCCCAAAGCATCTAAATTAGGCAAATCAAGGTCGA
Source organism: Gossypium raimondii (assembly GCF_025698545.1). Lineage (NCBI taxonomy): Eukaryota > Viridiplantae > Streptophyta > Magnoliopsida > Malvales > Malvaceae > Gossypium > Gossypium raimondii. The sequence goes on from NC_068565.1 coordinate 51,762,672, forward strand.
AAAGATCAGCATCCATTTCGGATTCAGATGTTGAAGTCTCGTTTGTCATCGGTTTGTGCACGTTTTCCATCACTTCGGTACCATCAAAGTCGAGCCTGCTCTTTACATGATCCCTCTTGCCAACCCTCTTCGAGCATGTCTTAACCGGTGAACAAGAAGAAATGCAATGGTTCATCTCAATGGTGTAACATGTCACTTGTTTTAAAGGACTAACCGTGACCCTCTCGGTTGAAATTATAGTACAGTTTGTAGGAGTAATCCCTTGTGGAGTATTGTTTAGACTGCAATTCACAGTTGAAGAAACATCGACCGGAGTCATCAATTTTTCACTCTGAGGGGAAACTGCTTGAGGGGGTGTCATAGGCTGTGGTTGATTGAACAAACATTTGGCAACACCGGATATGTGTGTCGTCGATTCATTGGCTCCGCAATCGGGGGACAAGGATCGATTTAAAGTTGGCTGACCAGCTACTTGGCTATTATTCTTTCCATTATCAGACTCTGCAAGCTTATTCATTCCTGCAACCAATATACTAGGGAATGTTATATATGTACCCACCACCAAGTACTATAGAGGCCCTTATACTAAGAGTCAAATCGTATTTTACCCATATATTTTATGCTGTCATACAGAGATCAATTCTTAACAGTAGAAATTAATGTAACTTTTAATAGATAGACCAATTCTCTTTGATCTAACATACAAATATTAAATTGCTTTTTTTAATAGTAAGAACAAAATGCGATCTAACTCTCAGTACAAGAGCTTTTGTGGTACTTTTACAATGATACGCATATGAAAATAACTCTACCTTGGCTTGTTAACCTCCTAGAAGTTAATTTGCTACGAGTTCTTTTTGCAGCTGTTGGGGCTTCATTGGCAACCTCAAAAGTCCTTTTATTTTTTGTTGATAGCTCACTTGTAAGTGGTGTGGAGTACTTATCACGCTCCATTATTGAATTTCTAGGACCGGAAACTGGAATAATAGTTGGTGTACTATACATAGGAAGGCCTAAAACAAGAGCACCAAGCAAAACATAAAAAGATTAATCAAGTAACCAACAAATAATCTATTTAGCCCAGCTAAAACCAATTCAACGTATGCTACTATCTCTCTAACAATTTTTGAATTAATATTTAGAATCTCAATCATCATATGTTGGCAATCTAATTCAATAAGACTAACAATTTCATTAACAAATAGTAAGTTTAATATTTAATAGAATGTTAACTGATAAATTTTAGGTCTTTTAGATTTTCATTTATTTTTACTTTTAAGATACTCCTATTAAACATTACAACAATAGGTATGTGGCTATTTTATATTTTTATTATTAAATCATATAAGTTAATTATTTTTAGCAGTAGTTATATAGATTTTACTATGTATTTATATAAACACAACATATATTGTTGTTATTAGCATCCTGTTCCTACTAAATGAACTAAAAGAACTACATTTGTTGAATTATGTTTCACATGAATAGCTATTTGAATATGAATTTTCATTTCAATAAATTTTACTTTTAATTAATCACATTTCGTTTCCTACTAAACCAATAAAAATTTATCCCTATGAAATTATGTTTCAATAACTATTTGTATTTACCACTATAATCCTAATTACATCAAAATTAAGCTATAATTTAGAGTTAAACATATGTACTATCTACATCTTATAAACATTTTCAATCTTCAATCATTTAACATTTTCAAATACCAGCTCACAAAAAATGACAAATTCTAAAGCAATTAATCAACCACCAAGACTCGAATTTTTTTACCTGGAGGAGAACCAGCAGTCGGAATTGACTGAGGAACCGTCACCGTCGGTTTAGTCGCATTAGCATGAGAGATCATAGTAGGAACAGGTACAGTAGAGCTTGCATTAAAAGCGTTCATCACAGATTGCATCCCTTGCAAAAGAGATTGAACCCTACATTTCTCTTGCTCCAAACGAGCTTTCTCTTGCTCTGCTATTACCTTTTGTTCTTTTAAACTAATGTACTCGTTTAACATCGCCCCCAAGCTTAACAAACTCTTCGGCGCCTATAAAAAATTGTTAAAAAAAAAAAAGATATAACGATGTGAAATTAAACTACAAGGGTTTTGTAATTTTGTATCTATACCTCTCGAACGGGGGATTTAGAGATAAGAGAAGAAGCTTCAGATCTGAAAACGGAACGGGTTTCGGAGAAATTGTTATCGGAAAGGTACCGGTCGACGATGAATGCGACTTGCACCGGAGTGACTTTCCCTTTGCCTAGTTTCTCTGGTTTCTTAGATCGGCTTTGCTTTGCCATTTTTTGTTCTTTACAAAAGGGGGAAAAAAGGCAAAGAGAGAAGAAGATAATGGAGGGTGAAACTGTGAAAGTAGATATATGGATTCAAAGAATTGAAAGAAGAGAGGGAAACTTGGCAATGGCGCCATGCTGAACGAAGCGTTTTTTTTTTTTTTGAAAAACGAAAACGCGGGAGAGTTTTGAATTTTTTTTGTTTTGTTTGATGGGTTTAAATCTTCTTCTAATCCCTTTGGTTTTTTAATATTTAAAATTTAGTCCCTCTATTTTTAATATGGAGGAAAGAAAACGCGGGAGAGCTTTGAATTTTTTTTTTGTTTTATAGGTCAAACTCTTCTTCTAATCCCTGTGATTTTTTAGTATTTAAAATTTAGTCCTTTTTTTTAATCTCATGAATTTCGGGTTTTCTTTTTAAGGATACCTTGTAAAGAACCTTTAATTGTGTCAAGCATTACAATATCGTGAATAACAATTGGATAATTAATCCTAAGCATGAAGTGATTATCTTTTCCTAAGCTTATATGAACAAGATAGTCTTTGTGATCAAGTTGACATACAAAAAGAATGATACAGCCAAAGGTGAAATCAGAAATTTTTGAGGGGTCAAAATGTGATTTTACCTTTATACTAATTTATAATATTGAAAATTTTAAAAGAGTAATATAACAAATTTCTCATTTTTTGAAGGACCTAGGCCACTGCATGCCCCTTATTGTCACCCCTAAATATAGACTCGAAACAAGTCAATGATGTCAATACATCATTCAAAAAGCCACCTAAAGCAAATTAGCCTCTATACTCGTTTGATTTAATAATCGAAGTCTAAATGATAATATCGTAAATGACTTTAAATTGAAATTATATAGCATTTTTTTAAAATAAAAAATTTGGTTATGTGGCCAATTACATTTTGTTCGTTTATTATCTTTTTTAAAACAATGTTGAAGAACCTTACAACCCAAAAATCAAAATATTGAAAATTTTAGGGTAGTGCGGTATGTTTTATTTATTTTTTATCTCACGCTACAATATCTAATCTCACCGGCACAGTTGTTTTTACATTAACCGCAGGTAAACACACCGCCCATCCAACTTCACCCTTAAAATCCTGGACTATATAGCATTTTTAAAATAAACTATGCTTTTTCATTTTAAAATGCCACATAAATTGATGGAATTACATTAATAATTCAATTGGACATCAATTATTAAATCAGAAAAAGTAGAGGGATTAATTTATTGAGATTAAAAATAAAGAGACTAAATTTCAATTGTATAAAGAGTACAAGGACTGAGAGTACAATTACACCTTTTTTATTTACTTTAAGCGGTGTACTTGCATTGGGATTTTCAGTTTCCCGGGAGAATGTAGTTTACTAGCGGTAAAATGGGCTATTTTACCTAAATAGTCCAAAAAAATATTATATTTATAAAAATAACTTAGGTTTAAAAATAATAATCAAAATAACTTGAAATGAACAGTAAATTTGGGTTGTTGACCTTAAAAAAATAATTTTTTGGGTTTTGGCTTGTCAATGGCAGGAACCCGTGTATTTTTTTTAAAATTGTATAATACTGATATACAAAAAAGAAGAAAAAAAATTTTGGGTCTTTGGCCTATCAATGGTGGCACCAGTCTGATAAAAAAAATGTAAACTTTTTTCGTGTCGATATCGGTATCAATATCTGAAAAAATTAAAAAATTTTGGGTCTTGGCTTTGTCAATGGTAGGCACCTAGTATAGTAAATTTTTTATTTTTTGTGTCGATATCAGTATCGATATCTGAAAAAAGTAAAAAAATTTTGGGTCTTGGCACATCAATGGTAAAGACACCAAGACGAGAAAAAAATTTACTTTTTTAGTGTCAATATCGTATCGATATCTGAAAAAGTAAAAAAAATTTTTGGTCTTTGGCACATCAATGGTCAAGACCAAAGACGATAAAAAATTTACTTTTTTATCGATACTTGATCTTGACGAAAAAAGGAAAAATTATCTTGTCTTTGGCCTAACCATTGATGACAAAGACCAAAAAAATTTTTTCTTCTTTTTTGTATATCAGTATTATACAAATTAAAAAAAATACACGGGTTCCGACCATTGACAGGCCAAAACCCAAAAAATTATTTTTTTAAGGTCTGACACAATTATCAGGCAATCATGGGTGCAAAATACGAGTGGATTCCGACCATTGACAAGCCACAACCCAAATTTACTGTGTATTTCAGGTTATTTTGGTTATTGTTTTTAAACCTAGGTTATTTTTGTAAATATAATATTTTTTGGGCTATTTAGGTAAAATAACGATAAAATGGATAGACCCATTATTTACCTTTTCTATTTAAAATATAATTTTAAAAATTAAAATATCAAAATAATAAATAAAAATTAATTTTAAAAATCAAAATCATATAGCTTTAATCCAATACAACAATGGCCACATTCTCCAATTCTCTATAATTTTCTATAACCTTTGTTTTTACTTTAAGAATGGCAATGAAGCAACTGTCTTATAGTTATCATGCTTTGCTCTATGTGCGTCCTCTTCATTATAGAATGTATAATCTTAAAACTATCTCTATGGACGCTAAATGCATACTTCGTTGTTTTGTTTCAATTTAGTATATTTAAATTATTTTTAATAATTTTAATAATATTAAATTCATCAAAAAATATTTAACATAAACTATATTCTATAATACATTAAGACATTTTCAATGTTTTAATAATTATAGAAAAATCCACATAAAAACGCTGTTCATCCACTTTCCAAAATTCATCAAATAATTCATAGTTTTCTTCGAAAGCTTTAGTAGAGGGCCAAGTTCCATCTAAAGGTATAAACTTAAACTTATGGGGAAGATATCATAGAAGTCAAATAATGGTCAAGAAATTTGACCTTTTTTCAACCTAGTTTAATGGAAATGGTGATTGTTTGGCTTTTGTTATAGTTCCCAGTAGTTATAGTGGTAAAAACGGTTCTAGGGATGGAGATAAGCAGTAGTGCTGTTGCTGTAGAATTTGATACCTACAAAGATGTAAATTTGTATGGAAACCACATTACCATTGGTACCATTAATCAATGGAGAAAAATTGCATTGTTGGACTGATAAAGAAGCAAAATTCACAATGAATTCAGCCATTAAAGAACAAAATTTACAAGTAAATGAAATACAATATTCATATCGAAAAAACAGTATAAGCTGACAAAGTTTACAGCTTTCATCATTGTTCTTTAGATATATACATGTTTACAGGTCAAAAGCTAAAACCTCTTGCCTTGGTTTTCATTATTCTTCCATGGCCCTGCAATGCTCAATTGATCCTCCAACAAGAACATAAACAAAGCACAAAATAGACAATTTAAACAAGATACCGTGCAGTCAAGATAATACGTACATACATACATTCTTTAATCAATCGATAACCTTATCCCACTTACCATAATCAAAATCATAGATCAAAACAGCAGATATAACACATCTTAATCATATGCAAAGATGAAAAATGTCTTCAGGGGCCAGCTGATGCTTAGATTTTACCTTTTCCCACTCACCACAATCAAAACCATAGATCAACAGCTGATATAACACATCTTAACCATATGCAAAGATGAAAAATATGCTTGAGGGGTCAGCTGATGCTTAGATTTTAGCTTCGGGTATTGTCTTCCGTACTCCAAGGAGAACCAAAAGATGTTCACAGAATTTTTCATGGGTGCCTACTATTTGTGGATAATAACACTGTTACTTGATTAACCTTTTGAGCTCTTCTCGGAGTAGAAACACAAAAATGGAATATAAACATCCTAAACACAATACCAATACATAGAGATGACACAATGATCCATCACTTTAAATTGGAGTATTTCTTTAGGAGAAAAAAGTGAAAATCCATATGGGATCTCAGCAAGTAAAAAAGTTATCTTCAAAATCCCTTTTGAAAGGGAAAGTTCAGATAGATAACGCAGTATGTAAAATAACATCATGGATCCATAAATAAATAAAATTTAACATCTTTAGAACCCAAAAAATAAAACCCAAAAAAGAAGAAGAAGAAGAAGCATCTCAGAGAGAACATGCCCATATTGTTTCTTCACTGAACAATCATAGTGCAAGGATAACAATTTAAAAGCTCCTCACTGATGCTCTTCGTAAAGAAAAACTATGAAAAAACATAACAATCATCTCAAAATAGAGAGTTAAATTGTTGTTTCAAAAGAACCAGTTCTGATTAAGACAAAACTTGGTGCCTTGAAACAGTGGTTGTATCCTAGGTAGAAGAGAGGTGGTGAATGAAGAAAATGTAGCCATTTATATAGGTGTGATTACAGCCAAAACCCTAATGGGCCAGTTTGAAAAAGTAAACCCATGTTTATAGCAAAGAAAAAGGCCAATAAGTTAATGGGTTTGGATCTATTTCGAGTAGCCCGACCCTTTAATAGAAGTACTTAATATTATAATAAAATTATATTTTCACCTCCAAAAATATAATTCATTTATAGTGTTTTAAAAAATAATTTTCTACCTTCACCTCTATCTTGTATATATTAATTATAAAAAAAATTGTAATAAGAGTAAAATGGAATGTACCATAGCAAACACTAATAATTCGTTTTATTTCAGTGTAGATTCACATTTTTAAGAAAGAATTTATCAATCGGGAGTGTAGTGGTATAGAATACATCAAATGGTTCGGGTTTGTCATTTATAAAATTATAAATTGAGTTAGGTTGGATTTTTGGGTCGGGTAAATTACACATAATGTCACTAACTATTAGTAAGTTTATGTTTTGGTCATTTACGTTATGCGGTTATTAAAATCATTGTTGTATGACATTCTCTATTTGAACCACCTCCACCAATCGAAAGCTTTCATTTTTCTTCTCTTCTTCAATTTAATTAATTTTCATGAAGATACAAACAACTTTATTTTTCGATCTCCAACATTGATCATCAGATAGAATTGGATCAAATGTAAGTTTTTCTACTCAACGATGGGTACTGATCTATTGTACCAATCATCGAAGAATTACTTGGAGCTTGTTGGCTGAACTTTAAAAAAAAATTACAGCCCAATGACTTAAATGAAAAGTTTCAAATAGGTCAATGATTATTTTATAACTTTTTAAAGTTGAGTGATCAAAACATAAATTTACTAATAGTATAATAAGGGTGGGTTTGGATGAGCGATTGGGTGCGGTGCGGTGCGTTTAGTTTACTTTTTGTCTCACGCTACAGTATCGCTACAGTATCTAATCTCACCGCCACCGCTGTTTTTATACTAACCGCAGGTAAACGCACCGCCTATCCAAACTCGCCCTAAGAGTTTTCCCAAAATGCCTGATTAGAATGGGTACTCAAAGGCCCAAATCTCACACGTCCAACAAAAAACCATACTATAAATTCCTCTTTTTCGCGCTTCACTAGGGTTTTTGTTCTTTCGCAGGTAAAGCGGCAGCAAAGGTGTCATCTTCGATTCACAATGGTGAAAGGTCGCCAAGGAGAGCGCATCAGGTCTTAAATCTCTCAAGCCCCAAACTCATTTTTCATTAATTTAGCCAAACCTTTCATTCATTTGGTCTATTAATTATCGTTTTGTAGGCTCTATGTTCGTGGAGCCATTTTGGGTTACAAGAGGTAACAAAAAAATCTCATTTTTTCTCTTTTTGAGCTGGTAATTGAGCCTTTGAATTGGGTTACAAAATGGATTTTTGATTTTATTAAAGGTCGAAGTCGAATCAGTATCCAAATACGTCACTGATTCAGATCGAAGGGGTGAACACCAAGGAAGAAGTGGGATGGTACTGTGGGAAGCGAATGGCGTACATTTACAAGGCTAAAGTGAAGAAAAATGGGTCACATTATCGTTGCATTTGGGGTAAAGTAACTAGGCCTCATGGCAATAGTGGTGTTGTTCGTGCTAAGTTCAAGTCTAATCTCCCTCCTAAATCCATGGTAATTAAACAAGTTGTAATAATCCAAGTACTATTTTGTATAATTTGTACTGATTTGATTTTGCTGATTTTGGTCTTCTTTTTGGTTGAATAGGGTGATAAAGTTAGAGTTTTCATGTATCCCAGCAACATTTGAGGTAATTAATTTGAACAGATTCTTTTAATTCCCTGAGTATTTGTGAGATTTAACAGCATTTTCTTCTTTGTGTGTAGCTGAGAATTCATTCTACTATGTTAGCTCTATGCATTGTTTCTTGTATGTGATGATGGAAACACTATTGAGATTTCTCTTGGATTTTCCGTGATTAATCTAGTGATGGTGAGAATTTTGGACTGGTTATGGAAGTTTGTATGTCCATATTGGTATCCTTGTTTAAACTAGACTTGGAATTATAAGCCTTATCCCCCAATTGGCATTCCTTGTTTCTTAAGTTAGCTTGACAAGAGATTATTACAATATATATAATCATGAAACAACTGGTTAACTGTATTGTTATCATCTTCCTGTTGGCATACCTTGTTTCTTTAGCCGGTTTTGAAAACTGCATATTATTGCAATATATACAATGACACATTTTGAAATCCTTCATTACTTAAACAGGAAAAATGGGTTTTCTTGAGATCACCTTCACATTCCCTTTTCAATTTCAAGTGAAAACTTACCAACTTATTATAATGGAACTGCAAGTTTATACTTTACACCATTGTCTTGAAATTTCTCGACTGATTAGTTCATAGCCTTTATGCTTTAATGTATGTCATTTTGCATGACTTGTGTTAAGTGGGGTGTACTCAATTTGTTTAGATTTTATTCCTACTAGAATTCATAGCATACGCATAGATTTTTGTTCATCTATTTGTTGCTCTTCTTTTGTGTGTTGCAGATGCGAGGTAGGAATTGCAAGTTGGTAGGATGAGTTGTGCAAGTCGGGACTGGATTGCAATTTAGAGCTATATTTTATATCTATGATGATTTTGGTAGCTTTTTGTATTTCTTAAGATAATCAATATTGTTAAGTTCAAAATGTGGAATCTTTGTTATTTATAAAATATCAGTATATTTTTGGATCTTAAAAGCATGAATGCAAGCCATTTTGAAATATGATCTAATTATTGTCAGGGTCTGTTTTTGCCCTAGTTGCATAAGATCAAGTTAAAGCCATTTCATTTTGTAAGTTCTGGTTTATATAAGGCAAAAACAAAGCGAGACGAGGAGTTGAAAAATGGTTGAATTGTTAAACAAACAATCTTAGAAACTAATGTTTTGACGAATTATTTTTGATGTCACTGTAATGGCTCACGCTTTCGTTTCTTGACAATATAGTTCTTTAAAGCTGATAAAGGTGAGGATGAACACAAACAGGTCTTCAATAGAGCAAGTGCCTGCACCAAAACACACTGCATTATAGATTTTGAATCCTCAAAGATAATCAAAACTCAAGAAAAGATAAATCACTTACTTCAACCTGCCCAATGCTGATAACTTGCTGTTCAACGTCAACAAGTGGGATATTTAATTCCTTCAGTACAGAAATAATAGAAACAGAGGATAGTGATTTAACTACTAGATCATCTGCTACTAGAAACGATGAGTTCTTCAGGACATAGCCCGAGCTGAATGACGAGTTTGGGTTTAGGGACTTCGGGTCCAAAAATGAGGAAAACCTTACTTCAGAACAGATACTTGAAAACTCCTTTGGGGAACTATAAAATGGTTGGAGAACAGCTTTCTTAGAATTCTTTGGCTCGGTAATGGAAAGCATAATGTTTAAATCTTGAAGCAAATAAGAGATGGATCCAATTGTGAGATTACTACCTAGTAAGAGTTCCAATACAGAATCAAAAGGTATGGTGAGGAAGCTAAATAAGAGGTCCACAAAATCTTCATTTGTTTCAGCGAATAATATTTTTCCTATCAGACTTCCTCGGTATTATTTTCACCCTTGTTTTGACATCAATTTCAACTGTCTCCTCCATATTTGGAGCTACGAGCAAGGACTTTTCACCGCTGAGGATTCATTGTTTTCTCAGAAAAGCATCAGTCAAAGTAGTCTTTGAGAATAGTGAATAACTCAAAAGATTAGACATCTGAAAATAGTTATGCAATGAGAGACATAATATTCAAACTAAAACATTATTGAAAGGATGAATGCTGTAAAGAGTTAAGGATAATACTACCTCATATGAATCAATTTCCAGAACTTCTTCTTTGATCTGATGAAAATTCTTGATTCCCAGCTTATGAAGGAATTGAATGAGATTACCTGGCAAACCTTTCATCACTACTAAACCATCAGCGATGAAAAACATTGACTCTCCCTTAGTTTCATCTTTTACTACATCCATCCCTGTTCATCAACTTTCCGCAACTGCATTTTGCAGTTTTATAGTTACTCAATAAACCAACTAGTCTTTCACTACACATTTTCGCACATAAAAATCTTTGTAGGCTCAGTAACATCCATGTTAAGCTTCATTTTCTTCAACCTGTTTTCATGAATGGTTCTAGGATAAAGCAGCATATGCTTATATGCATGGGTACAACAGATGTTCGAGTTTAGATTTTCGACGCTGTTGTATAAGTTAATCAAGCAGCCAGGCTCTGGAATTTGATGTTTGCCGAAAAGTCGAGCGATGCTTCCGAGGGGAAACATAAGGATACTACGAAGGGTATCGACAAAATCATTACCAGCTTCAGCTAGAATTACCTTGTTTCTTTCCTGGTCTATTAAAAGCTTGATTGAAATCCTGGTTGATTCAGAAGCCATTGATACAAAACAAAAGCAAACTCAGACGGATGAAATTTGGAGCACAGCTGAAATGAAACTAAAACCAGTAATATTGTGCGAGTCCATGAACTGAACATATTTTAAATTATAATTTATAAACTTAGATCAATGAACTGAACAGGTAATGAAGTACGTGCATGATTATGGACTAATTACCTAAACAATGACTTGGGGGAGAGTGTTGAAAATTGGCCAACAATGCTGCTCTGATATTTTTGGTTGAAGTGCAGGCAGCTTGTAAATATGCTGCAGCACGTATGCTTGCTGTAACAGCAAGGTTGTTGTTTAGTTACTTTGTTGAGTTACTTTGTAATGTTTTGATGTTTTTAGGTGCTGATTGACATAATCAGCTTGTGTCAAGGTTAAGGTTTACTTGTTTCAAAGTATGATTAGTGGGAGTAGTTGAGTATTTGGTGGTGTATTTCATTAAAAATGCATTGTTTTTCTTATTGAAAAATTGAGCAAAATAGCTACCAGCCGTAAGTTTCCTTACTGCACATTTATGAGCAAAAAATATTTCATGCATATTGTTTCGTTGTTCTGTGTCCTCTGTTTTTCATCCTTTGCTCCTCGAAAATCACCAACAGGGAGTAACTAGAGTTGTGAAAATGTATATAACCCAGATCATGGCTAGCGGAATATTATTGGCAAGTTCAGAGCTTTCTACTGTATCAATTAAATATATCTATGTCGGTTGAATACTTGTGTTTGACACTCAACCTAAGTTGAGTAATATTAATTTATTTTTCTTACATATCAATTGAGTCTTAGTTCGATTAACATAAATATTATTACGAATATAAGAAACGAATAATTCAATCCCATTTTCATATTGCTTGAAAGCTAAGTGGAATTATTCCAACTCCACTCACAACCATCATTCATTTTCCCTTAGATATCATTTTCCTTTAATAAAGAATCCTCGAAGGAAAACAACAATGCAAATTCTCCTATTTATTTTTGTGTGGAGAAGTAGCAGGAAAATGGTTTGAAAGAACATATGAAAATAGAATAAAATTAAAAGAAACACAATACATTCTTAAAAAGATTCACTGAAATATCAGGGATTAGCTATCTTTCGTTAAATAAGAAAAATAAATAAAGAGAGTGAATTTGAGGTTGGTTTGTGCTGTGTTCCAAACTTCATCCCGTCTGAAGTTTCTCTTGTTTTGTATTCCATTCTGTATCTATGGCTTTTAAAACATTCACGGCTTCAATCAAACTGTTGATAGACCAGGAAAGAAACAAGGTACTTCTTGCTGAAGCTGGGAATGATTTTATTGATACTCTCCGCAGCCTTCTTAAGTTGCCGCTTGGAAACATTGGTCTACTCTTTCGCAAAAATAAATGCCTGCTGACCAGTTGCTTGGATAACCTAAACAACAGCGTCGAGAATCTCAGCCTCAACAGCTTTCGAACCCATGCCTGTAAGCGTATGTTGCTTTATCCGAGAAGCATTCATAAAGACAAGCCAGTCCAGTATTTTACATGCAAAAAGAGGGGATGTGGTTTGTTGAGTTATTATGAAACTTCAAGATGCTCTTGCGGAAAGTTGATGAATAGTGAGATATATTTAGAAGAAATGGAGAGAGATGGGGTAAAAGATGAAAATGAGGGAGGGTTCTGTAAAGTAGAATCCAGGTTTTTCATCACTGACGATTTAAGGGTGATGAAAGGATTACCAGGTGATCTCATTCAATTCCTTAGTAAGTTGGGTATCAAGGATGTTAATATGAATGCTGTTAAGGAACTTGAAATTGGTTCAAAAGAGGTACTGTGTACTTAACTCATTTCCAATTTCTTCTTTTGAATATGATTTAGACTATGATTATGATAGTAATTTATTTGTCCCCTTGCTTAATTATGTCAGATATTTAATCTTTTGAGCCATTCATTGATCTCAAAGACTACTCTGACCGATGTTTTTCTAAGAAAACAAGGAACGATGTTAGTTGAACGGCCCTTGCTCATAGGTCCAAGTACCAAGGAGACAACTGCAAAAGATGGCAAAACAAGAGTGAAGATAATGGAGAGAAAGTCAGATAGGAAGATCTTGTATGCTGAAGCAAATGAAGATTTCGTTGACCTCTTATTTAGCCTCCTCACAATCCCTCTAGAATCGGTGTTACAACTTGTAGGAGATCGTTACATCATAGCTGGATCTTAAAAGCATGAATGCAAGCCATTTTGAAATATGATCTAATTGTTGTCAGGGTCTGTTTTTGCCCTAGTTGCATAAGATCAAGTTAAAGCCATTTCATTTTGTAAGTTCTGGTTTATATAAGGCAAAAACAAAGAGAGTTGAAAAATGTTTGAATTGTTAAACTAACAATACCTAGAAACTAATGTTTTGACAAATTATTTTTGATGTCACTGTAATGGCTCACGCTTTCGTTTCTTGACAATATAGTTCTTTAAAGCTGATAAAGGTGAGGATGAACACAAACAGGCCTTCAATAGAGCAAGTGCCTGCACCAAAACACACTGCATTATAGATTTTGAATCCACAAAGATAATCAAAACTCAAGAAAAGATAAATCACTTACTTCAACCTGCCCAATGCTGATAACTTGCTGTTCAACGTCAACAAGTGGGATATTTAATTCCTTCAGTACAGAAATAATAGAAACAGAGGATAGTGATTTAACTACTAGATCATCTGTTACTAGAAACGATGAGTTCTTCAGGACATAGCCCGAGCTGAATGGCGAGTTTGGGTTTGGGGACTTCGGGTCCAAAAATGAGGAAAACCTTACTTCAGAAAATATACTTGGAAACTCCTTTAGGAAACTATAAAATGGTTGAAGAACAGCTTTCTTAGAATTCTTTGGCTCGGTAATGGAAAACATAATGTTTAAATCTTGAAGCAAATAAGAGATGGATCCAATGTGAGATTACTACCTAGTAAGAGTTCCAATACAGAATCAAAAGGTATGGTGAGGAAGCTAAATAAGAGGTCCACAAAATCTTCACTTGTTTCAGCGAATAATATTTTCCTATCAGACTTCCTCAGTATTATTTTCACCCTTGTTTTGACATCAATTTCAACTGTCTCCTCCATATTTGGAGCTACGAGCAAGGACTTTTCACCACTGAGAATTCGTTGTTTTCTCAGTAAAGCATCAGTCAAAGTAGTCTTTGAGACCAGTGAATAGCTCAAAAGATTAGACATCTGAAAATAGTTATGCAATGAGAGACATCATAATCAAACTAAAACATTATTGAAAGGATGAATGCTGTAAACAGTTAAGGATAATACTACCTCATATGAATCAATTTCCAGAACTTCTTCTTTGATCTGATGAAAATTCTTGATTCCCAGCTTATGAAGGAATTGAATGAGATTACCTGGCAAACCTTTCATCACTACTAAACCATCAGTGGTGAAAAACATGGACTCTCCCTTAGTTTCATCTTTTACTACATCCATTTCCCTTCCAGGAACATCCCTGTTCATCAACTTTCCGCAACTGCATTTTGTAGTTTTATAGTTACTCAATAAACCAACTAGTCTTTCACTACACATTTTCGCACATAAAAGTCTTTGTAGGCTCAGTAACATCCATGTTAAGCTTCATTTTCTTTAACTTGTTTTCATGAATGGTTCTTGGATAAAGAAGCATAAACTTACATGCATGGGTACGAAAGATGTTAGTATTTAGATTTTCGACGCTGTTGAATAAGTTAATCAAGCAACCAGGCTCCGGAATTTGATGTTTGCCGAAAAGTCAAGCGTTGCTTCCGAGGGGAAACATAAGGATATCACCAAGGGTATCGACAAAATCATTACCAGCTTCAACTAGAATTACCTTGTTTCTTTCCTGGTCAATTAAAAGCTTGATTGAAATCCTGGTTGATTCAGAAGCCATTGATGCAAAACAAGAGCGAACTCAGACTGATGAAATTTGGAGCACAGATGAAATGAAACTAAAACCAGTCTATTTATTGTGCGAGTCCATAAGACGGTGTTGAGTTATATCAGCATTCAAAGATTAAAAACAAAGAAAACTTGTGTTTGAAATATGAAAAACAGAAGCAAAAACACAAGTTGGTTGAGAGAAAATTTGACAACTCTCATTACTACAATAAGAAACATTACAATATACATAAGTAGCTTCATTACATTGGAAGAAAATAAAATATTGTGCTAGTATCCAAGCTGTAAAATCAGCTTAATGATAACCTAAGAATCAGCTATGTACGTGACAAACCTCAGCAAAACAAAAATTACAATCAAACTAAACATAAGACACATGTTACAAAAAAAAAAAAAAAAAATTTAACAACCAAATTACAAATTGGACATTTGCATGCTGCTGCATTGTTGCCAACTTTCAACAGACGGCCATTAAAGCTTCAAGAAAACCTTTGATGTTCCCCATACATATTTTAAATGATAATTTATAAACTAACTTAGGTCAATGAACTGAACAGGTAATGAAGTACTTGCATGATTATGGACCAGGGGAGAGTAACTAGAGATAGGGTGAGTAAAATTCTATTCGATTTTAAAAAATCGAAAAAAATTCAAATTTCGAATAACTTGATTCGAGTACTGAGTTCGAATTGAGTTGAATTTTACAATTTGAATAACAGATTGGTATAAATATCATTTTGATTTTGTCAACTTTGAAAGAAAACAAATTGGTCTATCTCAGTAATGATTAAAAAAATTAAAGTCATTTTCAAAAATTCAAAATAATTTTTAAAATTTTATAAAAATTCAATATTTATAAAAACCTCAGCAAAAAATCGAAAAAATTCAAATTTGAATAACTTGATTCGAGTATTGAGTTCGAATTGAGTTAAATTTTATAATTTGAATAATGATTGGTATAAATATCATTTTGATTTTGTCAACTTTGAAAGAAAACAAATTGGTCTATCTCAAGTAATGATTAAAAAAATTAAAGTCATTTTCAAAAATTCAAAATAATTTTTAAATTTTTATAAAAATTCAATATTAATAAAACCTCACAAAAAATCGAAAAAATTCAAATTTGAATAACTTGATTCTATTCAAATTTCAAATTTCAAGTAACTAGAGATAGGAGAGTAAAATTCTATTCGATTTAAAAAATCGAAAAAATTCAAATTTGAATAACTTGATTTGAGTATTGAGTTGAATTGAGTTGAATTTTACAATTTGAATAATGATTGGTATAAATATCATTTTGATTTTGTCAACTTTGAAAGAAAACAAATTGGTCTATCTCAAGTAATGATTAAAAAAATTAAAGTCATTTTCAAAAATTCAAAATAATTTTTAAATTTTTATAAAAATTCAATATTTATATTTTAAAAATTATAAAAAATTTAAAATTATTCTAAAATAATAATTTTGGAAACCTAATTAATAATTCAAATTTATCATACTAGATTTTTTTCAAATAATATATATCATTTTAAATTTATGTGCTCTGAAATGGAATTAGTTATACTGTAACAATATTTTTATTTGACATGTTTAATTTTTTAATTTAACTCAAACAATTTCACACAATTTGACTCGACATGACACAAATTTCATTTCACTCGACTCGATTAAAAAAAATGAAATTGAGTTAAAAAGGCAAAATAGGATTCGTGAAGTTGAATTTTTTTAACTCAATTCGACTCGATTTGATCGAACGCTTACCCTTAACTAGAGTTGTGAAAACGTATATAACCCAAATTATGGCTAGCTGAGTGTTATTGGCAAGTTTAGACCTTTCTATTGCATCGATTAAGGGACTAAGATGAGATATTCATATTTGCAAACTATTCAAATTCAAAATGAAAAAAAACAGTTTGAATTTGATTCATCATTCTGAGTTGAGTTCAAGCTCAAGTAAGCAGAGTTTAAAGGTGACTTTGGATGGGCGGTGCGTTTACCTGCAGTTAGTGTAAAAACAGCGGTGGCGGTGAGATTAGATACTGTAGCGATACTATAGTGTGAGACAAAAAGTAAGCTAAACGCATCACACCGCACCCAATCGCCCATCCAAACCCACCCAAAGTATTTTGTTTTGGTATTCTCCATGCAAGCCGCGAGGATAGCGAGGCCCTGACTTTCTAAAATGTAAAATTTTACTTTTGGCTCATTGACATGATTTTAATTTAATAAATAGTAAAATTATACTTTGACTCTTAAAAATAATAAAATTTTGATTTAATCCTTTAAAATTTATAAAGATATGATATATTAGAATTGTGAAATTGCATTTTAAATCTCATAAAAGTGTACAACTTAATTCAACCCTTGAGAAAAAAACTTTTTGCTTCATCCTTGTCGCCATGTTTGTTTTACTATTTGTGTTCAAAGCCTTTGTAACAATGTAATCTCTAAGGACCGAACATGTAACATGCTTTACCATTGCATCCAACACTTGTTGGTGAGTTCAAGCATTTTAGCACTTAATTCGAGTAGATCGCGAGTATAATTTTTTTGATCAAATTACTATTTTATCCTAAAGAATTGTATATAGAATAAGTTTGGGCTCGAGTTTAAGTATATAAATTTCCAAATTTCAGTCACTTTATATTCATAATCTGTAATGCAATATTGTTTTTCAGTAGGTTGGTTTATTGAGGGCTTGTTTGTGTTCATCTTCAGCTTTGTCAGAGTCAATGAAGCTCTATGTGTGGCAACCAAAGCAAGAGCAATTATAGCAAAAGCTACGTTATATTATAGTTGCAGTATCAAGGATAATATTCAAGATGTTTCAATTTACTTTCATGTAATAGTATTTTGCCGTCTCAGTTCAAAACTAAAATATTACTTTTAAGTAATGTTTCATTCTCATCTCCAACATTTAGCAACTCCTTGTCTTTCTATCTAGGTTCTTGCTTTACTGTCTTAGTACCAAAGAGCTTGAATGAATAGGCATAAGTGTAGAAAATTTGCCAACCATGTTGCTGTAATATTTCCGGATGAAGTGCATACAGCTTCTAAACATGCTGCAGCACGTATGCTTGCTGTAACAACAAGGTTTTCACTTTAGTTGCAATATAATTTAGTTTGATTGAAAATGAACTTTGATGTTGATGTTTTGTTGGGGTGATTGAGCTGATAAGTCAGGTTATCCATGTGTACAAGCAATATTTTAATAGTCCCAATGCTGATTAGTAGGGTTGGTTGAATATTTTGTGATGTATTTTGACTATAAATGTATTGTTTTCATTTTGAACGAGTAAGCATATCAGTTGTGTAAAGCAGATTGCTTCCTTGCTACACGTTCAGTTGTGTAACGCAGATTGCTTCCTTGCTGCACGTTTTTGAGCAAGTAAATTATTCTTTGTTTCTTCCTCCTTTGTTTTCTGTATTATTCTCTTCTTTTGCTGCTGTCAAAAACCCAACAATAAGTTAGGGATTTTGGTTATGCTTTGGAAATTGAAAAGACCAGGATATATATAGTTCTTTTATGTGCTTGGAACCCATGTTATTCAAGAATGAAACCATAATCACAATATATATAATATACTTTTTATGTGTGTTGTACCGGTTGCTATGTTATAAATTGTAGATGGCTCTTCTCTATGTTTACACCAGATGGAGTTCATGGTTCGACATTAACTCTCTTACCATGTAGTACAAAGTGGTCTACATTTAACCTGTCCGATGCTAATAACTTGCAGTTCAACTTTATCAACCAGGACCTCTAATTCTTGTAACAAGGAAATGCTATAAAGACAGGATACTGATTTAACTATCAGATCATCTTTTACTGCAAAGAGTGAGACATAGTGATTAAGTGCTAAAATTATATATTTTATGTAATTAAATTGGTTCATTTATGAGAGTGCACCACTGATTTTTTCCATGTTTATTTTGAATTTTATACAGGGATGCAATTTGGGGCTAAATAGAAGAAAAAGGAAACAATTGGGCTAGATTGAAGAAAGAAGCAAAGAAGGAGGGCCAAAACAGAATTTTTTCAAGATATAATTAGCTGAAATTTTTGTTGACTTAGTGGGAGATTATGTAGGGATTTTTAATATTTTATTCCCTTGATTTTCTATGATTAGTGGCTCTTAATTTAGTAAGGCCACTAGTAGAAATAGGAGGCTACATTGTTCATTTATTCATCAAGTCATGAATCAAGCTTTCAATCAAGTCATAAATCAAGCTTTCATCTTTGAATGCAATATCTTCTTCATTCTCACGAAGCTACTTGTTGTTTTTAGTTTCTTTTTCTTCAATTTATCAATTTCTAGTTTGTCACCAACTTTAACCATTTACAATTTCTTTTTCAAACTTCCTTTTCATTTTCAATAGCTAACCATCTCACTTTAATACACTACCAAAATTTCAGCCCCCATACTTAATCACGCCACCCATTCTTTTCACCAATTTTTACCTTATTTAATTTATCCAACTCCAATATGCCCCAAACCTTAGTTAACTAAATCCATTTTCAGCTTTAGGTCAGAATTAGCCTTGTCAAAACCCGTGAGTTACAAACTCGAGCAATTTAACTCCTAAATTCCAGTACTTATTATTTCTCCGGATTAAGAGTATGATTTTGTCAACTCACAAAGTCAGATCAGCACTAAGTCAAAAAAGACGTCATTTGAGTTAGTGTGGTTAGACGTACAGTTGGAATTCCAAAAGGATCGATTATCTAATTGGTTTTCCGTGAACACATTGGCGTGCCAAGTAGGGATTGCTATTTGGTTCGGTCAAGGGAAGTAGTAACCGGATTTAAATGTCCCACGCGGTTGAGGGCGTTGGTTCGAGCTAGGCTCTTCTAAAACGCAAAGCTGCCGGAGTTCTAAATCACGAACGTCTCGTTGGTTGTTCGATCGGTAAGGGTTAGTTATTGGACATTCCATAACTAATTTACACAAGGAAGAGTTGGTGTCCGAGGCGTCCTTGGTAGTTATAATTAGCTTATTGGAAAAGAGGGGTTCATCTAATTTCGAGGATCGGTTCAAAGACGAGGAAAAACCCGTGCCTAAAACTGAGCTTAGTTTAATTAAATTTTCTCCAGATTTATTTAACTGTTTTTATTATTTTATTTCCAGCTTTTACTTCACGCATTTTTTCCCTGTTTATTTCAGATTTTAGGTTTTCAATTTTATCCTCCCCAAACTTCTTGGGCACAACAACTGCCCCGACATAAACCTGGTCAAGAGAGTAACAATTTGCAGTAAACCCAGTCTCTGAGGGATTGACCCTACTCCCTATACTACTTAAATTGCAAATTAGGTGTAGGTTTATAGTGGTGGATTCGACATCCATCACATAGCCCCTACTTTTTGTTGTGGTTGGCTCTGCCGATTTGGGTAGCCCCTACTTTTTGTTGTGGTTGGCTCTGCCGATTTGGGGTCCAATAGTTTTAAGGGCATGTTATAAGAGACATCCACACTTTCAGGAGTTAGATCATTTTTATTACCTTCTTTTTAGCAATATTTTGTTATTATGTTACATATTTATTGTTCCTAGTTTGCTGCCTTATTTTGAATTAGTAGGAATTTCCTGTGTTGCTTATTATTTTATTATGGTTCTTATGGATTAGTTTTTATATGCTCACTGACTGTTGATATTGAATAAAGGGTGGCTTATATTATTTTATCACCATCTCTTTACAGACAACCATTGGATAGTTTCCAAACTTTTCCAATTAAGAGATTGAGAGATGCCAAACTATGGCTCCAGTGAGCACTGCAGATTAAAATAAAACATTGTGGATATGGTTTCATTCTTAAATAATATGTTTCCGAGCACAGAAAAGAATGGTATATTGCTGGTGCTTATAATATTCAAAGTGAAACCATTGTCTCCAACTTAAGCCATTTCATTCATAATCTTTGGTACTAAGACAATAAACCAAAAACCAAGATTGAAAAACAAGGTGTTGCAATATACTGTAGGTTAAAATGAAACATTCCTAAAAGTTATATCTAGTCTTGATACTGCAACAAAAATATAATATAGCTTTTTCTATAATGGCTTTTGCTTTGGTTGCTAGACATAACTACCCTGTTTCTTTCCTGGTCTATCAAAAGTTAAGCTAGAGCCTGTCAAAAAATTCTTAACACATTCCATCCAGGTGTTTATAACCAGAAAGGCAATTAGGATGAATTAAGCTAGAGCCTGTAAATAAACTCTCAACACATAGCACATAATACTCTGTCAATAAATATATGTTTACAAGTTTATGGAGTTATAAAACATACACTATAATAAAGTTCACATTCAACACGCATAAGTTGAAACTAGCATGAATAAAAGAGAATAGCCACGCTTTGCCTGATTTAAGCCCTTCAAGTTCATTGATACAGTGGCGCCTTAGGTACCTGCAACATATGGAAACAAGGAAACCTCTAAACCATCGAAGTTACTTCCATTGAGTGTAACCAAAATACATGTTACTTGTTCAAATTATTTGAATAAAGCATTTATATGAAAAGTAGTGGAATTTAATTTGCTTCTAAGTCAAGCAATGATTTGATTAGTTTGTTAACATATTATTGTATACCTGTTGATTGAGCAATATATAAAGCTTGGCGCTCACGATGTACGCGAGTTGGATGAAGAAGTTTGACTCTAATAGAACAAAGCTTGGAAACAACGTCACTCATGTCCATCCTCTCGGTAGGTGATTCAGCAGAACAAGTGAGTCCAATTTCAAATATTGAATTCAAGTGTTGAAGATGCTTGTCATTGAGAGTGAATTCTTTAAGTGTGCCTTGTCTAGCTCTCTCTTGAAGAAGAATGGGATCTGTAATCTCAATTACTTGTTCTGGCAAAGCTGCCTCAACAAAGTTGTGAATGCTAAGACCTTCTTTGAACATATCATCAGTCGGCCTTTTCCCGGTGAAAATCTCTAGCAAGAGAATGCCATAGCTGTACACATCACCTTTTGTTGATAACTCACTTCCCATGCCATATTCTACAATTAACTTATCACAAATTACATATAGAAATAATTGCAAAAGAAAATCCTTGGAAAACATAAAGATAGCCTGTTACATTCAAGCTCTAGATATATGAAAAACTACTTCTAGATTGTGTGTTTTGCTTTTATATTATAGAAGAAAGGGGGAAAAAAACTTAATTTACCCGGTGGCGCATAACCAATAGTCCCTCTTAATCCAATGGAGCTTGACTGATTAGTAGAATAGTTAAGCCTATCTGCAGAAAGGATTTTTGCTAAGCCGAAGTCACTTATATGGCCAACCATTTCTTGATCAAGCAGTATATTGCTTGGCTTGAGGTCACAATGAATGATTGTCGTCTCACACTGATGGTGTAGATACTCGAGTGCATAAGCAACGTCTATGGCCACATTAACTCTTTGAAAAAAGCTCAGGTTTCTCACAATGTCCGACTCATTCCTGTTGATAGATTGATGTAGCCACTCCTCCAAGCTTCCATATTCCATGAACTCGTAAACCAATGCTTTAAAATCATTGCCTCGATAATCAACACCTGAAATGGCTGTTAATACCTTGACAAGATTTCGATGTCGAATGTTCCTCAAGGCCTCGCATTCAGCCAAGAAACTCCTAGAAGCTCCACGATTTAGAAGATTAAGCACCTTTACTGCAATAATTGCTCCACTCTCTTCGAGAATTCCTTTGTATACAGAACCGAAACTTCCTGAACCAAGCAAATTTTGTGTGGAGAATCCATCTGTAGCCCTTAGGATGCTTTGGTATGACAACTGTAAAATGGAATTTTCTGCACAAGTTGTTGTTGGCTGCTCTTTCTTCTTTCTGAACCACAGGATGAGGAGACATGAGAAGACCAAAGCCACACCTAAAATCACGACGATAATTGCAACTTTTAGTTTAAGGGAAGTGTCTGATGATGTTTTCGAGTTACATCTTGACAAGTGTAACTCAGGAATGCCTCCACAAAGCTTATTGTTTCCCTCAACGAATGTTGCACTTTTATTCTTAAAGACTCCTTCACTTGGTATCAGTCCCTCAAAATCATTGAAAGAGAGATTTAAATACTTTAATGCCCCAAAGCTCACAAGGAATTCTGGAACATCACCAGAAAGATTATTGTCAGAAACATCCAATGCCACAAGACCTCTCAATGAACTCAAAGATGAAGGAATGGGCCCTTCAAACAAATTGCCATCTAAAAACAGTGCTTCTAGATGTACACAGCTACCAAGGTTGTTTGGAAGCAAACCGGATAACCTATTTCGAGAAACACGAAATGCACCTAGATTTTTCAGTTTTCCTACTGTAAGAGGAAGGCCACCAGTCAAATAGTTTGATTTTAAGTCTAGAAAAATGGACAAGAATGGGAGTTCAAATGCTTGAGGTGGTATTGGTCCACTAAGATTGTTATGAGAAAGACTCATTGCAAGCAAATTTTGGCAGTGACCAAGACTTGAAGGAATGCTGCCCTGAAGATTGTTAAAAGCTAAATTAACTAAGGCTAACATGGTTAAATTTCCAATAGAATCGGGAATAGTCCCAGAGAGAAAATTTCTATCAAAGTAAAATCTTTGTAGCTTCTGATGCCTCCCAATATCGAAGGGAATTGGACCTGATAGTTGATTTTCTGATGCATCTAGCACTTCCAAATTGATGAGGTTTCCAATCCTATCCAGGATTCTTCCCGATATTTTGTTCTGATATATTGATAAATGTAAGAGGCTGCTAGAGAAATTGCTAATGCATTTGGGTAATGCCCCTCCAAAATTATTTACCCCTACATATAGATCTAATAGTTTGGTATTATTGACTAAAGTGCAAAAAAACTTCAAGTCACCTTCTCTCCCACGTCCCAAAGCATTGGCGCCTAGTTCAAGCAAGGTTAGTTTATCCAACTTTTCCAATGAAGGCACATTTCCAGTGAGTCTGTTATCGTTAAGTTGAAGTTCAATCAGACTTGAGGCGTTGCATACTGCAATCGGGATTTGTCCAGAGATTTGGTTTCCCCAGATGGAAATTAATTCAACATTTGGCATTGTGACCGCTAAGTCAAAATGAAGAGTACCTTGAATTTTGTTTCCACCAATATCAAAGGCTATAATATTGGAGAGATTGAACATTGCCATAGGAAAAATACCTGATATTGCATTCTCTGGTACCGAAAAATATGAAAGATTTGTCAATCGTCCAAGAGCTTCGGGTATAATCCCGGTTAATCCATTATATTCCAAACGAAGCTCCTCCAGGGATGACAAGTTCCCAAAGGAAGGTGGGATACTCCCTCTCAAATCGTTGTTTCTAAAACTCAGGAATTTCACGTGTGACAAATGACCAAGCAAAGCAGGTATTTCTCCTGTTAGTTGGTTGCCTCCCATATAAACTAATATAAGCTTAGAACAAGCTGATAAATTGGAAGGAATTTCACCACTGATGGAGTTATTGGTCAGGTCTAATATTTGCAGTCTTCTTAAACGACCAATTTCTTGAGGAATCTTGCTGTAGAAGCGGTTGCCCGCAAGACTCAACTCCCTGAGAAAGCTCATATTTCCAACATATGGTGATAAAGATCCTGAGAGATTCAAGTGTTGTAGTTCCAACTTGGCGACTCTCCGATGCTTACGACCGCAGGTAACACCACGCCACTGGCAGAAGTGAATAGAACTATTCCAAGATTCCATAACCTCAAGCTGATAACCGGTTATCTTCGCTTTGAACTGGAGTAAAGCTTGTTGATCAGTGTCGTTTCCTCCAACTACAGGGCTGCCTGTTGCTAAACCAAGCAAGTTGAAGCATGACAGAAAAATTATAACAACGTAAACAAGAAAAAAAGAGTTGAACACTTCCATATGCTTTCTTGACAGCTCCTTCAACCTGAATCAATTTCTTTAGGGATGAGAATGATTTGTAGTTGAGAGTGCTTTGTTCATCAGTGCAAAATAAGTAAATTTTGAACTCTGATACTATCTTATTCTATATTCCCTAAATTGGTTCAATTTACCATTTTTCAAAGTCATGTGGCTACAATTATGGAGCCCCCCTATTTCTTCATGGAAAAATAATTGGAAAATGTAAGTATTGACTTTCCAAAGTCATCTGATAGATAAGTTAATGGTAACCAGATTTGCTGCTTTTGATTGGTTCTTGGGTCAATATCCTTGAATGAATGCCGTTTACGATACTTACTATATGTGGCTTATATATTATGATTAATCTGTTGATATTGGATAAATAAAGGGTGGCTTATATTATTTTATCACCATCTATTTACAGACTACCATTGGATAGTTTCCAAACAACTTTTCCAATTAAGAGATTGGGAGATGCCAAACTGAATCCTCGTATCTTTAGGATCGTTTGAGAGTGCAATATATTTTCAATTCTTAATATGGAAAAAATAAATAAATTATTTCGCATAGGACCTAAAAATATTAAATATCAAGAACAAGTCAACCTTGCATATTGATATAACTGAGAAATGAGAGAGCTTATTGTCATGCTCCTTTTTATTTTAACCATATTTAAAAATTGGATTTATGAGCATATTAGATTTATGATCTTAAAAAAAAGATAATTTAGCAAAATTAAATATATTTATATCGGTTGGATACTCATATTCAACACTCCACTTAAATTAGCTTATTTTTCTTTTCATGTATTTCACTTAAAATTATGCATGGCTAGTATAGAATAAATTAAAATAAATTCTAATTGTTTATTTTATTTTTTATTTTAAAATTTTTTTCAAAATAGGTGAAAGTTTTGGGGAATAAATTTGGACCCACTTCGGTTTAAGAAACGAAGAATTCAATCCCATTTTCATATTGCTTGAAAGCTAAGAGGAATTATTCCAACTCCACTCACAACCATCATTCATTTTGTTGGTTTTTAACTCAGCAATAGGACTTAAAAAACAATCAAAATCGATTGTTGAAGTGTTTAAAAATTAAAACAGAAGCAAAACAAGGAGAAAATTGAATGAACAAAAGATTTTCTTCATTGCCCGAATAAGCACTTAGTAGTATACATAAATAGATCAAATACATTGAAAGAAAACAAAGCTTGCTTGTGCAAGTAACTAAAGGTTTACGTCAACAAAATGACAACCTAAGTTGACTACTAAATCAGCTAAGCACACATTTAACCTTAGCTGATCAAAGCAAATAATGATTACACCATAGGCTAACAAAAGTCAACTAAATAAACAAAGCTACTGTCGAATTGCACCATGGACTTTAGCATGCTTCTGCTGAGTTCCTGGTTCCATGCATGCAACGTGAGTTTTGCATGGTTTCATGCATGTTGCTGCTGTAGTTGCCACCTTTGAACACATTTTCCCTTTGATATCTTTTTCCTTTAATAAAGAATCCCGGAAGGAAAACAATGCTAAATTCTCCTATTTTCTTCTCTATTTATTTTTGTGTGGAGAAGTACCAGGAAAATGATTTGAAAGAACATATGAAAATAGAATAAAATTAAAAGAAACACAACATATTCTTAAAAAGATTCGCTGAAATATCAGGGATTAGCTATCTTTCGTTAAATAAGAAAAAAAAAGTGAATTTGAGGTTGGCTTGTGCTGTGTTCCGAACTTCATCCCGTCTGAAGTTTCTCTTGTTTTCAATTCCATTCTGTATCTATGGCTTTTAAAACATTCACGGCTTCAATCAAGTTGTTGATAGACCAGGAAAGAAACAAGGTACTTCTTGCTGAAGCTGGGAATGATTTTATTGATACTCTCCGCAGCCTTCTTAAGTTGCCGCTTGGAAACATTGGTCTACTCTTTCGCAAAAATAAAAGCCTGCTGACCGGTTGCTTGGATAACCTAAACAACAGCGTCGAGAATCTCAGCCTCAGCAGCTTTCGAACCCATGCCTGTAAGCGTATGTTGCTTTATCCGAGAAGCATTCATAAAGACAAGCCAGTCCAGTATTTTACATGCAAAAAGAAGGGATGTGGTTTGTTGAGTTATTATGAAACTTCAAGATGCTCTTGCGGGAAGTTGATGAATAGTGAGATATATTTAGAAGAAATGGAGAGAGATGGGGTAAAAGATGAAAATGAGGGAGGGTTCTGTAAAGTAGAATCCAGGTTTTTCATCACTGACGATTTAATAAGTTGGGTATCAAGGATGTTAATATGAATGCTGTTAAGGAACTTGAAATTGGTTCAAAAGAGGTACTGTGTACTTAACTCATTTCCAATTTCTTCTTTTGAATATGATTTAGACTATGATTATGATAGTAATTTATGTGTCCCCTTGCTTAATTAGACATCGGATATAAACGACCAGAGGGACATTACTATCAAACTAAAATCTGAAACAATGAAGCAAAGGAAATATGTAGAATTTAGTTTGAGGATATATATTACCTCGTTTGAACTGATGTCCACAACTTTTTCTTCAATCTGACAAACATCATAGATACTCAAATTGAGAAGGAAATTAATAAGATTACCTGGCAAAGCCTGCATTACTCTTAAATCATCAGTTATGAAGAACAACATTGGTTCTCCCTCACTTTCATCTGTTACTGCATTACCTATACAAGTCAGAATATTCAACATATTTCCGCAACGGCATCTTTAAGTTTTATAATGACTAAACAAATGCTCTGGACAATAAAAATTTGGGCATTTGAAGTACTTTGTAGGCTCACTAACATCCATGTTAAGCTTCAATTTCTTCGAGTACTTGTCTTCGTAAATGCTTCTAGGATTAAGCAGCATAGACTTACATGCACCGGTACGAAAGCTGGTTGGGCTAAGGTTTTCTACGCTGTTATATAGGTTATTCAAACAACCAGCTCGCTGGAAACATTGATGTTTGCCGATAAGTTGTGCAATGTTTGCGAGAGGAAACTTAAGCAGGCTTCGAAGAATATCAACAATGTCACTACCAGCTTCAGCAATAATTACCTTGTTGCTTTCTTGGTCTATCAAAAGCTTGATTGAAACCGTGGTGGAATCTTCAGAAGCCATGGACATCTAATTGAAAACAAAACAAAACAAAAGCAAATTCAGAAATGAACCTAAAACCAGTCTATTTATTGTGTGAGACCATAAGAGGGCCATTACTGCTTCAACAAAACCTTTGATGCACCCCATGCATAACAAGTGAGAATTTATTAAGCCTAAGGTCATTTAAGAGGAAGTAAAGATGTACGTGCATGAATATAGACTAATTTAATCTGACTCGATAACATGTAAATACTAAGCCCCTGCAATAAAGGTATGGCATCTGATGTTATGGATTCCATAAACAGAACATGTAATTTATGTCAATGCTGTTGGTTTCTCCAAGATTCTCAAATTAACCAAAAAGTAACATTTTTGGCACCAAATGAGGAGCGTAAAATAAGGTAGTGTTATACTAAATGGTACTCATTCATGTAATCACAGATAAATAACAAAATCATGTGATAATGTAAGAACAAAAATAGATTCGTGATCACAACAAAATAGCTAATACCTTTGTATCTTCTAAAAGAGAATTTAATCACTGAATAAGTCTAACAACAGTAGAGATGATAATAATCATAGCTCAATCTTAATGGTCAATTTTCCTCAATCCAAAATCACTTAAATGCTAATTTTGAAGCAAATTTTTTTTTAATTTTTTCATTATTAAAACCAAAAGAAGATGAAAATTTCCTAGTAGTTTGGAAAGCTATCATATTATTGATGCAATGCAAGAGAAATTACGATTCTCCATCAAAGAATATGACAACATTCAATCTTTATAAAGAACTCAAATCGTTTTAGTATATCATATGATCAAATTATAATAATAACAAGCATATTGAACCAAATTTCTTAAGCTAAAATAAGGCTATTTTGTCAAAATAATCCAAAAAATTCATTATTTACATAAATGACTTTAATTCAAAAATAATTTCCTAAATCATCTGAAATTAACAGCGTTGAGGAGTTTTGAACACCGTATGACCAGCACCCATGTCCCCAATCCCAAAAAATTCACATGATGTTTGGAAAAGTGTTTAAAAAATATTTTTTTGGAGGTAGGTCATTGCATGGCTAACACCCACGTATTTCTTTCCGTTGTCTAAAATAATTTTGGGTTTTGGCTTTGTAGTGGCCGACATCACTTTTTGATTTAAAACATTTGAGCTAATATTTTAAAACTTAATTTTTTTTTAATCAATCCTATGCCTATTACACAAACACTATATTGTATATTACAGCATGATATAGCTCAAATGCTATGAAACCTAAAGTGGTGTGTCGGCCACCACAAAGCCAAAACCTCAAAAGAAATTTAGATACTAAAATATATATATATATATATATATATGTGTGTCGGCCATATAATGGTCTGCACCATAAAATTTATTTATTTTTAAATATTTTTCTAATTATCAGGTGATTTTTTTGAGGATTGAGGACATGGATGTCAGTCATGAGTGTCCAAAACTCCTTTTCATTTCAAGTTATTTAGGTGATTGTTTTTGAATTAAGGTAATTTACATAAATAATAAAATTTTTTACGTTATTTTGATAAAATATCCCTAAAATAACCCAAAAACAGTCTTTTTGTCATAAAATTTGAAACTCTAGAGAAAAATATTGCTCAGTTTTGCAGAAAAATCATCTAAGTTCTCCAACTAACCAGATTGCTTCTATATCGTAGCAATGACAAATATATTGTGCTAATAAATTCTAAGAAATGGAATATAAAATCTGTAATATAAAATCTGTAAACAAAATTTGAACGTAAACTCTTCAGATTCAGTTGCTTCGCATCTACATAATTCTTCTTCAAGCAGCTCGCAACTTTACCGCGACCTCAGTTCGCATTTTTACTTCGCCAAAGTAATGAGGTCGCCAATATTGCTGAATCCGCCAATCATAAGACGACTTCACCAATCTTGAAGGATTCGCGAAATGCTACATGAACGGTCATTTTGCAGCCACACTTCCATATTCTTCCTTCGAATATGATTTATGGTATGGTTATGATAGTAATGTGTCCCTTTGCTTGCTCATATCAGTTACATAATCTTTTGAGCCATTCATTGATCACAAAGACCACTCTAACTGATGTATTTCTGAGACAACAAAGAATGATGTTCGTTGAACAGTTCATGCTCGTAGCTCCAAATATGGA
Source organism: Gossypium raimondii (assembly GCF_025698545.1). NCBI lineage: Eukaryota > Viridiplantae > Streptophyta > Magnoliopsida > Malvales > Malvaceae > Gossypium > Gossypium raimondii. Next base: position 51,792,725 of record NC_068565.1, read on the forward strand.
GGAGACAACTGAAAAGGGTGGCAAAGCAACCGACGTTTTAATATACTTTCAAATTGAATTTGTGAAATTCTCAGTAAAAACTCAACAGTAGTTTTAAACAATGTTAAATTAATATCTCCAACATATTGCAACTCCTTGTCTCCCTATCTCCAGTATTTATGTGAGTCAATAAATACAATACTAAATACCTCACATTTAATGCCAAGGAATATCAAACAAATGTTGGATATTTAAGTCTAGACTACATATATTATATATTTTATTAAAACTTGCAGATCAACTGTCAGTATCACAAATAGATGTAGTGTCAAAGTGAAAGATTACCTACATACTATAATGAAACTGTAAGTTTCTACTTTACGCCATTGTCTTGAAATTTCTTAAACACATTGCACATAATGCTCTTCTTTTGTGTGTTGCAATGCTAGGTAGGAATTGCAAGTTTTAAATCCGAAATCTTTGTTATTGATAAATATCAGTATATTTTTGGATCTTAAAAGCATGAATGCAAACCATTTTGAAAGGTTAAGTGTGAAAATATGGAAATAATGTGTCTTTTTCATGGTGGTACCATGCGCAATGGTTCCCCATGGATGAAATTGGAACAACAAGCCATTTCCATTGTTGTTATGGTATCATACTTGAATAACACAATGTTCTCTCCAAAATCCATTTCTTTGATAGTTTTTTTATACCAAGACGATAAGGCAAAACACAAAGATTGAGACACGGAATTGAAATATGTTGCAGATGTTAAAGAAACATTGCTACTGTGGCTCTTGCTTTGGCTGCTTGACATAAAGGTCAGTAGAGCTGATAAAGCTGAAGAAGAACATAAACAAGCCCTCAACAGAGCAAGCGCCTGCACCAAAATATTTAATATTACTGACAAAAATGTAAATTTAGTGTATTCAATTGATCAAAAGTAGAAAAAGATATGACTTACTTCAACCTCTCCAATGCTAATGACTTGTTGTTCAACATCACAAAGAGGGGTCCCTGTTTCCTTCAGTAACGAAAAACTGGAAACCGAGGATAGTGATTTAACTACAAGATCGTCTGTGATCAGAAACAGTGATTTTTCTCTTAAAATAGCCCCTACTGTTTGGTTTTTCCAGGATCGGAGATTTTGGGTCCGACTGCTTTAAATAACCGTATGATTTATGAAAAATTTTTGTAGGCTGCTGAGAACAGATACTTGGAAGCTCAATTGGGCAACTATAAAACGGGGGAAGAATACCATCCTGGTAACTATTCTGCTTGGTTATGGAGAATATGGTGTCTAAATCTTTAAGCAAGTTAGAGATGGATCCCACTGTGAAACCCTTACCTCCTAAGAGTTCCAATGCAGATTCCAAAGGGATTGTGAGGAAGCTAAATAGAAGATCAACAAAATCTTCATTTGCTTCACCATATAATATCTTCCTATCTGATTTCCTCAGCATTATCTTCACTCTTGTTTTGCTATCTTTTTCAGTTCTCTCCTTCACATTTGGAGCAACGAGCATGAACTGTTGAACGAACATTGTACTTTGTTTTCTCAGAAAAACATCAGTAAGAGTAGTCTTTGAGAACAATGAATGGCTCAAAAGATTTGACATCTGACATAAACAATCAAAGGGACATTTCTATCAAACTAAAATCTGAAATAATCAAGCAAAGGAAATATGTAGAATTTGGTTCAAGGATATATATTACCTCATTTGAACTGATGTCCACAACTTTTTCTTCAATCTGACAAACATTATTGATACCCAAATTGAGAAGGATGTTCATGAGATCACCTGGCAAACCGTGCATTACTCTTAAATCATCAGTTATGAAAAACATTGATTCTCCCTCACTTTCATCTTTATATGCAACTGTTCCCACTTTTAAACACATATCAGTCGGATTATCCATCAATTCTCCACAACTGCATCTTGAAGTTTTAAAATGACTAAACCAACGACCAGTTTTTATACAAAGATAAGTTCCACATAGGAAATACCCTGTAGGCTCACTAACATCCATGTAAAGCTTCAATTTCTTCGAGTACTCGTCTTCATAGATGCTTCTAGGATTAAGCAGCATAGACTTACATGCATCGGTACGAAAGCTGGTTAGGCTAAGGTTTTCTACGCTGTTACATAGGTTATTCAAACAACCAGCTCGCTGTAAACATTGATGTTTACCGAGAAGTCGTGCAATGTTTCCTAGAGGAAACTTAAGCAGGCTTCGAAGAATATCAACAATGTCACTACCAGCTTCAGCAACAATTACCTTGCTGCTTTCTTGGTCTATCAAAAGCTTGATTGAAACCTTGGTGGGATCTTCAGAAGCCATGGATATATAATGGAAAACAAAAACAAATTCAGATGGATGACGTTTGGAGCATAACAGAAATGAACCTAAAACCTGTCTATTTATTGTGTGAGACCATAAGTGCCGTTACTGCTTCAACAAAACCTTTGATGTTCCCCATGCATAACAAGTGAGAATTTATTAAGTCTAAGGTCAATTAAGAGGCAGTAACGATGTATGTGCATGAATATGGAACTAATTACACAGATAAATGACTAAAGGAGAGTAACCTGACTCGATAAAATTTAAATACTAAGCCCCTGCAATAAAGGTTTGGCATCTAATGTTATGGAATCCATAAACAGACATGTTATTATGCCAATGCTGTTGGTTTCTCCAAGATTCTCAAACCAGAAAGTAACTGTTGGAACATTGGCAGCAGCAAAAAAAAAGAGAACAAGACAGAGAACAGAGGAGGAAGAAACAAAAACAATTTACTTGCTCACAAACGTGCAGCAAGGAAGCAATCTGAGTTTCACAACTGATATGCTTGATTTTTCAATAAGAAAAACAATACATTTATAGCCAACTACATCAGTTATTACTACCTACTACCAACACCTAAACATATCAAGCTGTCATCAGCTTGTTCATTTCCAAGTAGTTTAATCAACAAAGAAACTAAAAAGAAAAACTTGCACACAAGCTGATTATGTCAATCAGCACCTAAAAACATCAAAACAATACCAACTTAGTTCATTTTCAACTAAGTAGCTTAACAAAGAAACTAAAGAGAAAACCTTGCTGTTACAGCAAGTACACGTGCTGCAGCATGTCATCAAGCAGCATGCACTTCAAACAGAACATGTAAGAGCAGCATGGTTGGCCAATTTCAACAGTAACATTTTTGGCATCAGATGAGGAGTGTAAAATAAGGTAATGTTCCATTCATGTAATTACAGACAAATAACAAAACCATATCTGATATTGGACGAACCTAAATAGATTCATGATCACAACAAGACAGCTAATACCTTTGTATCTTCTAAAAGAGAATTTAATCATTGAACAAGTCTAATAACAGTAGAGATGATAATAATCACAGCTCAATCTTAATGGTCAATTTTCTTCAGTCCAAAATCAGTTCAATTCTAATTTTGAAGCAAATTTTTGTAGTTCTTTTCATTATTAAAACAAAAAAAAAATGAAAATTTCCCAGTAGTTTGGAAAGCTGTCATCTTGTGTTGAAAGTTGGTAACATTTCAGCAGCATGCAAGCGCCCAAGCCACAATGCAGGAGCATGCTAATGTCTATAGTGTATTTCGGTCATTGAACTTTTGTAACATGTGACATATATTTGATTTGATTGTAACTTTTTTGATTAGCTGAGATTCAGCCATGTACTTAGCAGTTTTAGTAGGTTTTAGGTTATCATTAAGTTGATTTAACTGTTTGGTTACTTGCACAAGCAAGATTTATTTTCTTCCAATGTAATAGAACTATATATGTACATGTTATTTTGCTTAATGAAGTAATGAGATAAACTTCTTTGCTCCTTCAACATCAAGATTTTTGCTTCTGTTTTTCATTTTTCAACACAAATTTTAGTTTTTTTTTTTTTTTTTTTTGGATTCTTGGCTGTTTTAAACTTAACATCTTGTTGATGTAATGCAAGAGAAATTACAATTCCCCATCAAAGAATATGACAGCTTTCAATCTTTATAAAGAACTCAAATCATTTAAGTGTATCATATGAACAAATTATAATAATAACATATTGA